>NC_085015.1:20932487-21064987 GCF_963854185.1 Sardina pilchardus
GGGCTGAGGCGGGACAAAAGCACATTCCAAACCAATAAGATTACAGAGAGGTAATTATTTAGTCCAATGGAAAACTCTTAATATTCTTGTCAGTATCTATATGAATCTTCATATGATTAATAAACCTGAGATGAGACCATGAGATGCTTGACCCCAATGGTGTCTGCCTTTAAGCCTATTTTTACTCGGAACCTTAACCTCAACAATATGGGAATTTCTCAGACCCACTGTCAAAAATCAAGTAGAGAGGACAGTGAAGATAATGCAGATTGACTTAGAATATACACTAAGTACACACTAAAATAATATCAATGATATACAGTATACTAAGTATACTAAAAAAATGCTTGCAAATAATACAAAAAATATATACTGTATAAAAATTGATTTAAAATGGATTATTTCAGACTCAGAAAGGAAGCTTCTAGAACCTCTTCTGCGAGCTCCCGGAGTTTCTCCAGCCAGCCCTCGAGGGTGGCCAGCGTGTCCCGGATGTCGGAGGCCTCCTGCAGCATCCTCTGGGCATTCTCCCTCATCTGGCCCAGCGCCTGCGCACGCAGCTTCCTGATCTGGATGTCCAGCGTGGTCAGGTTGGCCGTCCCCTCCAGGTCCGGCAACTTCAGACTGGAGAAGACGACATAAACGTTTCGCCACGGAGTTGTGGAGTCATGAGTCGGACACGTCGTTGCGGACCGGGGGTTTTAGAGCAAAAGACGAGATTTTGGCTCTAACTGGGCACAGTGCAAAGTCAGTTGGTAAAGAGACTTGAGCATGGACTCAATGTATAGTGTGTGTATTGTGTGTGTGAGGACTGCACTTAGGATCTTGATCATGGTATCAATTTAGCAATCATTTTGACTATATAATTATTTAGCTTCATGTACTGTAAGACTTTGCACTGTTTTACTTAGCTCACAGACATGCCCCCCACATATTTTAAAGTGTCACAGACATTTGAGAGAGGTGTGCTTTACCTGTTCAGGTCATCCACCAGCTGGTTAACAAGCTTCACCCAGATCTCATCCAAACGGTTGTCTGGGACCTTGGCATCAATACCTATCTTCATAGCGTTAATATTCACTTCCTAAGAGATGAGTGAATTACAAATATTACGGTTTAAATAGCAGAGTATTTGATATGATAAGTACCAAAATATTAGCCTGGTTTTCTAGTAGGCAGTCAGATTGTGTGTGTTCTTTTGTGTGAGACTGTAGTATATCTATGAGAATCCTTTCCTCACCAGCTTGGAAGCAATGTAGAGGATGATGTTCACTGCACTCAACCTGTGGCTGATGTCTTCCCAGAAAGAGGTGAGGACCACCACAGGCTTGGTGTCAGCCCAGGGAAGGTAGTAGTAGTGATTCCCTGAGAGATGCAGGGAGGGCAGTAGGTTATAGATCAACATACCATACCCAACACAAAGCAACAGAGAGACATGGGGCCATTTTAGTAAAGTAGAAAAATGTCTAAAAGCAGCACTCGACAGGTAGATAGTAAAGTGAAGGGCTTCCTAAAGACCCAAACTTGCAAATAAATCATGAATCAAAAACAAAGCTTTACACAATCCAAAACACCCAAAACAAGTCTGTGAGGAGTATGGTCACTACCCAGTCTAGAGCCTAAACCAAAGCGATCCTTTTTTAATTATACTGCAGTAGAGGCCATTAACACATTACCTATGGTGACATGATTACTGTATGCAAAATGACTATTGTAACAGCACGTGTCTGAGTTTATGTGTTCACATTACAACGTGTGCCTTACCATCAAAAACAGCACAGCCGTACTGGGTGGTAGACGCCAGGGGCTTGCAGGTGGAGTCCAGCTTGTTGCCATAGTTACCGATGCTGACCTCAAACTGGATAGGCTCGCCGGGTTCCTGGATCATGCAGGCCCCATGGAACACTGCACACAGGCTGTACTTCCTCCTGCGCTGGTATTTCTATGCAAAACACGCATGCAAAATGTTTCCTTCAGTGGGCACTCGGCAAGAACTCACAGTGGACGTCTGGGATGGTGTGTAGGGATTTGCATCACAGAGGTTCAAAGCTTTGGGTTCGTAGCCCACAGAGCAACAGAACAGTCCCACCACACCTTGCCACGCCCACGACACAGTATCAGTCTGGTGGCTGGAGGAATAGACCTCTGAAGTTCGCCTACAAAAAGGATCCAAAGCTGCCATCTTTGCCCATATAAGGAGATCCGGGAGATAATTGAAGCTAACTGCCTATGGCAAGTTGCATGGTAAGTTAGCTCTGGGGTAGCAAAGATCAAAGTGTGCCGTCTTCACCTACCGAAGATCACAGTATCCACTAGACGGCAGTGGACAAAACTATGTAGTGAAAAACGTCTGCATTTCCAATGTCATCATCCCCACTAGAGTTTAACAGGTGCGATAATTGAAAATCCCCATGTTATTTTCCCATAGAAAAAATCTTAAGATACCGGATCTCCTTATTTGGGCAAAGATGGTGGCTTTTTTGTAGGCGAACTTCAGAGGTCTATTACACTGGGCACATGTGATCCTAATTTCACCTTGAGAAAGGTGTGCATGTTGAAACAAGCTGCAGGTTTAAATGTCTACCATTTATTACAGCATATACTGTAGGCATTCATCCATCAAATGAATTGCTTTGAATGTTTTGTACCTGAATTTGAATTTGAGTTATTTTCACATAAAATTAAAAGTCTTTTTGAGTAAAGGCTGTCATTTTTTACCTGAACAACCAAGATGTCATCGCTGGATATTTTGTCGAGCTCTTTGTCCGCTTTGCCCTCCAGCTGAGTGGACAGCTCAACGAGCACTCTCCCTCTGTATGCCACACCTTCACCCTGAAACAACACATGAAGCGGTTCATTCACTTCGAATCACACTCCATAATACTGTACGTATGATCCAGGTCTGTCATTTTACAACTGTACTTAATAAACTGCTGCTAAATCCAGATGAACCCATCCAAACAAACAAGCAACATAAAATGAAATAACATCATAAAATAAGTTTAAAGTTTAAGACATTTTCCGTTTTTGTTTTGCTAGACAGGGTTGCTATCCCACCTTCCCGAGGTTCAGGTCATCGTAGGGGTCAGGCAGCCCGGTGAACTCTCTGGGGCTTCCGTAGATGTTGACATAGCAGGGGCCAAACGTGGGGAGGAAGCCCACCTCCGACTCGCCGGCTTGCACTGGGAGGAAGTGACACGAGAGGTCAGCCGATGGGGCCTCCGCAGCGCCGTCACACATAGGTGAGTAGTGGGAACGAGATGTGACACTAGAGGGCTGCTATGCTGCTATGGTGATGCGTTGCGCTGCGGTGCACTGTGCAAGTTAGATGGCTTGGGTCAGCACTTTTAATTTAAGCTCGTCATTAAGACGACTAGCGTTTCAGCATGCACATGTCAGTAGAGTTGTGAGGGCTAATGCTTCAGGCGGAGTCGCAGCTTGGGTTAGGATTTCAATTAAGAGAAGTTATTTGCTAAGGTGGCATTATGGGGCCATTCACTTATAGTGTAGTGACACATATATACACACACACACACACACAAACACACACACACACACAAACGAACAAACACACGTGTAGACAGTAACTCTACAGAAACTGAAACATGCAAGTCAAACAATACAAACAGGAAAAATCTCAATACATGACGTACAGAAAGAAATACGAAAAGACAGCAGCTGACAGTAAAGATGCATGACCAAGTCCAAAAGACTGAGATGGGTTTGGACTGTTTGAGTGGACTAAATGATTTTACAGGCTTTTAATTACGGTCAATTATGGCTCAAGTATTTACTTCAAATAAGGTACAAATTGGCAAGTCATTTAAATGTCAGTCTTTAGGACCCAGAGAGAGATAGACAGACACCAGAGATCAGTGATTGAACCTTCATGTGATGAGAAACCCCCATATTCTGAGTTTTCATCTAAACCAACCAAAGAGAAACAGAGAAACAGTTTAATCAGCCAACACCATAATCATCAGTCCATATATACCAATAACGCTATTCTATGTTCTTTAAAACTTTATCTTACTTGGAAACCGTGTCTACATTTTTACTATTAATGAAATGTCTTATAAAGTTATTTCTAGATAATATGACAAATGTAATCATATTCACAATGCTTCACCAAAGATCCCCACAGACCCAAATACACCTTATGTATGGATGAACTTTCCCAGAACTTTCCCAGAACTTTAGTATTTTGATTGGGCTTGAGTGATCTGCATGTACTACCTTCCATTTCACCACCAGAGGACGCTATTTTGGCCAAGTTCAGGTAGGTGGTGCCAACTGCATCGTTCCTTGTAAGACGATCCCTGCACGAGACGACAGATGTGGCAGGCGCACACACCAAACACACGCACACACACACAACACAGAAAATAACCACACATGCTTTTGAAACACACAGTGGGTGGAGGGCCAGCTAGTTAGTTGGCTTTTCTCTAATTATGTTTGGAATCCCAAGTTTGTCCATAGCGTTCTGGAAGAATAACAACGAGGGAGGGACATCGGGAAAGGACCGTGACTCATCCAGCTGGGAACGATCCAGGAATGTGCTGGTCAACCTCTGGATCCTGAATTAGAGGAGAGCCCAGGGAGTGTGGTTCCTCCATGGAGCTGTGCAGAGCTATAGGTGTGTGTGTGTGTGTGTGTGTGTGTGTGTGTGTGTGTGTGTGTGTGTGTGAGTGAGTGTGTGTATGTATGTATGTGTATGTGTGTTTGACTGACTGTTAGCGTTCTCAAGTGGTGGGGAACTGGGGGAGGAAATCACTCTCTGGCAGCGCTGTGGGCATTGTTATGAGAGAGAGAGAGAGAGAGAGAAGAGCATAGGGGGTAGAGGGAGAGGGAGAGAGAGAGAGAGAAGCAGCAAAAGAAAGAAAGACCGAAAGAAAGATAGAGAGTGGTGGAGATAAATAGATAGCAACAGAGAAAAAGACAAAGCGAGAGAGGGGGGAACTATGAGGTTTCTGGGCTCATTCCCAGCCAGATGAGTCACCATTCGTCCAGCCACCCTGCCTCCCTCACACAGGAAAACTCCCTACAGCCTGTGACCACTCCAGGAACCGCTCCACACAGCAACCCAAACACAGCCCAGTCTCAACATATACTGTTTATATACATTCAGTGTATGGAGGCCACTCTGATCACAATAAACCCCTCTGGGAGAGAGAGCATATAACTCTTAGTAGCTCTGCAGGTATTTTGTAATAAAGAAGCTTAAAGTCCATTTCAGGCCATCATCAGACGAGGAGTTCTGCTTCTTTTCATACATGTCATGTGCATTGTGGGGAGATAATTCATTCATAGAAAATATCCATTAACCAGGTCTGTAGGTTGTGCATATGTAGACATGTATAATGTTTAAGATGTTGTATCTTGTCGTCATCATACAGGAAGACTCCCTTAAAGAAGCCCCTGGTAAAGACTCAACTATTTGCGCAGAGTGCCCCTTCCCACACACACCTTGAGCAACACCTTGAGTTATGTTCCTGGTTCCTGTCTGCATTAGTCACTGGGTGCAGTGCTTTGGGAGGACGTGAATAAATGAGTCAGGCATTTCCATGGGCTTCTCTTATCTTTAACAGTGCATTAGATGTAGGAGGACCAGCCGGAGTAAGACTCAGAGACATATCACTGCAGGCGTTACTTACCAGTCAAAGATGGTCAGTTTGATTCTCTCACACATAGATGGGAACTGCAGACATGGAAAAAATTTAAAAAGTTAACTCTTAATACAAATCAATTCCAGTATGCACACAGGTGTAAACGGCCACACATGCACCTTATACAGCACAGGGGATTATTTGCCACATTTCATGACATCGACTGTACTGTACCTTGACTTGAAGATTGAGCATTTCGTTCCATTCTGGGTTTGCATTCTTCTCCATGATCTGAGTGCACAGCTATGGACACCAGGTAAAGTGAATTAGAGTCCAACAAACAAATACTGACCTGAGAGGAACCTCACAATCACATAACAAACACAATTTAAAAAGCTGTTTTTAAAATCCAATGGTCATGGCAGAGAGCAGTCTTACCTTTTTCCCAGCGAACCATGCTTCCAGAAACGGGTCAACGAGGTTCTTTTTGTTCCCCTCACCACCAAAGAGCTCCTTGACAGACTGGGCAAAAGCATCGTCCACTGAAACACAAGTCCGACACCCGTCCGTTCAACGACTGAGCTACTGACAGATGCTCGGTCACATCACCAAGTGTGAAGTGTGAACCAGGAAGAATCCTTACAAAGCAAAACACTGCACACTGAACAACACAATAGAACCCAGCTAGATGTCAGAGACATTCCCAGAAGCCATGCAGTCACAACTAATTATATAATCATACATAATTAGTTTGGTAGAAGAATACTTTAATAGCTGTTATTGAAGGTAACTTCTATCTAAAACAATGTAATGATTACGAAAAAAAAAAGAATGCCCTTGCAGCTACGGACTAGAGACCCTGTTGTTCAAATAGGTCCACATATCATTGTTCTTTGGGCATTTCTGGAAATTTGGGCATAAAACCACCCAACCATACACAAGCGTGTTAACATTTAATCAGTGGAATGGGAGCGGCCAAACAGGAAGCAGACATGGTGTTTCTCTGCTCCACCAGCCGTGCAGCCTGTCAACGACAGGAAGTCAGCTCCGTGCCACATTAAACAATGCAGCCAAATGAGCACTCCACACGCCTAGGATCCTATGACCAAAAGCCAAGTAACCTTCTCTCAGTTGGATTCCTATTACCTTACACCACAAAGACCAGGTAACCTTGGGGCAAAGGGAGAGAACGGTCATCCCACCCAGCCTCAAACCTGTTCTATGGGGCACCAAACCTGCAGCTTGATCTTGAGCCAATGTTGTGGCAGTCAGAGTGCAAACTCAACTGTAGTGACAGTAATCCCATCACCTTCTCTCAGTTGGGTTCCAAACAACCTATCAAACAAGTCAAGACACACTCCCTCACTTGTGTTCTTAGTTCCACTCCTACTGTGCCACAAACCACTTAGGACGAATCCATAAGTACAAACCAGACATGTTAAACTACTGTGGGAGTTAGAACATATAGTTCTGCTGATCCCCACAGAAACAACTGAGGCGCTTTTATTCTAGAACATTCTAGCATGCCACAGCAGGCAGGAAGTGAGTGAAGTGCTCTTACTCTGAGGGATGTCCTCCGCTCTGAACACTTTGAGCTTGAGGGTGACCCAGCGCAGGGTCAGTCCGGCCGGCAGGAGCAGGTTGCTCTCAATGTCGTCCGCGTCGTTGTCACGCTCCCGCTTCTCCACCTGTAGGAAGTGGGTGAATGCAGAGGGAACCAGAGGTAGCAACAGTGTTCAGAGAGACCCATGAATAAATGACTGAATGAATGAATGAATGAATGGATAGATAGATTGATAGATACTTCATTGATCCCCAAGGGGAAATTCCAGAATGAATGGCAGACAGACAGAGCCATCTATGAGGAGGAAGTCTACATTACCGGCGGCTCATCCCCGGTGCCCACGATGAAGATGCTGACTTTGAGGTAGCCCTTGGCCCCGGAGCTGGAGTCATCAGGGTCATTCAGAAGCAACCACTTCCTCAAGACGCAGTGAGCTGAGACACACACACACACACACACACACACACACACACACACACACACCTTCAAGTAAGTATGTATTGGCACATACAGTATGCACTGGTGAACTGGCAGACACAAATCTTCATGCACACGTTTTTTTAAAACTTGCATATGGCTATATTTATTCTGAACACATGAAAAAGAGATGCAAATGTAAGCGCAGTGTTTTCCACCCCGTCTGGCTGTAAGAGGTCTACCGTAGGCCTACCTGCTTCATCGTAGACAAAGCCAACATCAACCTGCAACAAAAGACAGGAACCATAGCAGTTATGGGAACTACATTATTTTCAAGTGCACGTGGGGGTCCTTATTCCCTAAAGATACATTTGCCCACGTCCAGTACATATATGGGCATGGAGATGAGCCTTTATTTGTGTGTTATCAGAATCAGAATCAGAATCAGAATCAGCTTTATTGGCCAGGTTTGCGTGGGGTTATGATGAGGGTGAGTGTGAGTGTGCGTGTGAGTGTGCGTGTGAGTGTGAGTGTGAGTGTGAGTGTGAGTGTGAGTGTGAGTGTGAGTGTGAGTGTGAGTGTGAGTGTGAGTGTGAGTGTGAGTGTGAGTGTGAGTGTGAGTGAGTGTGAGTGTGAGTGTGCGTGTGCGTGTGGCGTGTGGCGTGTGCGTGTCTGTGGCCAAAGAGCACTGTCTCACCTTGAACTCGCCCATAAGACTGTCTGCCCTCAAAGACGAGGAGTCGTACACCTATGTGAGCGGAAGAGAAACAACCACATCCTGAGACAGAACAACCACAATGCCTTCCAAGGTCCAGAACAATCATTTTGCTTTCTTACGCACAGAACAACCACCATGCCTTCCAAGGTACAGAACAAACATTTCGCTTTCTGAGGTAGAGAACGACCGCAACGCTTTGTTAGGTACAGAGAAGCCAGCACGCTATCGTGGGTACAGAATAGCCAACACCACCCCAGGTACAGACCCACTACTGACCACAGAATGTCATGGGCCACTGGCAACCAACAAACAAGACAAAGTGCTCAGACTTGTCAGCTTCATCAGGATTAGTGAGTGAGTGCTTGAGATGGCTGCTTGAGCTTACCCGTATGCTGATGTACTGGTCAAAGAGGTCGGACGGCAACATGTGCACGTTGTAGAAGAACATCTGTAAGAGATGACCATTCAGGAAAGGGAAAATAAACAGTGATAAATGCTCTGTTTGGATACATTCTTGCACAAACCCCAAAGGGGTTATTTTTCTGTTATTTCAGTGAATGCCAAAAATGCCAATGAGTGGAGCAACTAAAGGTTTGATAGGAGTATGCATGGTTGTGTGTGTGTGTGTGTGTGTGTCTCTCGTACCTCATCAAAGAAAGGGTTGTTGCCCCTTTTGATTCTCGTCCGATGTGTTTCACCACAGAGGTTCACCTTGACAACGGGTTTGATGTTATTCCCTGGCAACTGGCGACCCTCTATGACTCGGAAGCGAATCTGATTGGACGCACAAGAAGAGCCATCACATAAGCAGCTAAGATGTTCCATTAAATCTAATATATGGGACAAATCATCCTTTACAGAATGCCACACAACATACAAATGTGTCAGACCGACAAATAAACGCAATCTGTGCAAATTATCCAAAGGAAGGATTTTTTGAAAGCGTACATACATTCATCAAATAATTCCCATCAATTGATTAATCCAAAGGGATTTACCTTACCATAAAAAATGCATTCTATTACCAGTAATAAGTTGATGTGCCAATTGTGTACCCAATTATGTGCCGCCAACGACCTGGGTGGTGCTACAGTGAGATTTAGGTCTTGAGAACCAACTCACCAAATCTGCTGAAAAGCCACAACAGCGGGATCTGGGTCCTAACCACCCAAATCACCAATGTGCAAAACTGTTACAGGACTAGTAGAATCTAAATCCTAAAGTCCAAGTCACCTGAAAGTCCTGTGGCTTGTTGACCAGGGCCCGGTGGCGTTTGCGGGCCTTCCTGAAGACGTTCTGATGGGGCAGAACCGAGGTTCCCCCGGGGCTTCCAGCCTGTGCACCGTCCACCTGGGTCTCATCCCCCTCGACACCCACATCTGGACAATAAAGCACAGGGACAGCAGAGCTCACTTCAAGTCCAGTCACATTACCACGGCAGGGAGATAGGGCACTATGCAGGAGGTGGGGACATTTACAGGAATGGCCCTTTAAACAGCCCTTCAATCAGCCCCTCCGGCCTTTAAGATAAACGCATGGAATGGTGAGGTGCAGATCAGCTGAGAGGAAACTGCAGTTCCCTTAAAGAGGCCATTCTACACTTACTTTCACCTGCCAGTGACACCGATGACAGGGGATGTCTTTCCTGCTTATGGTACTGTCTTTGAAGTTGGAGCGTGCAGTGATGATCTGACATCCTACAGCAGTGAACTTCAACTCAAACTAATGCTACTGATCCCTATCTGTCAGTGCCTGTCTCAACATACAGTCTTACATCCATATTGTGTTTTCGCAGAGACCATGACATGCATGAATTATGCTATAGTAACTATCTATTGCTAGAAAGTAACACAACTATACTAGAAAGTGCACATATCTGATAACCATGTCTCCATTATTAGACACAACGCAATACAAACACACTAATATTACTGAAACAATGACCACATCGCTTCACAAGCAGATTTCAGCATCTCTAAAGCAGCCAGTCTCTGTCCATAAAAACAATATCAGTACTATTCTGCACAATTAAATGAAAACACAGATATGCAAAGACAAAGAAAACGGACACATGTCCTGGATATCTGTAGCAATCTGAACTCCACTTGCCTCACATATCCCTATTTACCCTGCCTCCCTTGTTTGATTTTGGCTGTTGAGGAATTACATATTTGGCAGTCATGTAAGGGTGAGTGTTTTTCCTCAATGTTTCTTCCATAAGAACTGGCTCAGTACAAGAATTTCAGCTGGATATGAATTACAAAAACCCATTACAATACACAATGTTATTGCTTTAGCAGTGAACATCAGAAGTCGCAGCAGTTGGAATGACAAAGAAATACATTAACCATAATTCTCCTCTGAATACCGAGAACTTCCATTAAAGCATACGAGTAGTGACACATGGTCAAGGCTCCCCCACACATTCCATAGAGGGATAAAGTCAACAGGCCTTAAATTCTAGTGACCCAACATTCCAAACAAGATATTCAGAGCCCATTAGCAGAAGAGAACAGCTTTAGCGGCAGCTACTGTACCTACCGTCAAAAACATAGTCACAGTCATAGTACTCTTCCATTTGGGGAAGGGGCGTGGGCACAAGGTCAGCTCAGGAGAGTGCTAATGGCAGCTAACTGGCTAAACAAACACTAGCACAGAGCCAGAGGCTGCACCATACCTGCGTCTCCAGCACTGAGGTCTGCATCCTTCTGCTCATTAGGGTTGGGCAGGGCATTTGGAGGAGGCTCGTATCCAATCGTAAGATCAATAGTCGCCTGAGTGACACACCAGACTGAATATAAATATGGTTGCAAAATTGCTACACAGTTCTTTGAAAACTGAAAAGTATCATGTGTTTTTTAATGAATGTGTTAATGTTTGATGGTTAGAAATATCCATTTGAATGTTTGTAAATGGTTGTTAAGACTGACATCCAGGTGCTGTCAGTTATGCTAATTGAGTTGCTAGGTAACAACAGCTCTAATGCAGAGGCATTCAATTGAGTTGTAGCCCAGAGGCACTCTGATATGTGTGTGGTCTTTTCACCTAGGATGTTTGACATACAGCAATGTCAGTCATTCTTTTATCACATTTACTGGTAGCATGTAAAAACATATTCACTTCAAACACTTACCCCAATGTTTTGGCCACTCTCACTGGAAAGCGCTAAGTTTTTGGAAGGGAGAGATCTGACCTGGCCACTGGCTAGGTCTCTTAAGGACACTTTAGTTGAGCCAAGGAATCTAAAACACAAAAGACAGGACGGACCTCAGACTTAGTTGGCAAAGCATGTTGGTACTGTTTACAAGTTGAGCCATTTAAATTCCTACAGCGGTAAGTAGCACCAGTCAGTCCATTTACTGCTTTGGTTTGACAGCACTGTCACAGAATACTGAGCTCCAGAGTTGTGTTGGTGGAAATATCAGACAAAAATCTATGAAGTAGATGGGCTTGACTCCAATATAAACAGCACAATTGTGCCCACAATCCCTGAAATCAACAGAGAAGACAACAAAAGAGGACAGAGCAACCCTTCAAGACCTTTCCGTCAACAATGGCACTGAGGCCCAAACACTGAGAAGGTGTCAGGAAATTGAGGAATGCAGTGAAACAGGGGGCAATATCATTTAGTAGCCTAGCATATAGCACACAAGGAAGCATCTGGGATATCATGGCAGAGCATTGCAGCACGCTAATAAAAAAGGGTGTTGTCGAGAGAAAAACCCTTTGTGTGGTGAGAGCCCCTGACATCACTCACACTTATGGACACATGGGAGACCTCCTCCCATAGCAAACAGCCACCTCTGCTATACCCAGCATGCAACGCAGCTAGGCCCACAAAAGATCCGGGAGCAAATTCAACAGAAGGCCGATGCTTTTCAAAACTAAAATGAACAGCGAGCAAATGTTTGCAGTGCTAACACAATTGAGTGTTAAGTGCAGAGTTTGACCTCCAGAGCTTGCGTGCAGACATCCGACTTAATATTAGTAGCATAAACAGTGAATGTAGACGGACTAAGTCTGATACTGATAACACATCTGATAACCAATACAGAACAGAGAAAGGATAATGTCCTTGTACTCAAAGACAACACAATAGACACAGATGCTGATACCCAAAGAAACTACCGGGCATTTACACATACTGTAACATACTGTACAGACTGACTTCAAAATGCTAACAGAAATACACACTAATATTGCAAAAGTGCATTCTAAAAGCATTCGTTCATCCTCACACCAAAATTGCTTCATGGGGTGAACTGTTGTGCACGTACAGTACAGTAGGCCTACAGATGCATACAATCTCCCATGTACATTCAAATGGAATCTATGGAGTTGTCTTGGTAGTGATGTTCTGCAGTGACACAGAGAAATCCCACATGACAAGGCAGGGGTAGCCCTGCAGCACGAGTGTGTGACCTCATCACATCCTGTTCCATAATGTAGAGGGCATGACTGTGACACTGATGTTCCAGAACCTCTGAGCACCAGCCCACAGGCTACTTCCTAATCAGATACAGACGGGACACCAAAATAGATTCCTATATCAACATTCAGCTCAAGGATTTTCATTGCACTCGTTTTACATCGCTTAATGTAAATTAATATTTGATCTCTCTTGTGGCAGTCCACTCATACTGTCCAGTGAGAATGACCACACTGCTGCAGTACAAACTTTTTATGCACATCATTTCAATTCAAGTTCAAGGTCAAGTTCAAGTTTTTTATTGTCACATATACTTTACAGTGTAGTGAAATTCTTGTGCCACAGTTGGTTTCTCATAGGCTGGGTGAATTTGAATTTCACCTGGCAGCTCAGGCTGGATACCAGCAGATCTATTTTCGCTGTTAAGTGCCAGAATCTTGGGCTCCAATCAGAAACGGCCATACTCTAGTCCTGGCACGCTATTGGCCGGTGACGTGCCGAAAACGATACTTAAGGCGAGACACTACAGGTGAATAGGGGAAAATTTTAAACTTAAAGATATCTTCATGACACTTTACCGGTTGAATACTCACATAAATAGGAGAAAAAAATGTATTGCAAGTTTTCTTTAATGTAATGTTTAAATATGCTAATTAGGCTATATCTCATTAAATATGCGCTAATTTGCATATATTTTGATGCGAAGGATCTGACCATTGGAAAAAGCCAGGTTGAAAATTATTTTTTTGTTGTGTTCATATATCAAATAAAAAAACATTTACAGAGGGGATTATGAATATCTTCTTTTGTTTTCCAGTAAATCAGAAAATACTGCCAATTGGCTTAAAAAGTGGATTTTCGCCCTATTTTTAGGCATAAAAAGTCATGTAAATCATGCCAAGAATGCTATATCAACAAATCCCTCTGTAAATATCTTCCAAATATAGTTAGGAATAAGACTGGAAAGTTTGGTGTATGTAGGTGCTGCAGAAGTGGAGATCCTTTGCATGGCGTGTGGGGAAAAACTCGTTTTGAGAAAACAGCCTTGAAACACAGCCAATGAAATGCGTTCTCAGCTTAGACTCGTCTTTGAACTTTCGCGATTGGTTGCTAATACAAAGGAAATGCCCATATTTGGATAGCATAGCGTCTTGTAGGAGACACAGGGCTTTCCAACGGTATCAGACACGATATGATTTGGATCACGTTCACGGTAGTACATGACACTTTAGAATGGGAACTTTTGGTAAAATTAGGAGAAATATATAGGCGCGAGTAGACAAAATGTCATGAAATAAACACTTAAATGTGCAAATCGGACTTTGTTGTTGTAGTAGGGTGGTAGAATACATGCTAATGTAGCAAACTAGCACAAAATCTCGAAATTGACTGATGCTAAAAAAAACGATGTTTTCACCTGCCGTGTCTCGCCTTAAGTGATGCGAAGTGCAGTAGAAACAAAGCGCAGCCTCACCAGACCAATATTCAATCTTAAAAGATTGAGTTTAGTATGGTGAAAACCAGACTAGGATTCTCACTCTTAAAACTGGACTTGCACAGGAAGAGACTCCTTCAAGATCAGGTGGTTAAACAAATATTAATACGTGTAGGTACCACTTGTGTGACTCACTTGGCAACCAAATGAGTTTGTTGCCGTTACTATGAGGAAGTGACAAATGCCCTGGGCAGTGAGGAAATTCACACCGCTGTAATGGTTCACTGCGCCAGCTGCACACTGCATACCACTTATACCCACACAAACCTTGTCCCGCATGCCAGGCTACTCACTGAACACAATGGGACAACAGAGCCGGCATCACACATTCAATCCCTGCCATTCTTCCCACCAGGTCTGGAAGTGGTACAAACTCCTTCAAATGGCATTATATAGTTTGCAATGTTTTCAAGATAGGAATTTATTCTGTGTTTAGCTTGTATTGTACTGTCAAGTGAACTATGTGGTCACGTGACAAAGTCAGCTTTAATCGTTTGATATTGTAATATATGGGATTTAGATTAGATTAGATTACAATCAACTTCATTGTCATTGCGTGGAATGCAACGTACAAAGACAAAAATAAATGAGTACAAAGACATCGAAATGCTATCACTGACAACTGCTGTTTGCAAGGCTGTACTGTATTATTTACAAGGCTTTACTGTTGTCACTTGTTTTAGACACAAAAACCCTCTACAATGCCTCTGGTTAAGTTGCAGTAAAAGCTCATTTTCAAGACAGTCAATTTAATTATCAGAGATACGGTTGATTCATTACATACAGTATGAATACGATGCATCTGGTGAAAGAGCCATTCTTTTTACAGTCATGAGGAAACAGATGTAGGTGGAAAGTTTGAGAAACTCTGGAGCACCAGTCACCCTCACACATACACACTACCACACTAACTCATCACAGCATGCTTTTCCAAGGCTAAGCCTAATGACGCGTCACACGTGCTCTTTCAACACGCATCACACAGTGCTGCACAGACACGTATGAGGGTGTGTGTGTGTGTGTGTGTGTGTGTGTGTGTGTGTGTGTGTGTGTGTGTGTGTGTGTGTGTGTGTGTGTGTGCTCTATGGCAAACAGGAGCTTATAGGCCCGATGATGAGGCAACAATGTCTAGTCCCAGAGGGGCGGTGAGGTCTATTCTTGATCCAATCACAGGACTGGAGGACTACACTGCTTATTCACTCCTGAGTTCAGGCATGTTGGGATGAAATCTAATAAGGCAGGGCGAAAACTTTCCTCTCCCAAGTTGCTAAGTTACGGAAAAAAAAGAAAAGACAAACACACACACACACACACACACTCTCCTCCCCCCACCAGACACAGCAACTGAGTGGGAGACTGAGACAGAGTCAGACAGGGCCATGGAAGTCTTGACTGGTGTAGAGAGCGACTCTCCAGAGACAGAGAGCAGAGCAGAACAGAGGCCTGGAGTAACTGGCTGCAAAAATGCCCCACATGAGACTGATTACAACCCCATGACCACTCTACGAAATGAGCGCTATGTAGGGTAGTGATCAAATATGATGGGTGTGGCAATGTGGCATGATAATGTATGGTAATGTATTCTGACATGGCGTGTTACGTCGTGGAGTTTCATGTTAGATGTACATAACCACCCGCGAGAGCAGTGTAGCACACATAGCTGTGGTAAGTCCTTGAGTGATCTTCCAGATTGGTTCCACATGTGCGTCTTAGTTGGTGGAAACTTCGACAAAGCCTGTATAAAACGCATTTGAAGGAAAAGGAAGAGGGGGAAGGACTTTGTTCCTTTTTTTCCCCGTTTGACAGCTGCGATGCTTAAAGCTACAGTTAGCCCCACAGCACAGGACAGCAGGACTGTTCTGCAATGAAACGGCAAACTACCTACTGTTTCACTATTTCCGCTCGCTTCGGAAGAGCTCTTTCTGAAAATAATATATTGGAAAGAATGTGCACTTAAAATCCAGCCAGCACATGCAGCCCAATCACTCTGGTAATTCTTCAGTAGGCTTGACATTTAAATACACAAATACACACAAGCACACACACACACACACACACACATTTGACATGATCCAGGGAGGGTGCTCCTCCAAAGTCTCTCCAAAAAAAGCAAACATTGCCTCCAGTCTCTCCCATCCGTGGGCATGCCTGAGCACAACCTGGTGAGTATGGGACGCAGGGAGGGCCAACAATGGCACATTCTCCCACCCACACCTGCACAGTCGGCCAACTAGATTACCCAAGACTGTTCCAGGCAGGTTACAGCCTAGTATTGAACAATATATTGTGTATGGAATACTATTTCTAGACAGATACATCATATAGGCTACAAATGTTATATCACATAATATACCTCATGTCAGATACTATGCTACAAATGCACATACTCTGCATAAACATCCCTTATGTCTACAGACTGGACTGCAAGTACCTGATTACTATTGTGCTCGCAATCACAGGGTCAGATAATCACTGCCCAGGTGTATTCTCACCATTTAACACATGCTGTCACAGCACTGTAACTGACCACATGTTTTCTCTATTCTGTTTCTAAGAGTGAAACCCCCACTCTGGGACAGGCCTTGACCACCACAAAGAAGCTGACTCTGGGATGGCTGATCTGGTGATGGGCCTGTGGCTCTGAACAATGGACAGCATGGCGATGATGGCGTCATGCACTTGCTTTCTGAGGACATGTCAAAACAGGTCGGCCATGTTGCCAAAACTGCAGCCAGTCTGCACAGTAAGTGTTTCTCTGAAGCCAGATCATGGGCAGAACGTCTGCCAAGAACGGCATATAGTTGCAGTGTCACTGCCATACATAACCGTTAGGATCCACATTGTGTCTTAATTTTCCTATGCATTATTAATAGAGCACTGTGCCTGAGTCAATACCTGAGGCTCACACTAATAGAATACAAATCACAGGACAAGATCTGTGGATGACTCAGACAGACCCTGTTATAACATTTGAGTTACAACACCAGGATTTATATTCGGAGATCAACTGAGCACAGAATCTCGTGCCTCACCTCTTTACCCTGATATCTGAACACAGAAGTTCATGCTCAACCTCCAGACCAAAGGTCACATAATCCGAGAGCACTGTGAGAAACAAGACCATCACTTCTCCTAATGGCATTACACTGAGTTAAAAATCACTCCAGCGGCATGTTGAGGGGAAGATTGAATTAAACCAAGTAGGGCACACCATGGCATGATTCACTGCTGAATAGTCTTCACTGGTATGCTCAACAAGTCAGTGGTGCAGAATTCTGGACTTGGGATAAGATATTGTTATCTCGAGGTAGCCTATAGTAATAGGTCAGCCTGTAGTAGCACTGAGTCTGCAAGAGCATATCGGCGAGAAACCAAATACCTTCCCGTGTACCTTTGTGAAGTTGGCAGTGCTTTTCTGTGTCAACAAAGTAGGGCGTTGCACCCACCTTGTACTTACTTGTCTTTGCCAATTGTTTCATAGTCCTTTACGATGACATCGATGAAGGCATTGGTCTCAAGTGGAGCACCCTTTAAATCAAATTCGAGAACCTGGAAGGGCATATATATATTATTTGTAGGAGAATGAAATGGTGGCTGAGCCATATCTGAATGTTCTACTTTGAGGTCACTAAAAGTAATTCATTAAAGATTTAGATTAAGAAATGAATGCATGAGTACATTTTTTCCTGAACTTTGAAAAGTAATACTGAGATGATGTTGAATTCACATGGATAATGTTTCCTGTTATCTGTTCCATCATAATCATAACTGTTGGTCTAAGCATTTCTACCGTATGACCCTATAACATACAGTATGTGAGCCTCCAAAGAGTTCATGAGTTCAGCAATGCTGAGGCTGGACTGAAATTATGTTGCAACAATAATATAGTGATGAAAACTGTATGTCATAGAACACTTTGGTATGCATGAGCAAAACATCAAGAAAAAACAAATAAACCTGGCCCATCGAACAGTTCCCTTGGATTACTTTTTGACTGGACAAAATAATAAGCAGCCTATCAAGCAAAAATAAAAGGCTATACTAATATGATGTGTATGATTGCTTACTTCATTCCAAACTGGATTCAGTTCACTGTCAATTGATTTGGTCTTCTTCTTTTCACCTGAAATATTAACAGATTTCTGAAATATTATATACCAACTATTGTATAGCCCTTGTCAAGTTGAAGGCCTATATTACTCAGCACATTGATGAGTCATTTTACATGACAGTGAAATGTCTGTCAGCGAACACTATAGACAATAACAGAGCTGTTCATTTAAACCTTATGAAATAACTTCTGATCCTATCTCAACATCACAAGCAGACCTCAATAGGTCTGTAATCCTCAATAGCCTAAGGTCGTCATCAGTGTTGGTACAGGGTGTTGGCAGTTGGCACATGGACTAATCAAAGGATGTGGTTTCCTCTTTTCTGGTCATTTAAAGAGCATTCTATTTTCTGACAAGAGTGAATACCTAATACAGTAGGCTAATGAAACAGGATAATCTAGCCTTCATCAATAGCAGGTAAGCCTACATATAGGCTTTACGTCCTTTGAAAAGGCAAATCAGTCATTCAATGATAGTTTACTCACAGTATTGTCACGAAATACACTTTAAGACATCGTCAAATAATAAGTAGCCCATGCATTCTCATTAGGCCTACTCATTGGTTCCTTACTTTCTCAATAGGCTGCTTTTGAATGCATAACCCCCAACCGACTTACCTTTAAAAATTATTGACGTAATAGGATCGGGGGAACCAAGTTTCTTTTTGGGAAGTCCTTTGGCAGATTCCACAACAACTCGCAACATCTTGGTAACAGCATATAATCCTAGTTATGCGCGCAAGATGATATCTCATGCCTTTCCCTCAAGGCAGTGACATTACTGTGGATAAGCGGAACTCCAGGGAACTGGTCTGAGTTTAACTCAGGGAAATGGGTGGAGGAGGAGGCTGATGATTACAGTGGTATAAGTGGCACTTCACCTGATTGGAGCGATATTCCCACTAGCCTACATAAGGACTCATGCTCCATATAAAGGCTATTGGATACTGAGTAGTTGATCATTTAGTCCTGTTGCTGTATCTGTCTGAATAACTTAAATTTAGACCCATGCCTCTGATATCATAAGTCGCAGCCGAAAAGTTCCATAAACAAATCTGTAATGAAGCTAATTACATGGTGCAGCCCATAACGAACTTTGGTGCCATCTCCTGGCTAATATGCGGTATGTGCATCAGCTGTGCAGTGGCCGCTATCTTGCTTCATTTTATCACATTTCATTTTATTGTTTGTGCGGCTAAAATATCATTCACAACCTATGATACTACTGCAGTCCTGCTAGAATGTCGCCTATCAAAAAACGAATCTTTCTACCGGGTTAGCGGCCTAATTTATTGCTACTGACAATTCCAAAGCATTTGCGTTTAAGGCCACGACTAGACAATTCTCTCTTTATGGCTATGGCTATGGCTATGGTTATGGCTATGGTTATTTAGCAGACGCCTTTGTCCAAAGCGACATACAAATAAATAACAATACAAATTAAATTAACAGTGAACAATTACAAACTAGGGAGAATAGTAATATTATCAGTAAAACAATAATTTTAAGCACTAACCTAATGAGAAATAAAACAGTGAAATGAGAATAGCAATCAAATAAGTCACTCAGTTAATTATATATAATAATAATAACTAAAGCATGGTATGGCTAAATTTAAGGACAATAGCAAAATAAATTTCAAATTCTATCAATAGACAAATTATAACAAAACAATACTATTATACAAACCATAACACATCACAAACTCAAAGGACTAAGTGCATATTAAATAAATATGCCTAAGACCCCTCTTAAAAGATCCAAAGCTGTTATATTATTATATTAGTAGTCGTAGTGGTCGTAGTAGTAGTAGTAATAGTATAGTAGTAGTAGTAGCCTAGTAAGCTGTAATAAAAACAGAAGGCGTAAATTGCAACACCGGATATGACGCAGGACGCGCCGTATTCAAACTTGTTTTCAATACGGAAGCACGACAAGACCGTTTAGGAGAAGAGTTTCTCAACAACGCTGTGATGCTGTAAACATTTTAAAACATAACTATTGACAGTGAGTTGCTTTCCATTAACGTATCCGATGCTGTTTTGATAACTAATACCGCTATATAACAACAATTAGGTAGATGTTATTGTAAACCGTCTAATGCTAGTTTGAATAACTAACGTTATCCTAATATCTGGGTGATAGCTGTGAAAGCTGTCTCTGGTCCTTGAGACAACAAACATGCTGATGTTATATTGTGTTCTCCTTTTCAGTCTTTTTCATTTCAGTTAAATCATTGACGGGATCATTTAAATCATTTCCGCAAAATCTGTGAACTTACACCTGACTTTTTGAACGGACCCTTTTAAGCAAATCTATACACACTTGTCAGTTTCCGGTGAGTTTAAAGCAGATATCGTTATTATCGCATTTGACTTACACACTGTTTTTATTATTGTTTTCAAAGACAACATTTTTGCAATGACTGCCAGAGGTGCGAAGGATGCTATTGTTAATAAGTTGGGCTTTAAGTCAAATGGCTCCAAGATGGAATTGGAGCTTGATAAACTCCGCAGAGAAAATGCACATCTGAAGAAGAACTTGGATGAAATATCCAGACGACATGCACATGGAAAGCACTCTGATTCGGACAAAACGAAATTACTCGAGGTAAGTCAACTGCAGTAACGTCAACTTGATACATGAATATTCAGAGTATATGAAGAGGGTCCTGTTCAGAAGAACCGAACAAATGTCAATCGAACCAAACAGAGTGTCAGAGGACCTCGTCCTGTTGTTGCATTGTTGTATTAGCTTATGTTACAGAGTGTGGGATCTAACTGGTTGTTATTGTGGACATGGAATGGAATAATAGACCTAAATGTTCTTGATTGGTATGTCTTTTCCTCGCCTTTCCTTCCAGAGGATCGTATCTCTGGAGACCTTGAGGGAGAGGAATTCCCAACAGCTCCTGTCAAAGGATCAGGAGATCGCAACGCTCCGACTACAGCTGCGCTCAGCGCAGGGCGAGGTGGTCGCGTCGTTGCACTCCCAGCTGGATGAGAAGAAGAAAGAGGCCGAGCAGAGAGAGAAACTCTTCCAGTCGCTGAATGTAGAGACCGAGAACCTGAAGAACAGGTTGGCCTCAGTGACGGAAAGATGCCAGGCCCTGGAGAACCGTGACCCCGCTGCACAGGTGAGAGAACCTTTCATATTGTTTTCGGTTGGGCCTGGTTTCGGGGGCTGCCTACCATTAGGATACCTATGTTAAGGAAGGCCTCAGATATGTTGTCCCAATGTGATGTGTGTGTTTTTTTGTTTGGAAGATGCTTTTACCCAAAGCCATATTCAAATGAGGTAAATTGAAATTCAAATAATACCATATCCATGCAAGGGATGATATGCCATTTGAAATGCATCTCGCAGCGTGTACTTTCACTTTCACCCAACGGAAGCAGCACCATAACGTTTCAGGTAGGGCACTAGTTTCAGGCGCAGGATAAAGTATATTATGTGAAATGATAATGATAGGCGTCTTGTATTCACCTGTTGTCAATAACAAGGGGAAATGTACGTTTTTGATAAGAAATTTTGCTTGGAGAGGAATTATATATTTCCTTGGTTAATTCGAATATTTGGTCATATCAATGTAATCCTTTTGCATAATAGTCACCAGTAGGTGGCAGCACGGTCACTCAAAAGAAGGTTGAAATGTCCCTGCATGGGTTAGTGCGACGGTGACTATGACAAGTGATCTCAGTGTAGGTGAACACTTAAATATAACCTTAAACATAACTTTAATAATTATGATAATGACGTTTTTTTAAAAGGGCTTAGTTTAACAAATATTTGCTGCTTTTCATAGAATGCAAATAAATCCAATCATTTAATCAGTCTGTCACAACTATGCTGGTTTGGTAAAATCAGTTAGTAGGAAGCTGTTTTCGTAAACCACTGTATGTTGAACAATACTCCAGGTGACATCATCATAGTAATTCCCAAAGCCTTCCTCGAGTGCTAGGAGACACCGGGTAGACTTTCTTAAATCCATAATCGCTAATAGTCTGTCAAGGGAAGGGAATCCCCGGTCATCTGCGCATCTGCGCATCCCAGGAATGATTACCATCTGACCCCTAAAGCATGCTAATATCTGGCCTAAGCAATTATGGGATGGGATGGCTCCGCAAGTTTTAAGTTGACAGGCTTATGCTCAAACACGAACGGACTTAACTGTTTATGAGGGGCTCAAAAGGCATTACAGCGGATGAACCCTTTAGTTGCGTCGTTATGATCAGCCCGGTCAATCAGACAAAGATGGAAAGGCTAGGCTGAGTCAATAACAAGATGAGAATGAGAGGAGTTATGGGAGGAGTGATATGGTCTTTCTCGGGGTGGGAGAGGACACAGACAGTTCCACTTTCTCATGGGCCACAGGCAGATAACACTCCAGCTTATTGGTATGTTTCCCTATGGTTAGTCTGCTGCAAGGCCCTGTAATAGGGTGGTTGTACATTTAAACTGCCATTTAGTCATCACTGATTGACACTGATTGAGGAACTGTGCGTGTGTGTGTGTATTGCGCGCAGCCACGCGCACACACACACACACATACTCAAGTATTTTGTACGTGTATAAGTATTTTTCTCTTTTGTGCCAGGTCCCGACTGGTGATGTGGCAGTGGTCCAGGAGCAGCTGAGAGATGTAATGCAATAACACTCATATCCATCAGTGCATATGTATTCATAGCTGAACATCATGTATCTCCACTGGCTGTAACTAATGGAAGGCCTCTGAAGTCCATTTCAGAATTTCACACACCATTTCCTTCCATTCTGTACAACATGTAAAATTCATGTATCGAGTCATTCACCGTACCGCTACAATACATAATTAATGGAGAGAAAGCCTCTGAGTGCGGCTTCCAGTGTTCTCTGAGTTGATTTCCCCCTTCCTTGCTGGTTGTTGTAACAGGCCCTTGAGAAGAACCAGCACTGGCTGGTGTACGATCAGCAGCGGGAGGCCTACGTCCAGGGGCTGCTGGCCCGCACCAAGGAGCTGGAGCAGCAGGTCAGCCAGCCCAACCAGTCCGTCCAGCACAAGAGCAAAGAGGAGACCTCGGAGGGTAAGGACACTCCCACACACCCAGGCCTGCTCTGGAACATCGCCGCATGCACTGACCGAAACTCAACTTGTAATACTAACTGTTGTCGCTGAGCATAATCTTGTGCTCATCATATTGACTTCTTTGTTTGTGATGATGCATCCGTTTGCTGATTTTATTACTGAACACCTTTTGTACGGCATTGCAGAAACTTGACATGACGTGGCGCTCATATGGCAGCCATGAATGTAAATCAAATGGCTGTGTGTTTTTCTCTCTCTCTCTCTCTCCCTCTCTCCCTGTCTCCCTCTCCCTGTCTCCCTCTCTCCCTCTCTCTCTCTCTCTCTCTCTCTCTCTCTTTCTCTCTTTCTCTCTTTCTCTCCCTCTCCCTCTCTCTCTCTCCCTCTCCCTCTCTCTCTCTCTCTCTCTCTCTCTCTCTCTCTCAGCGAGTGTGACGGCGGCGGCTGCCCAGCAGGAGCAGCTGCTGAAGCAGCTGCAGGAGGCGCAGAGGGAGGTGGGGGCCCTGAGGGAGAAGGTACGACTGGTCATCTCAACCGTTTGCCTCCTAGATATAGAAACACACATGCCATCTTCACCATTCGGACATATGTCTATGTGACCAACGCATTTTGGCGGTGAAGTTCCACTTAATGAGAACGCACATTAATACACATTGAGCAGGTTGTGACCACCCCAATATGGCGGCTAAGCAGACACATAGCAGCCACATAGAAACAGTAAACAGTGTGGCATTAGCCCTCCATCTACAGTATATGGTTGGCTTACCAACTTGCCTTGTTCTCTCTCTGAGTGTCTCTCTCTCTCTCTCTCTATCTCTCTCTCTCTCTCTCTCTCCTTCTCTTCACTCCTCAGTATTCTTCCCCTTCTCTCTTCTTCCATTATGTTCATACTCCAGCTTCAGGGAGACAGGTCTCCCCTTGTTTGCTGGGGTTGGCTAAATGGTGTTTCATGTTAAAAGGGAGTTGAACTTTTATGCTTGTTCTAATGGCCTTGGGGCCTTTGGGACTGTAGTGTATCTTTTCCTTATCAATAACGTTATAGGAGTCATACAATAAAGGAACTGTAATAGAACTGCATTGAAATCAGATTGAATGGGGGGGGAAACGACATTGAAATCAAAGTGAAAGAACAGGATTGCTTTGAAATCAGATTGAATGGGGGGAAACTAAATTGAAATCAGATTGAATGAACAGAACTGCACTGGTATCAGACCGAGTGACTAAAACTTCGCCCCGACCTACTCGTCCCAGGCAATGCGGGCGGAGAGAGAGCTGGCGGAGCTGAGGCAGCGGTCGGGCCGGGTGGAGGGGGAGGCCCAGGTGGAGCGGCAGCGGAGCGGGCAGGCCAGCCGCGAGGCCCAGGAGCAGCGGGAGCGGGCGGCCCGGGCGGAGTGGGAGGCCGAGGGCCTGCGGGAGAAGGCGGTGCGGGCCCAGGAGGAGGCGCGCAGCCTCAGGGGGAGGTACGAGGAGAAGAAGAGGGAGCTGGAGAACACCGACACACTCCTGGAGGAGGAGCGGAAGAGGGCGGCCGAGCTACTCTTGCAGGTGTGTGTTTGGGTTTGTTTTTGCTTTTGTGTGAATTGATGAGGGGTGTATGCTCTCTTTTGTATGGTTGGGATTATGTAAGTATGTGTGAAGTATTTCTCTTTGCCCTGAAAGACAATGTATAATTGTATTATGCAATAATTTATATTGTATAATACAATCACTCAGTCTTCACCGTAAAAAGTCAGTGTATCTCACAAACTGTATTCCATGTATGGAATCTGACATATGATCAGCGTTGATCTCTTTGAAAGGTGAACCTGCTTCAGAAATCCATGTTGAACCAACATGATGAGCAGAAGAGGATGGCTGTGCTTGAACAACAGGTACTGTACATGACGTCCTTCAATTAACTGCACCTTATCTCAGGCTGTGTCTAACTATGGGACTTTATCAAAGGTCGAAACAACAACACAAAAAAAACCCAACAAAAAAACACTTATTTTACAAAACTGTAGCGTCCTGAAAGAAAAGATGATCAATTTAGGAATGGTTGTCTTGTTGAAAAGGGCAGGCACTCTGTCTCTGGACTCTAACACCATGTGTGTCTCTGGGACCCCCCCCCCCCCACACACACACACACACACACACACACACACACACACACACACACACACACACACACACAGGTGCAGCTGTCCGCGCGCGACTTTGAGACGGAGAAGCTGGACCGCCACGAGCTACAGCAGCAGCTTCACCGCATGCTGAAGGAGCTCCGCAAGGCCAGGGAGCAGATCTCTCGCCTGGAGGCCAATGTGAGTCTGTTATACACACACACACACACACACACACACACACACACACACACACACACACAGATAGACCGGGTAAACCCAGCCCGATCTGCTGGGAATTGGATTTCGCCCTGCAGCTCAGGCTGGAAACCTCCACATTTTTATATCCTGTTTCCATTACAAATCTGTTGGGACCAATCACAAACTGGCTTATCCACCTGGCGCACCCGGATCATTGGTCTGATTGGTTGAAGGAAATGCGCAGTCATTTGAACTATGGCCGTTGATCACGCCTCTTGTGCAGTAGAAAATACAGAGCAGACTCCCTAGACTAATGTTCAGGGTCAAAAGATTGAGTTTGGTCTGATAGCTAGACACACACACACACACACACACACACACACACACACACACACACACACACACACACACACACACACACACACACACTCACTCACTCACTCACAGAATGAGGCATGGAAATCAGGGTAAAATACCTCTATACATGTAGCCATCTTTGTCTGACAGGACAAGCCCACATAAGCAAGTTAACAAATTAGCTGTGTGTGTGTGTGTGTGTGTGTGTGTGTGTGTGTGTGTGGGAGAGAGCAAAATGAAGAGATAGAAGAGTGAAAGTTGAACTACTGATCTAATGTGGCTGCATGTGTGCATACATACCAACAACTCTGATATAATCTATTTGTGTGACTTGTCTGATCTGTGTGTGTGTGTGTGTGTGTGTGTCACTGGTTTACGGTACACGCCCTCTCTTCCCCCTAATCCGCAGAAACACCAGTCCCGTTTCTCCGAGCCCTCGTCCTACACCCGGCTGGAGCGCCTCACGATGGACGACCCCATCTCCCCCACCAAGGCGCTGGACGAGAGCTTCCTGGAGTGCCCCAAGTGCCACACCACCTACCCCACCAGCCAGCACCGAGAGCTGCTCACCCACATCGACTACTGCTGTGCCTGAGACCATCTCAAAAGTGTTTTGTTTTATTATTATTATTATTATTATTATTATTTTCTTTTCTTATTTAATTTCTTCTGAATGTTTACCATATAAAAGTATTTTCTAGAAATTTTATGACCAAATATCTTGAGTATTTTTGTATTTTCTTGATTTTAATTGTGGTGGGTATCAGTAATCCACTTTTGTTTGCTTTATTTACTGTGTGTCTCTGACTTGATGGTATTGGGTATGTTCATTTTGTACTGTATTTTCATTTGTAATTGAATGTGTTCCCATAAACCTATTATGACTTCTGACATTATAACATACACAATCATTGATATGAGATTCAGCCCTTATTCTGCCTGCTATGCTTTTAAGTTATGTGTGACTTTGTATCACTTCTTTGTCTTTGTTTTCCATATTTCAACATCTAGCAATATATGGGTAGAATGGTAATGTTATTTGCACTCTTGTTTATGACTTCACCGAGTTTGCTCACTGTGTGCAGAACTTCAATTAAAAGAAAGACAGTGAAACGGAAATCTATGCCATTTCTTTTTCTTTTTTGGTGCTAAAAGCAGTAAGTACCTACTACCTACAATCAAACTCAAATGTGTTTCAGTGGAGAACGAAGCCCCAGTGTGGGTGTGTCAGGGTAAAAATATAAAAGCGTGAGATCTGGATCTGATATGAAGGTGTGTGTGTGTGTTTGTGTGTCCAAAAGAGAATGGTGTTTTCTCTATTAATGGTGCTGACTCTTGTAGAGCAGGAATGTCCTCCCACACCTGATGTGTACAAGTACAGCCCTCATCTAAACTGGTAGAAGACTGCAGGGGTAAGTCCTTGAATTAAACTATTTACAGCGGAGGATTACAGGGGTTCCTGCATCACTGAGAGAGAGAAGGCCAAGGAGGTCTTCTTTAAGACAATGTCTCCTGGGGGGATTTGCGCCAATAAATGGCAACCTGATTATACTGTAGTTTTAGTGGGATTTTTGTTTGACAGTATTTGTTTTGTTTTGTTTTGTTTTGTTTATCAATTCCTGCAACCATTTTGAATATGAGTTGACTGTGGATATGCACGTTTTGTAAACATTTGTATTAATTTATCATTTTATCAGTTATTTGCATTCACTGCAACAAATGCCAAAATTTGTGTTTTATCAGATCTTCCTTAGTTGAAAGGAGACTCAGCAAAACATGGGATGATCCAAGGCCTATAGTATATTTTTAACAGGTACATTTGGCTGCACTTGTCTGACTTTCAAAGTGTCACAAGTGACTTTTCAGCATTTGTCACCAGTATCATCCTCTAACACCCATTGCATCATCAAGGCAGGCTTTCCCGAGATGGTCAGTGGTGATGCGTCAATTGTACGTCTCAAACTTGGCACAAACTGCTGGTCTTCCTCTCTCTCTCTCTCTGTTTCTCTCTGTATGTCTCTCTCTCACACACATAAACAGTATACAGGCACACCACAGTAGTGGCACGGGTCGCCTGGCCTCTGGTCTAGCCAGGTCTCCACCTCTCGCTCGTGGATCCCTGCGTAACGATGACGCTCAAGATCAGTATGACAGCAGGCTGGGGTGCCAGTGCCAACACTTCTCACATGGCTCCTGGCAAACTGGCAGATGCCATCCACTGTCTGCAGAGGGAGCACCAAAGCCCTGGGTTACACCTGGCATATCTCCTGGCACCCACAGCTACACCTGGCATATCTCCTGGCACCCACAGCACCAGCTTGGAAGCTGGCGCTGTCCCAAGTTTTGACAGCAACAGAGAAACAAGAAGAATTCTTTATAGACTTTGTTAGTACAAAAATGATCTATACATGAATGTATTATTCACTTTCAGGACAGGGTTAGTGTCTGTAGGTGGTCCCACAGGTTGTGTGTAGGTGGATCCTCATAACATTATGTGGCAAGTGGTAATAGTTAGATTTGGTCTAATCAGGAAGCTGTCATCATGGGGAATTGATATGGCTCCATACTGCTGACAAATACTATCCTGCACACAGTCTTTGCCCAGAAGAACTTCTGGCTAATCAAGGTCCCCCCCAGTTACAGTGGGAAAGCCGTGGTCTAACAATACCCTCCTTAATCTTCTTTACTTGGAGTGCGGAGACACTTGTTCTACCTTTTCATTTGCTATATCTGTTGTTCGGTGGCTGGATGGTTGCTTCTCTCCACGTCCTCAGAGACAGGGTGAAAGGATAATAATAGAACACTGTTTCCACCATGTCTTTTCCTAGAACTGTCCTTGCCATGCTGTGGATGCTTGCCAGCTAAAGAGAGACACAATTGAGCACAACTCTCCATATCTAGTAGTCTAGTTTAGTTGCGTTTTCCTGTCCGAAAGATTCACATGCCTATGTCAATACAGTGTTGCCTAGGTTGCTTATGTTGTTACAATCTATGTTGTTGTGTTATGCTAAAGAATACTTTTAACGAGAAGTTTCATTTGTTATGCTGTTATGTTCTTACTAAAACACAGTGTTGTGACAAAAAGTAAGGTAGCCTACAGTAAAAAGCACACAGTATTTTACAGCAAGCTGCTACACAACTACAAAAAGTAGGCTACCATGGAAACACAACATGTTGCAGTGTGTTAGGCTGTATGAGGTCTGAGTAGCCTACCACATCTAATGTGTGATGTGTCAATTTGTCTTTTAAAAAGAAAATCAAATAACACTATATCACTTTCCCCCCCCAAACTCAGTATCTTAACCTCAGGTAGAAAACAACAGTAGGCTTGGCTTCTGATTGGATTGTCCACCATAAAATGATCAGCGTTGGGATTTGCAGGTTAAGAAAGCTTAGTGGGGGTTTAATGTCATGACGTCACATTAATTAGCGCTCCTCCCTGATCCTATCAGCCTGCTAAGCTACGGCGGTCTGCCTGCCTTGCCTGCTTGACAGTGGCATCAGAGACATCAGAGAAGAGACTTGTTTGAGGCTTGTGTGTGGAAGAGAGCAGACGATGCCCAAAGGAGGAGGACGAGCCTGCTGAGCACCGACGTCCACTTTCCCTGTTTTTTCCCCCCGTCCAAGGGAGGCTTCTCTGAGGCCCCTGACAAGAGACTCTCCGATTCAAAGAGCCACCCTACGTCAAACCCGCAACCATGGCCGACAAGGACAGCGTGGAGAAGTACCTGGAGAACAACCCTCAGTTCGCCAAGGAGTACTTTGACAAGAAGGTTCGGCCGGAGGTGATCACCGCCGCCTTTGCGGAGAACTTCAAGGCCGAAGGCTCGTTCAACGAGGTCGCACAGATCCAGGAGGCTAATATCATCTTCGACCTGGTCAAGGCCATGCAGTCCGAGACTGTGATGGAGAAGGCCATGCACAAGGCCATCCAGAGACTATGCCTGCTGGTGAACGCAGACCGCTGCAGTTACTTCATCCTGAGGGCCCGAAACGGCATCCCTGAGCTTGCCACCATCTTGTTCGACATCACCCCCACCTCCAAGTATGAAAGCAATTTGGTGAACCCCTCTGCCGAAATTGTCTTCCCTACCGATATGGGTATTGTTGGACATGTTACCACTTCCAAAAAGCAAATCAACGTTCCTGATGTCTCAAAGGTGAGTGGCAGTTAGATGCACCTTGAGGAAATGACCATATGATGCATGGGCCAACTTTTTGTGTGTTGCTGGACTAGGCCTACCACATGAATGGTTCCATGCGTTCTGATAGGTGATCATGATCATTTGCCCACTGATGATTATTTTTCTCAGTATCAATGGGGACATGTCAAAGTGGCAACATTCAGGAACAGCACCACTCAAAAAGTCAAAGAGTTGCCTTGTGTATCGTCAGCTAAGACCTCATGTTAAAGAGCAGAAATGTTTTTTTGTTTTTTTTTCTGTCAAGGGACTAACAATGGATCCTTAAAAGTGTCCTATTAGTGCACCACAATGTTGAGATGACCATCATGCAACCAGCTCAAATGATTCATGTGTAACTAATCTGATAAGGCAAAAAAGAGCTGGTGAAAGTCACAGGATTCAACAAAACAATCGACCTCTGAAGAAGCAAAATATTATTTTAATCAATTGACATGTACTTCATTTGATATTGAACCAACACAACCCCCAATGTCAGAGAGCACACAGGGCATTAATGGGTTCAGAGGAGACAGATGACAGCAAGATGGGCCAAATTCCGTCCTCCTGCTACAGCTTAGAGAGGCAGCCAGATTTTCTGCAAAGCAGCCTTGCTAAATCTTTCTGACAGAGAGTCACCGGATGGCATTAATTAACACGCTGTATAACGGTGTTATAGCAACAACGCCTTTCTATCTACAACAACTAGTTTCTAAATATTTGTAGATGTATACCAGATCAGGAGAACTTTAAGGAGTTCACACAGTCTAGTATTACATCCTCAAAACTGCATCAACTGCATCAAGTATCCTACTTTTAAAAATGTGTGGAAGATAAAGGGCATCGTACAAATGTTTGGAACAGACATTTTCTACAAATAGCAATGTTACATTGATTGTTTGGCAGCACATTTGAGGAATTAAAGGGAGTCGAGTGTATTGGTAAAATTGATGCAAATTGATGCAAATTGATGCTGACCCAAATGACCACACCTTTTGCCAGCTTCATGACAGAACACCCTGCCATTGACCTATGTGGGACAGTGTAAAATCCAGATGTTGATTGAAATAGTATTCAGCAGTCATAAGAAAGGTAACACATATAAAACAGGAAAAACTACAATAGTCAAGGGCAAAGGCATCAATGGGGTTTAAACATACTTAAGTGTGTTTGGGTTATGAAGCAAATTACTTTGTGCTTAATCACTTGCTCCAGGGCACAGGATTAAGCCAAAGACAGGATGAGGAAGTCAGGAAAGGGGGAGGATGCTGAGTCAGATGGTATGGAGGCCTGTATACCATAAGGAAGGGAAAGGGGTTGGATGAAAATCTATGGAGAGCAAAAAAAAGTGTTAAATAAGTGTGTGATTAGTATAATTGAGCTGACAATACGTTCAGCATCATACATGTTTTACACTATAGTCTCTCGTTTTATCTTCATTCATTCCATTAACATGTTTGTTTCTCTTCTCTGTCAGAATCCAAAATTCAGTGACTTTGTTGACAAGCAGACAGGATACGCAACCAAAAACATGCTCATCGCCCCCATCATGCATGCTAAGGACGTGCTGGGCGTCATCACAGCACTGAATAGGGTTGGTGGTACTGAATTCACCAAGACAGATGAAGAGGTAGGTCACCTCTTTTGGTTTGATTGACTCTCCCTCAGTACCAGCCCAGCCATATGGCTAAATATAAACACATGCAGAAATGAATAAACAAACAAACAAACAAACAAAAAAATGTTTTGCTTGTGTTTGCTACATGCGTAATACATATGCCAGAGATAACCTTTGATTTGCTATTCTACAGTTCTTCACCAAATATATGAGCTTTATCACCGTCATCGCTCTTCAGCATCACATCAACTACCAGTGGAATGTGGAATTACGAAAGGCCAATGTAAGTTCATCGTTCATTGCGGGTATATGAGCAAAAATGAGACACATTCATAGCATTTTTTATTGCCAAAAATCATGCACTGTATGGCCAATCATTTTCTTTCCATTGCTTTAATTTCACCTGTGATTCAAATCTGATAGTATATATGACTATTAAACTACCAATGTTATTGTCAATGTAATGTACAAATGTAATTGATGTTAAGGTAATGTCTGCATCATTTATTACCGATTTTGTGTCTATAGGTTCTTCTTCACTCGGCCAGCAAAGTCTTTGAAGAACTTACAGATATTGAGCGACAGTTCCACAAAGCCCTTTACACAGTGCGAGTCTGGCTAAACACCGAACGCTATTCTGTGGGTCTTTTGGACATGACTAAAGAGAAGGTACAGCTACCCAGATAAGAGACATTAACATATGTTAGGAGTCCTAACATATGCTTTGGAGAAATTTAGAAAGCATGTGGCATATCCACAACAGCATCCAGTAACAGGCCTATACAAGAACCAATGATGCTTTACATAAAAGGAATGAAGTGTGTTTCTTTTCCCCTTGAGGTAAACAGCATGGCAGCATGTTAAAGATGGTGTTGTTGTTGTGATTTTGTAGGAGTTCTACGATGAGTGGCCAGTGAAACTGGGAGAGGTGGAACCATACAAAGGCCCCAAGACTCCAGATGGAAGGGTAAGCCCTCACACATATGACTTGCATTGTCATCCTCATCCTCCTACCAAAAACAGTCTGGGTTTTTAAGATTCAAAGTCAAGACTTGATGGTGCCTTGAATTGTGTCTGCAGACATTATATAACATTAGATTTATTTAACTGTGTGTTCGGGACTTTTGTTGATTGAGTAATAACTGTTTTTACTTAATCCAACATTAAAACAGTATGGAATGATAACTTCTGTTTTAACCTGATGCAATTACAGGAAGTGAACTTCTACAAAATCATTGACTACCTCTTAGAAGGCAAAGAGGAAATCAAAATCGTGCCGTGAGTACCCTCTAACAATTATAGATGTACAAATATACATCTCTATAACTTTTCCTGTCAGAGCATCGTTGTGTTAATGCTCCTCTATGTTTTTTTTAATGTTGTTGTTTTAAAGGAACGTTACCCCAGACCATTGGGCTCTAGTTAGTGGACTCCCCACCTATGTGGCTGAAAATGGCTTTGTGAGTTTGACACATGAGATAAAGTGCATCAGTACATCCTATTCAGATTTCCATTATTGACATTTCTATTATTGCCCTCATCTTCTGATGTATGCATGTGTTGTAACTTGTTTGTATTTTTCTTAAACTGTAGATTTGCAACATGATGAACGTCGCCGCAGACGAGTACTTCACATTCCAGGTGGATATCACAGATTTTTTTTTTTTTTTTCTCATAATTTCTTATGGACCGACTTTTTGGAGGTACCCTTTTTTTTACATGTCAACCATTTGTCGTGTTGTTTGAATTCCTCCATTTCAGAAAGAAGCTGTGGATGAAACAGGCTTCGTCATCAAGAATGTGCTGTCCCTGCCCATTGTCAACAAGAAAGAAGAAATTGTGGGTGTGGCAACCTTCTTCAACCGCAAAGACGGCAAACCATTCGACGAGCCCGACGAGCAGATCACTGAGGTGGGTACCCCACAGCGGCCTGATTTTGCCTGATGCGTTTCTCTGTAGAGATGAAAAAGCAAATGCACCACCCCAGGCTCAAGCCCTGGTCTACAACACACTCTGCCTACATTCTGTCAGCATGCACAAAGACAAGTCTAATACAATTCTTGAGAAACACCCGTGGTCAGCACGTATAGGCACAAACTGGATTCCTTTCTCTCTCTAGTCTGGTCAGCCACAGCACCATCGAACAGCTGTGCTAAACTGGATTCGTTTGTCTTTTCCCCTGCAGGCCCTCACCCAGTTCCTGGGCTGGTCCGTGTTGAACTGTGACACCTACGACAAGCTGAACCGCACCGAGTGGCGCAGGGACATCTACCAGGAGATGCTCATGTACCAGACCAAAGCCAACAACACAGATGTGCAGTCCATCCTGGTGAGCTCCGCTTCCCAGTACCCACGGCCACGGTCCTCCTCCACCACTGAGGGAGGGAGTCAAAGCTGCACGCAGTCCATTTGCTTGATATCTGAAGATTTAGCACATACTTACTAAAGCACTCCATAGCAATGTTATGCCAATCGTTAGGGTATGAATATGTCCTGAGTGGTCATCTAGAAGTGGGTGTACAATTTACACCATGCATCGCAGGGTCACTACTGACCAATAATGAGTCACTGTGTCAAGACAAGATCATTGCCATACAGTAATGGTATGCACGGCCCAGAGGGAGTCCGATTCCAGTCTGACCAGAGGTCATTTCCTGTCAAATAAAGGCTAAAATGCCCAAAAATGTAACGTTGGAAAAAAATGATGACTATTGTTTGTCTTCCAGAACACAGTGGAAAAGTTGGGCAGTACACCAGAGGAATGCGACCTAAAGGAGATGTACAAACTTCTGGTAATAAACTGTGTGATCTCCCTTCACACCTTGGCAAATGACAAAACAAATCTACCATTTGTATTATTCTTCTGAGTGCTTACAGCTTTTCATGCTTTAAAAGACGTCTTAATTATTATTCTTTTAATTCATGTGTTTGTTTGTTTTGCGCAGAGGTCCAACATCCCAGAGGCTAAAGATTGTCATATTTTGGAGTTCAGCTTCAGTGACCTTCCTGTAACTGAGTTTGACCTCATTACATTCGGCATCCGCTGCTTCTTTGAGCTCAACGTGATTGAGAAGTTCAAAGTGCCACCTGAGGTAAGTAGAACGAGGCAAAACAGACGCTCGGAACACAGAGCTGAGAATACTCCTCAATAATTCTCTTCAAAATGTCTTCAGGTCTTGTCTCAAACATTCTCCCACGTTTAAAAAAAAAAACTTGTAGGGACATTCCCAGGTGGCCGCTCATATTCCTATGGCCTCTGACTCCCGGTTGTGAAAGTTTGTTTTTTAAAAGGTGCCATGTAGTTACAGTAGGTTTCTTCTCCTTCTCTCAGATCCTCACCAAGTGGATGTACACAGTGAGAAAAGGTTACCGTGACATCACTTACCACAACTGGAGACATGGCTTCAACGTAGGGCAGACCATGTTCTGTCTTCTGCAGGTGAGCTCCACCACCGCATTTGTATGGCACTGACCACAGTGACAACACTTTTCAATCTACTCTTGTGATTCTAGCAAAAGGTTCTGGCTAATATCTGTAACTTTAAAGCCAGTCAGATTAGGCAATAAGCTGAATTCCAAAGAAAAAAATACAATCTCAAACATAATTTAGATGTTGTTGATAGTCTGACCTATACTGACTTGGGACAAACATTTGAGCAAAACAGCGAAGTGGACTAGTATTGCACTGAAAGTCCAATCATGTTTAGGATGAATCAGTTGGTTTTCCAAATGTCCGAGTGACCTCTGCTGTGTACACCCTTTACTCTCTGACAGACGGGCAAGCTGAGAAAATACTACACCGATCTGGATGCCTTCGCAATGGTGGCGGCTGCTTTCTGCCACGATATCGACCACAGAGGAACCAACAACTTGTACCAGACCAAGTGCGTGGTCATTGCTATTCTCTACTTTCTAATCTGAGAGAGCCTGAAAGAGATAGAATAATATTTGTTTCATCTACTGCTACCCTGAATTCCCCTGACACATTGCACTGTTCTTATTCTCATTATCCTGCAGGAGTGCATCTCCCTTGGCCAGGCTCCATACTTCCTCTATTCTTGAGAGGCACCATCTGGAGTACAGCAAGACCCTGATGGCTGACGAGGTGTGTGTGTGTGTGTGTGTGTGTGTGTGTGAGAGAGAGAGAGTGTGTGTGTGTGTGTGTGTGAGAGAGAGAGTGTGTGTGTGTGTGTGTTTGTGTGTGTGTGTGTGTGTGTGTGTGTGTGTGTGTGTGTGTGTTTGTGCGTGCACATGTGTGTGTGTGTGTGTGTGTGTGTGTGTTTGTGTGTTTGTATAGTAATATGATATAATATTATGATTTTATGTGTGCTTTGCAGCAAGTCAACATCTTCCAGACCCTGCAGAAGCGTCAGTTTGAGACCGTGCAGCACTTGCATGATGTCTGCATCATTGCCACTGATCTGGCTCTGTACTTCAAGTGAGCTCACTCATATTCTTGTTAACCCCCCTATATACCATTTTCCCACTCAGTTAAATAGAGAATCCCTATTGGTCCCCTCACTGCAAATGCAGTGGCATGAAGAATCTCCATTGGTCACCTCCCTGCCAATACAATGGCATGGAAAATCCCCTTTGGTCACCCCCCTGCAAATACAATGGCATGGTGAGTCCTCATTGGTCACCTTCTTGCCTCTGCACGGAGAATCTGGCTTCCCCATGCGTACCCATTGGCTATTAGTCAGCTTGAGTGGTGATTCTCTATTGATTGTCTGTATCCCGGTTGATTGTCTGTATTGAAGATGTCGGTGTGTTTACGATTGATAAATCTACCCAATAAAGGAAGAGAACAATGTTCCAGAATATTGTTAACGCCACAGAAAACATGCCGGAGGAAGAAGCAAAGAGCCACATCTCCAACAACCCCACCAGGAAGGAAATCATCATGTAAGCATCAGCACATATCCACTGATATTCCTGTCTGCCATCCTATGGAGTGATCTTTTTCTAAAGCGTCTTTCTTGTCACGTGTCCAGGGCCATGATGATGACAGGATGTGACTTGTCGGCTATCACCAAGCCTTGGGAGGTGCAGAGTAAGGTATGCACTGTGGCTAGGGTGAATTAGTGTATTTCATTTGTTTCTATAGAAATACTTCATGATCGGACGCTAATTTGAATATAGCTTTTCCCCTGAATGGTGCAAGTGGGTCCCAGTCACTTTGGATAAAAGCTAAAAATCCCCCGTTACCATTGCTTTACCTTTAGCCTTTTACAGAGAGCTCTCTGGCTGTCGGTGTAGTCGTCTCACATGTCTGCTCGTCTTCTTGTCTACTTCCTGTTCCTCATTAGGTGGCTCTGATGGTAGCAGCTGAATTCTGGGAGCAGGGTGACCTGGAAAGAACTGTCCTTGAACAGGAGCCCATTGTGAGTGTCTTTAACTCCTGCTTATTTAATGTCTATCTATTAGTCTACTATATTACGCAGTGTATATACACTGATTATATCAATTATATATATATATATATATATATATATATATATAAAGTAAGGCTATGGAGGACAGTTAACCAATGTAACATCATTGCGATGTCTGGTGTCTGAAGTACTAACATGCTGTCCTCCTCAACAGCCCATGATGGACAGGAACAAAGCTGCAGAGCTTCCCAAAATGCAGTGCGGTTTCATCAACTTTGTGTGCGCATTTGTGTACAAGGTAAGTACTTAGTGATTTTCTGTTTTTCTTTTCATCTTTTTGCATTTTAAGGGACCAGGAAATTGTTATTGTACCGTGCCCTGAATGGCAGTAAACACACACACACACACACACACACACACACACACACACACACACACACACACACACGGGATCTCAAGGAATTACAAGGCCATTCATAGTTGAAAAAGTCATGGGCTGAACACTTTCAAACTTATGGTTAAAAGCGGGGAAAAAAAGGCTTTTCTGCTTTTGTGTCCCAGGAATTCTCCAGATTCCACAAGGAAATCACACCCATGTTTGATGGCCTCAATAACAACCTCACACACTGGAAGGCGCTTGCTGATGAATACGAAGCCAAGATGAAGGCCATTGAAGATGAGAAGAAGAAACTGGAAGAGGGAGACAAGAAAGGTCTGTTACCACTCGTCAGGGATGAAAACGAGAGATGTCTAATATATATTGACATTATGAGAGATCAGTAGGGATGCACTCATCTGACACCGATTTCCGATATCGGCCGATAGACACAGATGGCTGGATCAGGTATTGCTGACAGTGGAGCAATCTGGCACAAGTTATTATGGGAGCAATCTGGAGCCAGTCTAACTCAGTTGCGTGTTATTCCATCTCCAAGCACATATTATGTTGAGTGTCAGCAATGTGCTGATAGTACGTGTCCATCTTGCTTAAAGGACAGCTGAATCAGCACGTGAGGTGCTAAAACAGACGGTCAGCAGTATGCTGTGCTTGATTTGCCAACAAGCTCCACTTCTGTGTAGTGATAAACGCTCATAAAACACTGGCATTGGTATTGAATTTGGTACCGACCCCAAAGTCCAGGCACCATTATTGGTATCAGGATTGAAATACCAGATCAGTGCATTCTTAGATCCATATTCAATGCTTTGTTGATAATATGTTTTCTATACAGTGTTTTGATTTTGGGTGAACTGCATGAAGTAACACTTTGTCTTTGTCTGTGTGTTTGTGTTGTGCTCTGCAGACGAAGGTGCCGAAGGTGGGAAGTCCAAAACCTGCTCGGTCTCGTAAACATCTGTCATCATGGCTGGTCGAGAAGGGGCGGCAGTCAGGGAGCTTTTCCAGAGAGAGTCAGTCAGGAGATGAAAGTCCTCTATTGAGGATAGCACTTATTTATTTACTCTTTCTGTGTTTCACATTATCTACTGCGTCAACAATGCACTGTTAGTTACTTGGTTTATAGGTGAAGCCCACTGGCCAGTGGGTCTATAATGGAATTTCAAGTCACGTATAACAGAAAAGATTTTACCAAACAGAGTTTTCCCAAGCAGCAATAGGGTACTGGTTATGGTTATCTTGAAAACAAATCCAGTGATTCCTTTATGCTGTTTGCTTTTGGTTTTTCCTTCTTTCCTTTTTCAAAAGGCAATCAAGAAATTAAACAGCATTTGCTTAAAATACTAATCTTTTATTTAGTAATGTTTAACTGTCAAACAGCAAGACCAACAAAAAGAAACCTATCTATAATACTTTGCAGTGATTCATGTATTCAAACATTTTATATCATGGTGTCTTTAAGGTCACACAATGTATCAAATATACTGTGTAGTCAGGTAGAAATGTTTGTTTAGTCCTAAAAAAAAGTTCCCACAAGGCTTTGGTTTTAGGTGCTGAATTTTGCCATTGTTTTACTGTCACTTTAATAATAAAATCACTAGATCTGTGACAATTTTGTTCACGGTATAGTGATGCAACAGAGAAAGAAAAAGGGATTTTTTTTATATCTCTTCTCTCTGAGTTTTCAGTATTTTACATTGGAGGTCTGGTGTCAACTCAGAAATGCTAAACAAACATTTCTTGAATGTTTTCATCCATTGGTCATATGGAGCATGAATTCCATAGACAGCATTCAAGTAGCTAATCTTGGTTCAGCTACAAACGCAACTGGATCTATGTGCTGTATTGATTTTTTCAAATCAGAAGAAAGAACGGACAAGTCTTGTAGCCTTGGAGGACAAATATGACTGTTCAAAGAATATATTTTTAAAGCGTTATCAGATACACTTTTGTACTTTTTGTCTTTTCAAAAACTACGAAAATGACATAGAATGGGATGGATGGTGCTGTGTATTGTACTGTGGATGGCAGTCATGACATGGAAAATTAGCGTGCACTTTGGTGGGCTCGGGCCGTGCCACTTTGTATTGGCAGACAGATGGTTTATTCCAAATATCTTGGTTCATTTAAAATTATATGAAGCTTAGGTTGTGTTGTAAGCACAATGAGAATGACATTCTATATATTTCCAAATATAACATACATCTATTACTTAGTTCTTAATGATAATCAAATGTGGACAAACAATATATAACAACTATCTATGTGAAAATTGCACTTTGCTTTGTACTTTGGCAAAGGAAAGTCAGAAGTCTCAGGTACTAACACCAAGGGTTTAAGGAAAGCTGGGACAGGATAAAGTTTGATCAGATGCCCATGGAGACTTATACAGATTTACGACTGATATATCCACGTAACAGTGTATGAAGACTTACCCTGGTGTTGGGGGTGGATGATTTGTTTGTTGGTCAGGAAGATTAACCTTTGTGTTATGAAACAATGTAACCTCAAAACTTCAGGGGAGTACACTGACTGAAAAGCCCCAAGTTATGTTTCCCATTTGGATTAATGGGGCACAAACTGTCCCTGCAACTTGGGTTTGACTGTGATGGGTTCGCGGTGGGGCAGGGTATTAAGAGGTGGCGAGGAGGAGGAGCAGGGATTGTTATGTAAAAAGTTTAAACAGTGTCACATCCTCTCATTTATCCAACGAGAAGGAAATGATTACTTTTATCCAATTAGCACGTTCAGAGTGGCCTCCATCTTAGATAATGTTTCGCTGGAACTGGCCTCTTGATTCTCAGAGGCAGGGGCAGGAAGGTGATACTTTGGCTAAAGTGAGATCAGAGCAGGGAGACCACGGCAGAAAAGTGAGTTAATCCCGTCTCAGTTGATTCTGAAGTGTTTGCGTGTCTGAGTGTGTGTGTGTGTGTGTGTGTAGTCACACTTACAGGGTGAATACTTGCGTGAGAGAGTGTGCGTGTCTGTGTGTGTGTGGGGGGGTGTTTTTCCTCAGTGTCATGGCTTTATATAGCTCCAAATTGAAATGTTTTTTTCTTCAAAGTTTCATAGTTCATAACTAAATACCACTGCATATACTGTATACTGCCACAAGATAATGTAAATGATTTAATATAAACAAATAAAAAGGCATTCTTTTAAAGTTTCAACACTGTTTTGTGATCATTTCTGTACTCACATACTTACTGACTGACCACCATAGAACGTTTAAGCAAAAATGTCCCATTTATTTCTAATGATGTCTATGACCAGAGCCACACCAGTGCAAGTTGCCCAAGGTGGAAAGGAAACCTTGAAACGCTTAAGAGCCTCACGACCATATCGTGTCAAGGATTACCTGATAAAGCCGGCTAAGACACGGTGAAAGATCAGATAATTGGCTGACGGCCTAGACACAAGACCTCTGTTCTTGGAGCGCTGTGGTGGTGGTTGGGATAATCCTACTGACCTCCGTGTACCCTCTGTATCAGTAGGCATGGTCTGAGGATGGACACACGTCAGTGGTCACCTTGGTTGGAAGGGCCTGAGAAGTCAAGTCAGACCACCCTGAGTATTGTCCACTTTATGTCAATTACAGAGAGGATTTTGCCGGGTTAAGCTAGTTCACTTTTCATTTAAAGTTTTGGTCATTTTGCAGATATACAACTGTATCTGTTTTTGGGGGAGCACCCGCCCTCTGCATATAAACATGAATGAGCAGAAATATGTTACTTTTCTCTAAAACATGAGTGTGGGCTCAGCCCTTCAAAGCCTTGACTGCATCCTCAATGGATAGCAGATGGAATCAAACATTTATCTAAATGTGGTTTGGGTTGTATACTAGCCTGGGTGTTCCCATCCTACCTTGCGGTGATTTCATAAGTGGTAGGCGCTAGCCAGGCTAGTTGTAAACCACAATTTATTGATGATTCTGTGCCTTGAAGACTACGTCTTTCAAGCTTCAGCTAGCTCACAGAAGAGGCTTCAGACAATTGAAAACATAACACATTTAGCATTACCTGAAGACAGAGACTAGTAAATGATATAATAGGATATGTTCTTTTTTTATCATCAGTTAGAAGCACAGATTCAATGTTATATTTTAGTTGATAAATGGTGCATTTACAGCCAGAACATGTTCCCCATCCACATGTACCCTACCAGAGACACTTATATATGAGTCCTTAAAAGGACTTTGACCCTACTCCCTCTAACCACACGTTATTTTCTTTGAAATGAGTGAAAACTCATTGGTCAGATCTAATTCATAGGTGAATAAGATGAAGAATCACATCTATGAGATTTGTAGGATTTCAACTTGTTGTCAGAAAACGCCTTTTAGAGCCGTAATGTTTTTGTGATGTGGTGTGATGTGATGTGGGTTGAATGTGTGAGTGAGTTGAATGTCATTTGCCATCACTTTTCATCACAGAGAATTCTGTTAAAATACTGTATGAACCAAACCTAACATGGAAAGTATCAGTAATTTAATTACAGTCATGAGTAGAAATAAACACAAATATGATACAAAACATCCATTCTTGCTTTATAGAAACATGTCCTCAAAGTAGTCATCAAACTCCTCCTCCCTGAAAAAGAAGGAAAAAAAGACAGAAACATCAGCTACAACCCCAGCAACAATGCCGATTACTCTTTCAACCCCATTCAACACAGACGTAATTTCAACAAATTACCTATTTTTAACAATGTTGTTAATGTTTGTTAGTTGTTACTCTGAAACGTTGTATTTGGACCACTCTGTATGGTGAGAGTGTTGAGCTGTGCAAAGGTGAGAGTGTTACCTGGACTTCTGTTCGGTTTCTGGGGCGGGGCCCTTCCAGTGGTCCGACTCCGACGGTCCCTCCTCTGCCTGCTCCTCTCTGTTGTCAGTTTCTGTGTGTGTGTGTGTGTGTGTGTGTGTGTGTGTGTGTGTGTGAGAGAGAGAGAGTGGGTGTGAGTGGGCATTAAGGTAAGAAGTCAAAATGGCTGCCATGGACAGTTCTCCATTGCGCTGTGATTGTTCTACAATTTTCTAGTCGTTATTGAAGCACAACAAAAAGATCTAAAAGATGTAGTCAAAATCTGAAGGCATGTTTCACAGACAACCAGAAACATGGTTATGGTATGCACATTGTGCAAAATACACTCTGTAGGAAACTGACGCTGACACATACACATATGTAGGAAATGCCAACAGAATAGCATATTGTTCAACTGTTGGAAACACACATTGTGGGATTCTGAATTAGAAACAACATGTACACACCTTTTTCGGAGACTTGGGAGTCATCTGATGATGATGATTCTGTGAATAGAAAAGTATTTGGTGTCTGCTTTTAAAATGACATTTAAACTCTTAGTAAAGACAATGAGCAGAGTAAATGAATAGACACAGTTGAGTCTCACAGACAAAGATGTGTCAGACAAAGATGGCTACATGTATAGAGGTATTTTACCCTGATTTCCATGCCTCATTCTGTGTGTGTGAGTGGATGTGTGCATTTGTGTGTGAGTGTGTGAGTGTGTGTGTGTGTGTGTGCGTGTGTGCGTGAGTGCAAGCGTGCATGCATGTGTGTGTGTATGTGTGTGTGTGCGTGTGTGTGTGCGAGTGCAAGTGTGCATGCATGTGTGTGTGTGTGTGTGTGTGTGTGTGTGTCTGTATCACCTCTGCGTCTCCTCTTGTGCTTTTTCTTGTGTTTCTTGTGCTTCTTCGAGTTCGACGACTTTGACCTCTTGACCCGTGGTGCGTCTGCGTCTGCGTCTCCCTCCCCGTCCGAGCGCTGCCTCTTCTTCCTCTTCGTCACTTCCTTCCTCCTGACACAGGAAATGACATCAGGATTTTTAAAAAATCACACATGCTCTAGAGCCCAATGCATTGGTCAGGCACAAACTATGACAAAATGAATCCCCGCAGAGAGACTCACTTGTGGTGATAGTTGAGCTTGAAGGAGCACTCTGGACACAAACCTGCCAAACAAGATGGACTACTTTTTTAAAGTACTTTTTGAAGTATATGTATCAATGATACTACCAGTAATCATTTAAAAAACAATCTTCCAGTAATTATAATGTGGTTCCAACATCAAACACCACACTATGTGTGATGGAAAAACAATACTACATCCTACCAAAACATTTTTATTTTACCAACTGCAAAATATGCTGTTATAAATGTGCAATTATTTAGGTATATTTATATTATAGAATATAGATTTTATGAAAAGCAAGATTTCATTTAAAGATTTAACATGAAAATGTGATACCCTATTCGCATAACATATCTGGATGGAAACATAATGTGTGTGTGTCCAGTTGTCTAATCAGAGACTCCCCAAAGTACTCACGCAGTTTGACCAGAGCATTCCTCTTCTCGCCCACCTCCACGTAGGCGAAGTTCACCTCCCAGCTCTTCAGGCCCTCCTGCAACTCACAGCGCTTGTTGCCACACAGGAACTGACCTGCAAGGCATGATGGGTACCCATAAGTAAGTAAGTAAAGTAAGTAAAAAATGTATTTATAAAGCACATTTACACACAGCATAAGCTGACCTAAGTGCTGTACAGTGAAAGACTAAAAAGGACACAAAATAATACAAAGTATTACAAAGAACATTTGCTAAAACAGAGATAGTGAAATAATAACATTCAAGACATAAGCCCCCACAAATGTCAACTGAGAGCAGGGTGGGTGGGGAGTGTGTGTGTGTGTGGGGGGGGGGGTCATGTTATGAATACAGAGGACTGTTATCATGAAATATCGTTCAAATCTTCTTTGAAAGGTTATGGTGGACTGACCATATTAAATATTGATGTTTGCATTACAAATCAAGCATCAGTGTGCAATATGCTGTCTGGACAATGATACACACACAGACATACAAAGATTTTGCAGCAGCCAAAAGAAACACTACTTTTATTTTGTTTGATTGCTTATTCATTCTATGCATGTGAGTCAGTCATGGCCATTCTAAAGTGAGCGGTCACTACAACTATATTCTATGGCTCTGGTCCTCAGTCATGGCCATTCTAAAGTGAGTGGTCACTACAACTATATTCTATTCAGTCATGGCCATTCTAAAGTGAGCGGTCACTACAACTATATTCTATTCAGTCATGGCCATTCTAAAGTGAGTGGTCACTACAACTATATTCTACAGCTCTGGTGCTCAGCAGGCCCTTCACCTCAGCAGAGCAGCCAGGGTTTAACTCCTGCAAGCTTAATCAAGGAGAGATCTCCCAGATTGCATCAGGGAAAGTGCGTCACGACAGACAAACCACACCCCTATTCTCACCAGGGACAGACGGACCCGGGTGTTCAGCTTCACGTGAGGCTGTGTCAGTCAGGTGCATACAGTCCGCACACACACACACACACACACACATACACACACACACACATACACACACACACACACATACACACACACAAACTCAGCCTCTCTCTCACACACATACAACATACACACACACACAAACCAAGGACCATAGGGAGGTCATAGTGTTGTCATAATATTGTCTTAAACCTTTCAAAGCCCTAATGTATCTCCCTATTCTTCCTCTGTGTTAGACCATAGTCTCTACATGTGTGAGGCTCAGTGCGTTCCCATATGTGCACACACACACACACTCCGCTTACTTGACCAATACACTATAAACACTACGTGGCGTTATGTGTTGCACATTATAACAATGCCAGTGAACAATGCAAAATGCAGAGATATTGTTTACGGTGTTTGGCCGGGGGAAAGCCTTCTGTTAGGGGGGCCTAGCAAGGCGCTTAGCCTCTGATCAACCTCAGGAGCGTAGCGCTCACGGGGCAGGATTAGAACGCGCGGGCCAATTATCCGGTCTAAGTGCCGAGGCGCTGACGTCCTCAGCACCGGGATAGACTGGGATAGGAGAGGAGAGGATAGGGCAGGAGAGCCTGCTGAAAGGCGCTCGCGTGAGACGCGCTCAAGCTGTCAGGAGCACGGAAGACCGGGGGGGCCGAGCCGCGTGGGAGAGAGGGAGACTGCGTCAGAGAAAACCCCAAGCAGCTGGCATGGGGTGTGGGTATGTGTGTGTGTGTGGGGGGGTGTGTGCGTCAAGACCAAAACAGTAGTGTCCATCACATACACACACACACACATCAACAAATCAAAGATTAACTTGGAAGGAGTGGGAGAGAAAGTGACTGTCTGCGTCAGCAGGAAACCCCTCTGGCACACACATTGCTTCACTCTCTCTAACGCAGGATTTGTCGAGGTGGGTGCCGTGACGCATGCTCAGGGGTGCCCTGGAATACTCCAAGGCTTGATCATTTATTGACATATTATTTGCCATAATGTAAATTTCAGAATAGGTACAGATGCACTTTAGTTGAAGGCCTATTTTTTTCAAACGTTCTATTTGGAATTAAAGAGAGCGGTTCATTTGAATAAAACAAAAATGGGATACACCTCACCTTCTCATAGTAATGCTATGATACTAGACATACATAGAGTTATGGCTTTTTCAACATATCACAAGTTGAAATAAAATGGTATGGAAGTACAAATAATGCAAAAAAGAGGTTGAGAGTAAAAAGTGAAAAAAATAGGGGTCTCATGGCTGGAGAGATATATGTTTAGGGATGACACACAGACACAGACAGACACAGACACACAGACACACACACAGACACACACACACACACACACACACACACACACACACACACACACACACACACACACACACACACACACACACAGACACACACAGACACACAGACACACACACACACACACACACACACACACACACACACACACACACACATTCTGACTTCAAACTTTCCCGGAATCCCCACATTGAAAACACTTCAGTTAAAAAATGAAGCTAACAGCACGACAGGAAACAGTGCTGCTTACGTAGGAATGTGGTCTTCAGATGATGACACTTGGTTAGGAGCAATGTTGCCAGGCAATAATGTGACAGATTCATGTCCTTATTGGATGATCTCAACAAGTTGCCCACTGCTTATTTACATTCTTCAGTAAATCAGTGGGAAAGTGCCTGAACAGCATTGTTCAGTAACACTGCCTGGCAACATGCCTGGCCCAATATTTGCTCTGTCAATCACAACCTTTAGAAGGAGAGCCGGCAGTTACTCAAACTCATAAATCTCTGGGAAGCTCTACACGACAGTGGGCAAACACACAAAACACACACATATTGTTGAACAGGTGCTTATTCGCCCCTAGCATGTCCACGTCATATCAAGGAGACGCAAGGAAAACTTGTGGAAACAATAACAATCCATGGACAAGCAGTGACAACCTACACAAAAAAAATGTGCCGACACATATTCTGGTCCAATCCACTTGTCCTGGTTATTTCCAAGTTCAACACCTACAGTAACAGCACATAACAACACCTACAGTCGGAATTCAAGCTAGGAGAACCTCTCCCACCCCGACCTCGAGATCCAAGATGGCTGCCTTGTGGTAACATTCTATTCAGCACCTTCATCTTATTTGTGCATCATTAAAGCAGTCTTGAATTTTCTAATGTCCAACGTCTATCTTTAGATATGTTGGTGCAGTACTTACATGTGCTAACTTGCATGTGCTGTGTCATGCACTGTTATATCTAGTATTGTTAAAAAAGATTAAAGGGATACTTCACCGATTAGCATTAAGCTTTGTATCTTTAGAAAACCAGTCATGTTTTTGAATGGTCGTGCATCATTCCCTCTGTTTGCCTTGAGATGGGAGAAATACGGATTTCAGTGTTGGACTTCCTGCTTTCAATGATGTAAAAAACATCATTTTACATCATTGAAAGCAGGAAGTCCTATTCATTGGTTTCATTGAAATCCATATTTCTACCATCTCAAGGCAAACTGAGGCAATAATGCATGACCATTCAAAAACATGACTGGTTTTCTAAAGATACAAAGCTTAATGCTAATCGGTGAAGTGTCCCTTTAAGAACTGCTCTCGCTTTTATGGTTGCCAGTTTCTTATGAACTGGAATGCGGTTAACTGGTAAATGACGTCTGAGGAAACGAGCCTAACAGATGAGTCTGACCTCAACTGGACTTCAACTGGAATGCAGCCTGATGTCTTGTTTGTTTGTGCTGCTGTTTGCATTCAACTGCTTTTTGATGGGGAATGTAGCAATCTCAAGGGCAGAGAGGAAATACTGACTAAACGTAAACACAAACAGGGGTGCTGCTCACTGCTCAGGAAATCGCTTCCAGTAGTGTAGTAATGCCGTATTTCTCTCATCTTCAAGGCGTGTTCTATTGTGGTAAGATCGTCCCAAGAAGCGTCGTCCCAACTGTTCAATTCTGCCACTACATGCTGCTATTATGACTTGTGATGTGCTTGTAGCATGAATCATCATCACACACACACACTCTCTCTCTCTCTCTCACACACACACACACACACACACACACACACACACACACACACACACACACACACACACACACACACACACACACACACACACACACACACACACACACACAGAGAGAGAGAGAGAGAGCTTTTATGATACTACTGTGTTATCTGTAACACTAGCTTTGGCAAAATTGTGCTAACATGTTATGCTAATAAAGCTCATTTGAATTGAATTGGATTAAATTGAATTGAGAGAGAGAGAGAGACAGAGAGAGAGACAGAGAGACAGACAGAGAGGTGGAATTTCCTCATCTCATTATGGGCATTAAGAGAGGCCAGAGGAGAAGTGACCTTAAGGTGACGGGGAACAGGTGGAAAGAATCATCAACCATTTGTTGCACCTGTACGCCTCACTACCGTCCAGCACTGTTCTGTTCTGTTCTGTTCTGTTCTGTCCTGTTCTGTTCTGTTCTGTTCTCAGATTAAGGAGAGTATGATTTCGTTAGGTCAGCATGTGCAATGACCCAAGAGTGGCAGACATCATTCATCAAAGGACGCCGAATAGATTCAGTACATAATCTCACTTCACTTCCTACACACACCCTCACATACACACACACACACACACACACAGAGAGTGAGAGTGAGAGTGAGAGAGAGAGAGAGAGAGAGAGAGAGGGAAGGAAAGAACACCCTTATAAAAAAGAGAAATGAAAGCACAGCACAAAACGCATTCACAGATTAACAGTTCATTTCACACATTCATGAACCTGTGTGTGAGTGTGTGTATCTCATCTCTCTGTCTCTCTTTGTGTAATTACTTCCCTCTCACTTAATCTAGACCCACTTCCAAGGAGAGGGTGGTACTGCAAATAAAAATGCAGTAGTGGGATTAAGCTAATCTTCTGCAGTACATGGTCTAATTGGTCTTCCTGAAGCGCAAGAATAGCCCTCTGTGGTAACAGCACTTAATGGTCTCACTGAACTTGTGTCAGATAGCCACACTGGGAGTTGTTTTGACAGTGAGTGTGTCACTGACCGAATGGAAAGTGAAAAGTGATACACTGTCTAGACATTTCTGTCTAGTATTTATTACATGATTATTACATTAAAAAAATTCAATAAAAACACATTCTTATTAATTATGTGCCCCAACATTCTATCAAAATGAGTTAAAGTGATAGTAATGATGTAAATAATCAATCACAAAATCCCACAATCCTTGGGTCTGCTGAAACTCTTTTACCACCTTATGGTGACACCTGTGTTTATGATGAACAAATGTGCCATCTAGTGGTCATTCCAAGCAAGAGTCAAATTGATCAGTAAACACTGACTTTGAACTTAAATTCAGTTGCACACGTCATCTTTATCTACACAGTATCTACACAAATTTAATCTTATTAGGTTTGACTATAATATGAATCAATTAGAAAGCTTGCAAAAAAAAAACTCCTACCTTTTCCCGAGACGACTTCTTGTTCTGTGCGCCATCTGAACCCAAACTTGAAGGCGAAATTTGAGAGAAAAATAATATTTAGCACCATGATGAAAGAAAACAAAATAATGTTTTGTGAAACACATGTGACTAGGGGACATGCGGAGGAGCATACAGGAAAGTTTTCTCTGCAGGTCGAACCATTTCAAAAATAATACACTACAACACCATCTACTAAAGACTACTTGATACCTACCTTGTTCTCCTTGTATCTACTTAGGTCTGCAATACAGTACTCCTTGAAGAGCTTATCATAGTACTTCTTGGCCAGTTCTTTCTCCCTGCATAGCAACATGGTGTAAGAATAATATGTACGTGAGTTACATTTTTTACATCTTTTAACAGAGGTCTCTTTTATTAGACACAGAGCACAATTCTGGCAAAAAGTCGCTGATATTTGACAAAAAGGGGCCAGGTTGGAAAATGACGTAATTCAGCTTGAGTACACGCACCATGTCATGTCCTCCTCATCTTCGTCTCTCCACAGGAAGCGATGGTTCTCCCGTACCACATCGATGTCGGTCTTGTCTTTGTGCCTTGATTACATTACAATAAAGGAGGCAACTTGTAACCATAAAGCAATCGATGATAAAAAGAGGAAGACTGCTAAATTCAGAGACTGAGCCTATAATAACAATTATGTATTATAATCAAGCATTTGAGTTGGTTGAGTTATTCATGGTCATAAATGTTTTGACCACACATAATTGCCATTGTGCATATTTTCAGTAAAATGATAAGATACTGGCATTTGTTTCCAAGACAGCCCTTACATTAGAGGAATTATCCGTGACAAAGGTACTCACGTGGAACGTCTCAAGTCCTCCTTCTTCCCACCGTAGTACAAGATATAGTCACTGACAAACTTCTTGTGCCGGTCAAACTGAGAGCACATCGTTCAGGTCAACTTTACCAGAATAGTCACTGCCCTTCAGAATAGTCACAGCAAAATCAATACCTTTACAGTATTTCAGCAGAGCTAAATATAATAGCGTCCTCTAAAATACCAAAACATCATCATTTGTGGCAGTCTTGGCAGTAACTAAGAATTTTGTATTTTGCAAACTTGTTTGTGTGGTTTCTAGATTATTGTGCTGAGTGATCAGATCAATATTACCAGTAATTAATAGCTTCATTAGCATGAAAATGTTTACTTAATCACAAAAATATTCTTCACTGTATTTTGGCCCTGGCACAAATAACCAGATTCTACTGAAATGACCATGATAATTTCAGTATAATCATACCATCAACACATGGGGAAAGCGTGAACAAGTACAAGCCATTTAAAATCACTCTATCATTCTGACTGAATTATCAGAGCAGACTGACAGCTATAAATGGAGGTTATTTTAAGTAATACTTGTTTGTTATTTGAAGTAATACTTGTTTGTTATTTGAAGTAATACTTCAAATAATGTGTTTTCACATGTTAGCAATGGTTATCCCCACAGACACACGTGTAGCTGAAAAGCTTATATTTTGGTCATGACAAATGTGTTAAATAGGGGTACATAAAATGGAACAGACAATGAAGAAATAAATTAAACAAATTAAATATTTGTCTGTCTCTCTAAACACCAGTGAGGTTGCAGTGATCCTGCTTCATTCCTTTTTATTCATTCATTTGATTTGCGTTTGTGAAAGTGCAGTTAATCTACTGAAAGGATACAGCGTTCATTGATATTAGGTGATGTCTCCTGTTTTGGGCCTCCTCTCTGCACAGACAGAAGCACACACATATAGTACATCAGCCTTGACATGGTCCGCATAGAATACTGCACAGAGTGATATTAAAACAAACACAGGCAGATTGGTGAGTTAAGACAGACAGGTGTACACAGATGTTGATAGATAGATAGATAGATATATAGATAGATAGATAGATAGATAGATAGATAGATAGATAGACAGATAGACAGATAGATGAAAGGGAAAAAAGGGCGAGTGCATCAGTGGTCTACATTTCTCACCGGTCCCATTCCTGTGTAGCCAAGGTCCTGTGGGCCACCTTGCTGTGCTTTGCCTTCTGAAACGGTTTCTGCAGGAGCAGCTCCTCCTCACGTGAACTGCAATATGGGACAAACAAGGACAACAACAGAGTGACTCGACACAAATATTTCGAGGAACCTCAAAAACTTGAAATAAAACATGGGATGGTGAAAGTAAGTCCTTGAATTACCTTTTGACTCCATGACCCGATCCTGCCTGTCCTTCCTCATCACTGAAGTCAGAGTCGTACCCTCCACCACCATGGACCTACAGATTCAGAACCATAACCATTTTGTCCTACTCTATCAGTAAATATAAGACATAAAATATCAACATAAAATAGGGATTGCAAAAACGTAACTATTTGAAGGACTTTTCCAAATGTTCCAAAATGAGAAGCAGTTTGCCATCATCCATGCTGATTAATCTTTCTGGAGTTCACCCAACAAAGTGTTGTTGAGAGCTCATTGGCTCTGAGCAAAGGACCCCTTGCTAGTAGACCTCAGAAATGACCTACTGTGCTGTTCTCATCTTGCGCCATCAAGTGTAACAGCTGTGTGCACTCGCTCAGAGAGCTGGCTAAAGACAGCAACCAGCTGCAGTGCTGTCCTGTCTCTGTAGGTATCTGAGTGATGACTCAGGGCTCTAAACAGCCGCTTCAGCATGAGCCTAGAAATGCAACACCGGCTACGAAAAGGACGCACACGGCTCGCACCCCGCATTGAGCTGAAGGTCAGTACAGAACAGAAGGGCAGAGTGGAACAGCATCAGGCATAGCATCCCTTGGCTTTGCTTCGCTTCTCTCCCCCACGTGTCGTGTCGTGTCGTATAGGCCTACCACCTTAGTATGTCTGCCGCTAGTTATACTAAATGATAACAACTATATACATAGTTCATTCTCATGCATCACTCACTAGTCTAGTCATCAGCCAGACATTTACCGTTGTGTAGCCTACTTTCAATTGCACATCGGATGCACGATACAGTCCCATGATCAGTTCAACGAAATGCATGAAAATCGGAATATATGTATGGGCTACAGGACGATGTAATGAAGGTTAGGCATATAGTGCGACAGTTAAGTTGGCCTTATGGAAGGAAGGAACGAAGGGCTAACAGGCTAACAGTACAGGCTACCATAACAGTAGGCTATGGTAATCTGGTTCGGCTACCTGCCTACAGTTGGAATGCCTGTGCAGGCTGGTGACGCTATTTGCTCTATGAACAAACTCAGTACGAGATCATGCCATGCCATACTATTTGTTACGGATACCATAGACTACAATGAAGAAATCTTCACCTTCACAAGATCCAATCCTCTGTGCTCCATGTTTCATATGATGTTTACATGTAAGAATGTCGCTCGCGGATGACGTACAGTAATGGGCGGAGACAGCTGTGACAAAGATGGGGTTAACTCCACCTCCTCGACTAGAATTAAATAATAGCCATACATTATACAAAGACGCGAATGTCTTCTAGGTTTTTTTTTTTTTTTTTTTTAAATACGTCGGTGATATATTAGAAACTAAAACCCAGTTGCACAACTACAGCTATTTGTGTTATAAACCATTTTGTGTTGCACATTTTGTCCAGTTGCATAGTTCCAGTTTTGCCAACGGGGAACAACTGATCTTTTATACGATAAATAATGTAACTGAGTCTATTTGGGAGGAGGGGTTAGTGAGGGTGAAACTTTTCCAGGCCTTTGAACAAAACTACACTGTATTCAGAAATGATTGAGAGAAAGATCCCCCATTGAACACGAGACAGATTCCGCTTTTAACTCCATAAGGGTTCTGGGGAAGGATGGGTGGGGGCTTGGAGAGACCTCTCACTGCCCTGCCAAAATAATGGTGATCTTTGTTATAGCTGAGTGCAGACAGGGAGACTGAGATTTTTTATTTCCTTCATACGCCCTTTTTTTAAAAATCATATCGTTTTGTACCTCTGCATTCAAGTTTAACCACAGGTAATTATTTGGTCAAAATAGGCTATGTTATTTAGCCTATTTGACAATAGACTGATGCTACAATAGGCTACAATAAAGGCATATACTTAGCCTAAGTAGCCTATCTCTTCTATAAATAGACTATGTTTTATCATATTGTGTGTGACTTCTGCTGGCTTTCATCAATTCAGGGGTGCGCAGGTGCACTGTTCCTTGTATACATAGGCTCATGAATATTCCTAGAATTATTCATGGCTTTCTTTGCGACGTATCTACATAAATAAAACTGCATGGACAAAAGACCATACTCAATTGGCAGTCGTTCCTCTGAAAGGATTTTACAACACTCGCAACCTCATCGTCTCATCATCCGTGCAGACGTCACAGACTACCCAAGGATAGCGATTCTTGGACAGCTAGGGTTTATTTCGGTATTGGGATCGGGAAGGATTTTTTTACGCGTAGACTTTGGTTTTCGCTGTTTGCTTTTCGTTAGGCCTACGTTAAATTGGTCTTGATGGGGTTTTAATTTCAGAAATTGGCACTGGCTGTGGTTAACTGCTGATTGTCGTCTCTTTCATGATATTTTCATCCTATTCAGTGATCGCCATGCTGCGTCTCGCAGAACGAATCGCTTGGATGACTGCCTAGCCATCACGACTCGCAGCCTCCTCAGTTGCATTCATCACACGGCGTCTGGAGTAAAAGAAAAAAACTCAGCCACTAATTCAAGAGACAGAAAAGGGGGATCTATAAAAACACTCTCCCACGGCGGACCCCAGGTTCATGCTCAGGAATATTCGATCCCAGCGGTTGTGACCAAAGCGTGGTTTGCTACAGAATGGGATACACAAACAAAACCGTGAGAGGCTGCGCTCTCCTGCTGTGGATCGGTACTCTGCTGCTTCTGACGGAGGGCAGGAGACCGAAGCAGCCCAAATGCCCCGCATCTTGCACATGCACCAAAGATAATGCCTTATGTGAAAACATACGATCGGTTCCCCACAGTTTCCCACCTGACGTGGTGTCACTGTAAGTGATATCTCTTATTTGTTTATTAGCAGACTGTCTAGTCCTTTATGTTTCTCTAATTTTCCTATGCTTTGTCTCACATGAAGCCTGTTAATTATTGTTCACGGGCCTATCATCTTAACTATCCAGTGCCATGTTTCTTTCGATTTCAATTACAGATCTTTTGTGAAATCGGGATTCACAGAGATTGCTGGGGGAAGCTTCTTGCACACGCCTGCTTTACAGCTCCTGTGAGTTTCGTTCTTTGTCATCTTCATTTATGGCCATCTCATAATAGCGCTTTGATCGCCGTACTTTACAGGGTGAAAGGTTTGCGCCGATTAAACGCACCCTGTTTTTCTCCAGGGGAGCACAATAAGGCTATTGGCCCGGAGCTCCTCTGCCTGTCTACGCACAAAGGCCCTTCAAATCGGCGTGAAAAGTATGCAATACACTTACCCACTGGGATACATGGCCTTGTCCATTACAAGCTTCGGACAGAACACACCACACATTAAGAGAGTTTTCAAGTGACTGGATTCGAAAACATGAAATGAAAGTGGTTGTGTATAAACAGATCTGTAGCATATAACTCGCCATATTTTACAGCCTGAGGCAGAGAGTTTTCCCCTCCATTAACACCCGAGCCTTGCAGCTCATAGCAACATTGCTCATCTTGGCACTATTTCCACATTGTTGTAGACATGCACAAATAAGGTACAGACTTGTTGAGCTAAAATCACTGGCGCTCCAAGAAAACTTCACATGCCCACTCATGACTTGATAATCATTTGACATAATTCAATCCTGAGAGTGACCGAAGATTCTTTGCTCCAGGCTCTTGGAAGAATGATATCTTTGTTGTGTTTCTGTTTTCACAGACAGAAAAGTTTGAGTGATGGTTTTAAGGTGCATACTTGATCATAATTTTTTAATTGTCTTTTTTGCAGCTTATTCACAGCCAACACATTTGACTCAATTGATGAAGATGCATTCCTGGGATTGCCTCATCTTGAATACTTGTTAGTTGTCATCACTTCTTAATAACAATTCACTATTGTCTATGGTCAAATTCGGTGAATGTTTGTTTTTGTTTGTATGATATTATTGTCTCATTATTGTAGGTTCATTGAAAACAACAAAATTGATTCAATATCGCCTTTTGCATTCCGTGGACTGAAGTCGTTAACACACCTGTAAGTGCTCAAATATTTACATTGGTATATAGCAAGACTTTAAAGATACACATAGGGGATACCGTAACCTTTGTTGTCAAAGTGATAGTTGTTGTATTTTCTCTCCTCTTGTCATGTTATCATCTGAGGGTGTTTGCCTTTATTTGTTTATACCTTATTGCATCCATAGTAACGACCTCTTAAATCACCATTTATATTATATTATCAGCTTGAAAAAATGTTGCTCACTTAAAAGTGCTTCTGGCAGGAACTGTAACGAAGACCATTAGAAACGTGGGTAGTAAAACATTCTGAACTTTTCAGCTATTCAAAACAATCAAGATATTGTTTGACATGACAGCACCTGTGATAAATTGTGTTCCGTCTTATTCATGCTAGACATGAGAGAGCATCTGTCAGTTGGAATGCATGAGGTGTATTTATCAGTGCCAGACAAATATGTGTTCTCAGCAATCAGGACACAGATTGTTATGGGTTTCATCTCATTCTGTCTGGTTTATGCAGGAGCCTTGCCTTCAATAACCTAGAGTCACTGCCGAAAGATGTGTTCAAGGGTATGGATGCCTTAACAAAAGTGTGAGTAGCTCTGATATTGTATTGAAATGACTTCTAAAAGCAGTGAAGAAACACAAAGTCATGTAACTGGTTTATGTTGACAAATCTTTCATTAAAAAATGACTACCACAGAAAATAGTGAAGGCTTATATTATACTATATTATATTATATTATATTAGGCTGCATATTTTACTTCTAAACATGCTGGTTTCCGGTGCTGCCTTATGCCTTTATTTTGATGCAAAACATACCTGTTTGATAGAAAGTCACTGTTCACTGTCTGTTATTTATGATAATGTGTAACACAGGGACCTGAGAGGAAACCTGTTTCACTGTGAGTGCAAGCTCAAATGGCTGGTGGAGTGGATGCACAGCACAAATGCCACAGTGGATCAGATCTTCTGCGCAGGGCCTCCCCTCTACAAAGAGAAAAAGATCAATGACCTCGTACCCCAGTCATTTGACTGTATCACAGCAGGTAAGCAATGCTGCTGCTACTGCAGCACTACACTGATGTGCCACGAGTCATAACAAACTACTGAGTATTATGTAATACATTTTATATAAACAGCCCTGGAGAATGAAAAAGATCGCTAGTACAATGAACAGAAACGTTTGTTTGTATTCACACATGTCTTCTCATATATTGATATGTTGCATATTGATAGTGCATTATACAAAAGGTCCCTCTTGACCCTCTTGTCTAAAAATGACATGCAAAAACATGTTTTATTTCATCCCCAGTGGTACACACTAAAACTAGTTCACTCTTGCCTGTGTTTGTTTTCAGAGTTTGCCTCGCACCAGGCTCTTAGATTTGAATCCATTTCCGTGGAGGCCTTCATGTTTGGAAATGATCAATATGTTGTGTTTGCTCAACCCTTCACTGGAACATGCAGTTTCCTGGAATGGGACCATGTAGAAATGTTCTTCCGGACATATGACAGCATTGAGAGTAAGTGTTTACTTTCTGGGGGAAGATGAAGGCTTTGTTGTGTCACCGTTTTTCACCACTAGATGGCGATGTGCTTTGTTGTCATGGAATCGGAAATCAGAATGTGAGAAGTTACTAGACTGGTTAATAGCTGAGTGAAACTTAGTAGCAGTATGACTTTCTCACAGTTATCTGTCTGCTATTTTTCTCTCTGTCTGTTTCTTGTGCAAAAGTATTCGATAAACTTGGTAATTTGGTCTTAGCCAGTTTGCAACTGGGATATTTAGTAGATTAGCCTATGAGAAACAGGCCTATGGATGGAAATATCTAAGTGTGTTGGTCCGAACATAAACACTTCTTTCAGTTTTTCAATATTTATCTTTGATTCAAACCAGCATGTTCCCTTTTTTCCCCACGCAGGCACATCCACAGTTGTGTGCAAACCCTTAGTTATCGACAACCAGCTCTTCATCATCGTGGCCCAGCTGTTTGGCGGTTCCCACATCTACAAGCGAGACGTCTCAGCCAACAAGTTCATTAAGATCCAGGACATCGACATCCTGAAGATCCGCAAGCCCAATGACATCGAGACCTTCCGCATCGACGGCGAGTCCTTCTTCGTGATTGCCGACAGCTCCAAGGCCGGCTCCACCACTGTCTACAAGTGGAACGGCAACGGCTTCTACTCCCACCAGTCACTCCACCCGTGGTACCGTGACACCGACGTAGAGTACCTGGACATCGTGAGCAAACCGCATCTGATCCTCTCCAGCAGTTCCCAGCGGCCCGTCATCTACCAGTGGAACAAGGGCCTGAAGCAGTTTGACCGACGCACCGACATCCCGGAGATGGAGGACGTATACGCTGTGAAGCACTTCCATGTCAAGAGCGACCTCTACATCTGCCTAACGCGTTTCATTGGCGACTCCAAGGTCATGCGCTGGGATGGCAACATGTTTGTGGAGCTGCAGACCATGCCTTCTCGAGGCTCCATGGTCTTCCAGCCCGTGGTCATCGGCAGCTGGCAGTACGCCATCCTGGGCAGCGACTACTCCCTCACACAGGTCTACCAGTGGGACTCTAAGAAGGGCCAGTTTGTCCACTTCCAGGAGCTGAACATCCAGGCCCCCCGGGCCTTTGCCTTGGTGTCCATTGACAACAAGGAGTTCCTGTTGGCGTCCAGCTTTAAAGGGAAAAGCCAGATTTATGAGCATCTGATCATAGATCTGAGTAACTGATGTTGGGGGTGTCGACTCACAAGACAGGCTATGAGCAGAAGTGGAGGACAAAATGCAGTAACCGACAAATACTGACAGAGACAGACTAAGTGCATGATATAGCCCGCGCTAATAAAAAAAAACAGCCCCCCTCAGATGAATGCCTTGCTAGAAACATCCTTTGTATCCTTCTCTGTTGTCACCAACCGTTCTGCACTTTTCACTTTTCCTCTTTTCTCTCCTTTAAACAAAAGCCATTGTCTGTGTATTCTCTAAAATTACGAGCTCCCCAAACATGTGCTAGAATTGTTTACTGAGGATTTAAATAAAGAAACAAAACGTTTAAATCTTTTCATTAACCCTTAACTTAAAATCAATTGCCAAATAAAATGTTTACAGTTTTTACAATGAATAAAGTAATTTATAGCAACCACTTTTGTATGACATCAAGGGACCATTTTAGAAGAGAAAAACACAATATGTGATGTTACATTTTAAAAAGCCTTTTAAATACATAACCCTTGAAAAGCAATAGCTTACATAACAGAAATGTAATTTAGTAATTGTGTTCTCAGAACTAGCCACGTGTGAGGGTTTTAATTTGTGATCTTGTTTGTTTGTAAATTGTGCATAGCGCTAATAAACTTCTTCAGTAAAATCACAATAGCAGTTCTTCTCTCTCTACGCAATGTAGGATAGACCACGTAATGAAAAGGTTGCATTATGATTACGTGATTCGTGTTATTCTAAGAAACCCAATCTTGATCCATTGCGTCATGTGGAGTTGGCTAAAATCTCAAAAACGTTATCATTCTTGCAGTTGTACATATATGTCATATTATAATCAAGTGATACTACATTAACTTCACATGTTAACGTTACAGTTAAATCATCAGAAGATGACTTCAGTGCTGTAATGAAAAGAGGAAAAGTCGTGAAAGGACTTAATGGACTAGGCTGTTGACGGCTGAATAAGAAGGGGGAAACACTTCGTGAAACGTTATAGTCGTCCAAACTCACGACACTGTTGGACTGTCGCTCACGCTGTTGCTTAGCGGCGCTCTCCCCCTTGCGGTTGTTTCACACCTGCTTGCCAGTCACGTCCAAGGTTAATTATTTAACTTCAGGCATTATTCCTCAGGGACCAAAGGAGGTGAGGCATTTGACCGCGGTATGCTCACCTGTTGCATCTTAAAATGGGCGACTACAGAGGCAGTAACGGTTCGGTAACGAGTCATGATGGCAGAGTTTTATCCATTGTCCCGAGTAGAGAGGGGGACATTCGTGTTGTATTTCAGAAAGTTGACGGCGACGCAAGCGACGAAGATGAACATTTTACAAACAGATTACACCCTCCAAATCAAATCCAGAATAACGACAGGGATGGAGATGACAGCGAGATGGCCACGGACAGACGGAGCGTGAATGGCAGTCCTCCGAAACGAGGATGTCCGCTTCTATGTTGCGGGAAAGACGACGTTGATAATACCGGTGGCAGCGGAAACCCCGATCGTAAAGGTACAGCTGCTTGCCTAATATTGACTATCGTTGGTTAATTCAGTGTTCCCCGGCTGATCACAGCAACGTATGCTCTTACATCATTCTCAAAGCATGGTTGTACATTCGGGTTACATTTGTCAATGGCGATTAAATGACTAAATTAACAACTTACAGTATCACTGATGGTTTCCTGTTGAAGATAGCGGCCGCTACTGCTCCTTGCCCTCAAAAATGTGTTATCAAGGTGGAGTTTGGATCTGGTGACCCCACTTGTTGCTTATGTTACACGTTATGTAAAAGGTACAATCGCTAATAAAATGTGTACTATTAGGACGATTGATCACCATTGCAGACAACAGAGGCTATCTGAGTAGCGTCAGCTATAAATTAACTCAATCAACTGGATCTTCTGAGCTATATAAACGAACTTGACCTCCAGGGATGACAGTGCATTTTTCACCATGTACCCTAGAGAGAGAGAGAGAGACAAGACATTGGAAACTGCCCAAATAAACAAACGTATTTTGCCTTGAAAGATATGTTTGAATGTACGCACATTATCTTAATGTACTGTGGACATAACCAAAATATTTCACTGTGAACTTTAAACATGGCTTGTTAGCTCAGGTTACAGACCTACTAAGTCTTGATTGATGGAAATGTGTTGTGTTCCAGGGCTCATGTTGAATGTGCTCAGTCCTGTTCCTAGTGGGGTAAAAATGGTCACTTTGTCTCTCTGGGCATGGACATGACCTGAATGGGCATATTGTGCGAAAAGGCCAACTCACCTGCAGGTAGTAACTCTGTGTAGTCTTGATGTACATTGAAGCAGGCCATTAAGCCATTTCATCTTTATTGTTTTATTAACGGGGGCAGCCCAACATAAAATCCATTACCCAATCACTGTTGTCATGTCATCGTGACTTTGCACCATCCTTCAATCAAACACAAAGGCAATGAAGAGGGTCTTTGTAAGGAAAAACACAAAAGTGGGTCTCTAACTTGAGTTATTCGATTGTTCTCATTAAAGCTACTTTTGCTTGATGTTTACAAAATAGGAAGAAAGTGGGTAGTGTAAAGTGTAAGTGCTAGCCATCACTATGAAGAGATGGTCCAATGTCCCAGAACTAGTTTTATTGTTATTGACTATTCACTGAGAGAAAGAAAATATGTGAGTGGGTGTGGAGGCAAAAGTCAAAGTTATGAACTGTCCTTTCTGTGCTCGTTTGTAGTGGAGGATAAGAAAGCCCCATGCCCAGGACTGGGCCTGTTCTATGCTCTGCTAGCCTCCATGTTCTTCTCCGTCGTGGCCCTCCTTGTCAAGAAGATCGAGGGAGTGCACGCTGTGGAGATCAGTGCCATTCGCTGCTTCTTCCAGATGGTGTTTGTCATACCACTGATGATCTACTACAAGTAAGACCAGATCTGAGTGCTCGATATTTGTTCTTTTTGTTCTCAAAATGTTAATCCGGCTCTAAAAATGACAAGTGAAAGTCAGTGGTAGAAGCATACTCCCACGGCTTTAATTTGACTCAATTTGTCTTCTGGTGGAATTTTGCCAACTTGAGATTCTGATACCATCCTTGCAACATTCTGGACTCTGTCCCTTAGCAATATCCTGGATTCAATTCAATTCAATTAAAAAAACTTTATTCATCCCCAAGGGGCAATTGAGAAGCACGCTGAGCAGTCCAGATCACAGTATGGTATCATTATCAAAAGTTGTAAAATTGTATACATTTGTATAAAATTATATAGATGTAGTGATTTGATTCAGTTCTCTGTCATTCACATTGTTCAGCTTCACAGAATGTTCAGCCTCTATGGGCTTTCAGGCTGTGAAGTTCTCAGGCAAGCCGAAGGACCCAAACTGTTTCCTTTTTTGTGGTCCCATGTGAGAAAGTTCCATGCTTTGAACTATTTTTGAAAATGTTCCTCAGCAGTTTGTATTATTGCAGTGCTTATTGCCCTGTAATTGAGAAGGGTGTACCACAACACCTACTCATTTGGTGTGCCCCAAGGGGTCATGGAGTGCAGGGCCTGCTTTAACTATTTAGTAGCGTTAGCATTGTAAGTACACATTAATGCAACATATTTAGGTATTAGGCTTTGAAGGATTTCAGCTCTGGGCTTGATGACATTGTTTTCCTTAATAGATAACTATTGAATTACTATTCAAATATTGCTTATTCAAGTAGATAGGCTCAGTACACAGTGAATAATATTCAGTTAGTGGACTTTGGCCTAACAGACTAAAGGTGACAGTAGATTTACCCCCCCCCCCCCGGGATAACCAGAAGCTGCATGCACCACCATCAGAAGATGTTTGTGTGAGGCCATACATGACCAGTTAGAGGAAGCGAGAAACAAAATAATACCCAACTGAGTTTCTCCCTGGAGGGTTGGACTGGCCAGCATTTCCCACAGCCTGCAGTTGCACCACAATGAGGATGAGTCAGTGGATCATAACATCTCTTTCCATATGCACTTCCTTTTGGAGGGCTGCCATTTGGGCATAAATATGAAGCCTAACAGGTTTTTAACTGCCAATTGTAGATAAACATCTCAGTACAGTGGAAGTTGGTACCCTACCCGTGGGTGTGACCAGCACAGTTGTTATTACTAGGCATCGGAAACATTTTAAAGCATTGTAGATTATTGTGAGGAAAGAGTAAACAGCTATACAAACAGATAGAAGTGTTTCAGTCCACAGGTCCCAATTGCAGATGAACATATTGCCACTGTGCTGAATATTGTCTGTGAATATTACCCATGAGTCTTGAGCTGTCGGTGTCCTTTTGTGTCGATTCTCAGCACGGGTTTCCTGGGTCCCCGGGACATGCGCATCTACCTGCTGCTGCGCGGCTTCCTGGGCTCCAGCGCCATGATCCTGCTCTTCTACGCCGTGCAGCAGATGCCCCTGGCCGACGCCACCGTCATCATGTTCAGCAACCCCGTCTTCACCGCCATCCTGGCCTGGATCTTCCTCAAGGAGCGCTGCACCATCTGGGACGTGGTCTTCACGGCGTTCACGCTCACCGGCGTGGTGCTCATCGCGCGGCCGCCCTTCCTGTTCGGCGAGCGCGTGGCCGGCCTGGAGGGCGACTACAACAACCACATCAAGGGCACGATCGCGGCCTTCGCAGGGGCGGTGGGCGCCGCCTGCACCATGGTGATCCTGCGCAAGATGGGCAAGAGCGTGCACTACTACTTGTCGGTGTGGTACTACGCCGTCATGGGGCTGGCCGAGTGCGTGGTGGCGCTCTTCGTGCTCGGCGAGTGGAGCTTGCCGACGTGCGGCGTCGACCGCTGGCTCATGATGCTCATCGCCGTGCTCGGCATAGCCGGCCAGACGTTCCTCATCAAGGCGCTACAGGTGGAGAAGGCCGGGCCGGTGGCGCTCATGCGGACAACAGACGTGCTGCTGGCCTTCATCTTCCAGTTCCTCTTCCTCAACCGCAAGCCCACCTGGTGGAGTCTAGGGGGCGCTCTGTGTGTGGTCAGCAGCACCAGTGGCGTGGCATTGAGGAAGTGGGTCAGCAGTGGCAGGAAGACCTGATGCCAACATTCTTTGGACACTTTTTACATCACAACTCCTGTGTCTCTCTGTTCCATTTGATTCTGCTACAGAAAAGATCACCAACACTTGTCTGAACCAAAGAGGCAATAGAGAGAAACTATACGTTACTGTTTACTGGTCTATAGAATAAATCAAATAGCCTACTCTGCTCTGCGCACATTTTAAAGTAAGCACTTTGTAGTCCTCAGTCAGTAATTTTACTCTAATATTTCAAACCAATCAGGTAATCCCTTACTGATATTTTTATATATGAAATGGGACCGCTTTTTAGTGAACTGTGTGATTGATTGAGACTTTGTTTTAAGAGAGAGAGAGAGCGAGAGAGAGAGAGATCTTGAATTACATCGTTTGCACTTTTCTTACCGTTTACTGTCTAGAGAAGATATTCAGGTCAGCTGCTCTGCTTGGTAATCAAACAGGAATAAGTTTGGTGCACACACCATCGTGGCCTTAGCTTCTTGGCAGCAATAAGAATCTGTTGCACTTAGCTTCTGCAAAGCTGGGTCTGTCTTCTCAACCAGTGCCAAGGTTTCTAAGCACAACTTTTAACATTGTATTATGTCCTTACTCTGTTCTGAAAACATTAGGGATATTTATTGTAGCTTATTTCATATTTTTACTGCTTTTTTGCCATCAGCATTATCATGTATTGAAAAATATAGAGCTTGAATTAATTTAGATAGCCAGGGCACAACATGTGCTGATGACAGAAATGAACTGAAACACCCCACTCCTTTTGGTGTGTCTAGGTTGGATGTGTGTCCTATTTCTGATTGGACATGGAAAACAGTGGTCACCTGTGATAGGTCAGTCAGTCAGCCAAGGTCAGTTCCGTTGGGGCATTGCTTTATACCTCAAAAACAAGATGAAAAAGTTGTACAGCACACTATTTATATGAGTCACAGGATCGAGTATTTATTGAGAGTAACATTGATTTGTCCAAAGTGATAAACAATACTTGGACCTGTGAATGTGTCATATGACTGTATATGAGTAACAGTGTTGAAGGTGCCGCTTCATTGGATCTTAGCATTGCTCTGATCTTTCTTGCTGACGTATGGTGAACCAATGACTCATTTTCATGTTGCCTTGAAGATCATGCTGTAACATTTTCAATCTCAAATCCATCCATCTACTACAGTATGTACATTCTTATTTATTTTCATTTTAATTAAAAAATGTCTGCAGTTAAATTTAAAGCTATTAGGCTATTAGTGGTCATTGTTGTGAGAAGAATGGGACGGAGGACGGGGGAAGGAGGACATTTCATTCTACCGAGAGAAGATAATATGACTGCGGCTATTTCAGGGATAAAATTACTATTTCAGAAACATCAAGCACAAATTGTCATTTTTCCCATTTTGGACAACGACACTCTACCTGCAGATGAACCAGTTCAGTCTTTTACCTTTGAAACATATCAAATGTGCACATCATTAAAATTCTTTAATACCTCTTCCCCGTAATCCTTAATCCGATAATCTCTAGGGTTTCCATAGAGCACAGAAGTCACATGGTGCCATCTCAGGGTTTCTTGCCTAAATCACATCTGCAGCCCAGCCCTCTGATTAGACTGCACTACAGATGGTTCTCACAGTTCGGTGAGCCTCTGTGGTTTATTTACAAAAGCGGCCTAATCTACTGGAGAAACAAAGTGGACATGGATGTTCTCAAACAAGCGCGATCTGGCTGAGGCAGCCTCAGCATGAGTGTGCAAAATGATAGCGTGGTTGTGCGTAACACACAGGAGAGCTGCCTGCAGGGAGCCTGGACCTCAGGGGCTCAGATTTAATTAAGCCACCCTGGCAACTCCCATTCAACCAAAACATTCCGCTGTCGGTGTGTGTGTGTAAGAGAGGGAGAGAGAGAAAGAAAGAGGGTGCGTTTTTGTGGAGGGGTGTTTTATTTTTTTCAGGTTACCAATGAAGTCAAATTTCTGAGTTCCATAATTCAACCATCTTGGCACTTCTATTGAGCCCAAAACAGTGTTTATTTGTGTGTGTTTGGATCTACATGTGTTTTCTTTTCCTTTTTCAGATTTCCATGGGGTGAAATTCTGAACTCCATAACACAATCTTGGTTCTATGCTCCTCAGCTAAAACTATTTAGTGTGTGTGTGTGTGTGCATGCGTGCATGGATGAGAATTTGTTTTCTCCTTGGCACCATGAAGTAAGAATTCATTAGTAAGTGAGTTCCATTAGGGGGCGCAAGACACTTATAAAAGAATCACAGCACTCTTGTCGGCACAGCTTCCTTTCATAACATAGAGCGGCGTGACCTGATAGACTGGTGTAGGCTCCGTAGTTGTAGTAGAACAAATTGTGATTTTAAAAACATTTCCATTGGTGTTTGTTGGTTTTGACAGGGGGAGGATCATGTGTGTGATGTTCCACTTGTGCTTGATGTCAACATACAGGTAATGATGGATGGTATCTATCTGTACTCACACACATGCACAGAGGCCCCTATCTCTGTCCACTTGGCAGTTCTAACACCGGAAACCGATCACAATCTTTCCACTGTTGCTGCTATTGGTCGCAAAGAGAGCTTATCTAAATATGTGTCTTCACCATACTCAGGCCATACAAAGCAGACAACCTGTGGCATGGCATTCACTGGAGAAAAAAAAAGAAATGCAGCATTCATGGTGAGATGAGATGTCATCTTACCGCCAAATAAACCTTTTTTTGTTTGTTTTTATCAATGCAGTGATGTCAAGGAAGCCTATTATCACTACAGTTACAGCCACTACTACCATGACAGATACATTTCATGCAAGTTTTCCATAGGCATACTGTAGCTTCACACAGATACCCTACCTTTGGAAAGGTAACTTTCACACTCAGAGATTTTAAGCAGTGTGACTGACACTCTAGGTGTAACCAGGTCTGTATGAGTTTCATAGGGATGTCAATCACATACACATCTCCAAAGGGACCTGCCTTATGACGGGTTACTCGGAATGTTATTAATCTGTTTTTATCAGTGATGCATTGTCAAGCTCATGCAGTGCAAATGGTTTCACCTTGTTCTTTACAGGCTTTGAACAGAGCCACCAATCGCAGGCAGGGTTCCTTTAGGGATCCTCAGACAGTTTGAGCAAATGACCATATTTATAAACCAAGATGGAGGTGTATGAACACTTGCAAGACTCAACTCCATAGCAGTAAAGTTGAATAGTCTTGTCTAATTATCACAACTGCACCATATCAAAAATGCTGCCACTTCCCAAAATTAATACAAAAACACAAAGACACACTATACACCCTACCACCATCTGTCACATACCCATGAGTTAAGGCTCAAGAAAAATGGACATAGTCAGGTACATGGGTGCCATTCTTTTCTGCTGTTTAAGGCTGGTCAGCAGTATGGCTGTTATTTAGGCCTATTAATTAAAACCTCATTAGGTCACAGGGGGGGAATATTTATTTGGGAAAGATGCCATCCCACGGAAAGAGATTTCCCTGCCACACTGCAGGAAGCTCACTTATTAGAATGAAAACAGTGAGTATGCCAAAAAAAAACTTCAACATTTCATAGGCTACACACAGATGCCTGAGAAATATGACACCCTGAAAGTTTTCCCTATACATGTGAGCGTGCATTTAGAAACCTGATCTAAAAATTCCAATGTGCACTACAGAGTCTGAAATACAATGGGTTTTCTGAGCAAAGGAGTTCCCTATCCTAAATTAATCTCAACAATAGCCTATAATGATATTACAAAATGTAAACACCTGAAACTGCATAGCCTAGAGCCTGTATGGAAACAGGCCGATGTAAACATCCAACCCACGTTGGTTTTGTAATTTGTATTTTTGGCAGACAGACGCTCTAAATTAGTCTAGCATGCGCATAAGGGCCCGATAATCTATTAATGCACAACAGGAGGCCATGGAGAATAGCCTGGTAAAATTAGGTTCATTAGCCTACCCACTGAGCACCTTAAAACTAACATTTAATAACCGCAATTTGGGAGAGGTTGCGATGCTAGAGCCTCCCAGCACTGTTAACGTTTGTTTGAGTTGGGTATGGACACCGGGGGTTGCCTCAGACATTCCAATGATGTGACACCTCATTCTCTCTCTCGTACGGTTGCTCTCACAGTTCCAGTCAGTCACCATTCACCAGGCTAGTCCCTCACTTGGCAGTTTCAGTGCAGGCTAGTCGAGCTCAGCAAGGGTGCACTAAACCGTGCTTTTCAAGTGACAAAGTCATGGCGTAAGTTTGTATCGCAGTGATCATATTGAACATATTTGATTACTGTAAACACTAAACTCACATAATGCAGAGGACTTCAGAGCTCAAGGACTCCTCGGAGTTTGGTTGTAGCTGGTAGTAGCAGTGTGTGGAATGCCAGAATCCTATCTACCCAAGTGAGTATCTTCTTGTTTTCGGTTTTCCTAGTTCGCGCGCTTTGTCACGTGCAAGTTAGCAAACTTAATTTGATAGTGTCTCTAATGTTTGTAAAAATGCAGTCGAAACAAGTCATTGTTGAGCTGATGTTGGTGAATGTCCAGTCAGGTGTAAAGTAACGTAAGTTTAGTCACAGACAGACACGTGCTGCCTCTGATATCGATAATAATTTAACAGTTAGCGTATAGGCTAAACACATTTACCCACTTTTCAAAGTAGGCTATTGTATTCTCTCCGTGCGTTTGTTTGCATATCTGATTTCCAAACGTTTCCCTCGTGATCCAAATGACCAGTTTGACGGATGGGGTGGATCATCTTCAGTGGTATGGCATGTCTCTGAGAACAAGTGCCTAGATCAAGTGATGGTACACTCCCAGTCTTTCGTTAAATGTTCAGAATTATTTTACATGGGCAAGTTCAGGGTTCTACCAATGGACACATTCTCAACTGCCTGGCGAAGTGCCGCACAGTACCATAATGAAAACACGATTCTGCCATGATAATGTGAGTGCACTTGTTCCCTTGATGATTCTGGTGTGGTAGATTGCACGGCACGCATACTGTTAAGCAGCGTCCTGTGCCTGATGCTCTGCTGTTGTCTGCCTGTGTGTCTGTTTCCTGTGGTGTTCCACATCTGTTTGCACAGGTCTGTTTTCAACACTGTTCTGTCTCTCTGTGTTACTGTGTGCCTGTGGGATTTTGTGCTGTGTGTTTTTGTGAGAAAAAAACACAGTCTAGTCTCCCGGTCACTGTTGCAGTGATGGCCCCTGGTTGAGTGTGCAACATTGTGCTAGTTCCTCAGTTTAATTGATTCAGTTGGTGAAGATTTAGATGCCAGAGATAACATAGCATATGCTATGTGCTTTGGTCAAACTTACTTTGCAAAAAATCTTTACCAGCTCTGACAACATAAGGCAAGTTATGTTGTCAGCGTATGCTTGTTGCAATCCAGTTCGATTCTAAACATGCTTCTGTTCTTGACAGTGTTATCTGCTGGTGAGTTCCTGATAGCCAATGTTCTGGGGTCTTTCTCTCCAGCCTTCTTTGTGTGGACGGTTCCAAGTGTGTTCTCAGTCTTAACTGTCTCTCCGGCCAACCCAGCAGAGTTTATGTATCCTCCTGTGCAGCCATGACGACTAATCAGTTCCATATGGTCTCCGAGCTTTTCCAAGAATAGGGAATTTGCACTGTGTCATTGTTTCATTTTCTTAACCACCACTGCTGAGTGTGGAGGTGTATATTATTCCATGACCATGACTGGTTGGGATAACAGTATCACTGAATGGATAGTCATTGCGATGGCTGTTTTTCACATAGACACGGTTTTTCACAGTTAGCAATTTACCTCCTAAAAGACCAAGCGGCTGTAGACAGACATGGAGACCTTGAATGTGAGCACTCTGTGAGATAATTTTTTTCTCTGAATCTGTTTGGCTTCAAGAGCTTTAATGTAACCTTACCTGACTTCTTGACCAAACATCTGGGACTGTGAAGCTTCAAGAAGTGATCCTGTAATTTGAATAAACCACGGAGAAGCGATTCTGCACGACTTCTTCTGGGGAAAACAAGAATATGTATGTAGTAATGTTCTCTTCAAAACACTTCGAAATCAGATGTTTGCACCAGGAAACTAGATAACCTGTACTTTCACCTTCATGTTATTGCTGACGTAAGGCCTTTACACATCAAGCCACCTAGTTTCATGTTGGTTCATTCATGTTGTCATGTGGTTCACAAAAAATATTACCTTTAACTCTGCACACATTCTAACTCTGAAATGCAGCTTTCATGGAGAGGCAGCCTTAATTAGACTGCTGACCCTTAAGTCACTTAATTATTTTGTTCCTGACGTTTTTTTTTTTTTTTTTGTCTTGACTCATGACACTTACTCTGTCGAGGCTATCATTGCTTTAATCTTCATTGGGCAGTTATTGTGACGTCTACAGCGGCCTAGTGTGTGAGGAGTTTTGATTGGAGGTCACTGATTCGCGTGCTATTTTATTTTGATCTTATCCTCTAAAACCTCAAGAATTGCTGTTTCCTGCTGAACTGAAGTGAAAAAAGATTTACTGTTGTGAAATGAAGACGCGCTCGACACACCCAGGTTTAGCAGCAGGTGGCCAAACGAGAATCTTTGACTGATCTGGCAATGCAACATCTGGTGTCACACCCTTTTGTCTCTGTCCCTTAGATCTACTTTACCCAGATTTACCTGCATCTGTGTCAGAAATCTGCACATTATCAGTCTGCTGGTGTCTGGGACCTGGGTGAAAGGTTATATTGATTTGTGACCAGGTGGACTATAATCTCCTTTACTGACAAGTCTTTGTGTAAACATTGTTCAAGAGCAGCAGTGTGCATATCAGAGTTGGGCAAACTGTGTGTTTTTATCAACACTGACTTATGAGAAGCTTGGTATTGTGGGGGCATGATCTCAACTTCCTGATTTCTTGCTAACTTTCATTATTTTTATTCTCAAATTCCTGTTTTTTTTCCTGTATCATGACTTTCATATAATGTTCTCACTAATTACCATGAGTTCATGTCATGTGACCTGTGACACTAACTTTCATAATGGTAAGTCACAAATTCTTGTGAGTTCATATGAATGTTGCAATGATGCTGGGGGAATGTTTGGGATAGTTAAAGAGTTTTCAGCATCCCTCTTGTGTGGGATGGGAATGTGGCGGTGACCGTAACGACCAGTTGCAACTATGTCTTCCTACAACACACCCTCTCTTCTCTGCTCTTCTGACTTCTCACATCTGCTGTTAGTCTTGTTATCTTTTACCTCCCTCGCTTTCTCCTCCTCCTCCTCCTCCTCCTCTTTGCGCTTGGTGACATTCTGGTCTTGCAGTCTATTGGGAATAAAAAGATATTCAACTTTGAGATGGTCCATCCATGTCCAAAGTTTATCCCTGTCTTAGCAGTCAGATTTTGCTGACTTTAACTTTAGTTTTTGATGAGTGTGCTTCACTAGATTGCATAGAAATACATTGGACGTGTGCATAGGCAAACATTACTCTGCTTACTTTGACTCCCTTCATACCTAGGAGACCGGAGAAATAACAGCAGAGAATTGTTGTACAGAAGTGTAGCCTTGTTGTGACTAACTTGGCAACATTAAACTGTCTCAAAATGGATAGGAAAGTCAAGGCACATTGCCTTCATAGCACCTTTCAAACACAGTCATTCAAATGGAAGGTTTGTCGTAGGTAGTGATTTGTACTGGAAAGAACTATTCTACTGTTCTATTATAGTTCAAACTGAGAACAGGGAAGGGATGTGGGGGTTCTTTAGTAAGTGGTTCTCCACCGGGACGTCTCACTTACAACGTCCCTCTGTGAGGGAACCTCTGTGTTGTCATGGTTGCAGCCGGTGCCGGTCTGAAAATAATGAAACCTTGGTCGGTTGAGCATTCAAATCATATTGTGCTGTGGGGGAATGCTTTGAGGGCAAGGTCATTAAGTTTGTGGTTGTCCTGTGTTGTGTGGTTGCCTCACTTTCTCCTGTCTGACCTGTCTATGCAGAGTGAATCATGGATGTGTTCATGGGAATGTGTGTGTGTGTGAGTGAGTGGGGGAGGCGGAGGTAGTGTCTGCAGCTCAGCGGAAATGCCAATGCAACAGTTGTAATCAATATAGGCTAGGCTAGGCTAAGTAGTTATATTCAACTGTGTATGGTACAAGAATGAGGAAGTTGCATTATGTATGATGTAACTGTCATGTCATTTATGCAACCATTTGTGTTAGTTTAATTAAGAGCTCAATAATTCAGATAAGATAAACCATTAATTGTCTCCCAAAGGAGAATTGTGCAGTAATACAATAGCTTATTTTCAAAATGTGCAATAGACCCTAAGTTTACCATCAACAATGAATGCATTGCAGGGGGAAGAATTTGTTGCCTTTGTCGAACTTTAAAGGAACACATCACCGTTTTTTCATATTAAACTACGTTATTCCCTTAACTAAGAAGAGTTGATACATACCTCTCACGTTTCAATGTGTGCACTCACTTGCAGGTTAGAGGGATAACTATATTGTGTGGCGCAGTAATATCCTCACTCTTGCACTTTCAGTTTCACTTTGGAGTGAGGATATTACTGCGCCGAGTCTAAGTGCTCCAAATTGTTATTCTGCCACACAATATAGTTATCCCTCTTACCTGCTTACAAATGCACCACGATTTATTTTGTCTCACCATACTTGGTCGTGTGACTACTCGTGTAACTGTATTTTAATAGGGAAAACATGGAGGTGTTTGGTCGCTTCTAACTTCATCTCTGTTTGGATCCTAATGAATGAACTGGGCTAGGTGGTAGAAACTTTATCCTGACAATCCAAACTCTTTAAAAAGGCTAATAACAAACTATTGATATACAGTACAGGCCAAAAGTTTGGACACACCTTCTCATTCAAATAGTTTTCTTTATTTTCATACTATATGACTATGAAAATTGTAGATTCATACCGAAGGCATTAGAATTATGAATTAACACATGTGGAATTATATACTTAACAAAAAAGTGTGAAACAACTGAAAATATGTCTTATATTTTAGGTTCTTCAAAGTAGCCACCTTTTGCTTTTAATACTGCTTCGCACACTGAGTCTTGGCATTCTCTTGATGAGCTTCAAGAGCCACCTGAAATGGTCTTCCAACAGTCTTGAAGGAGTTCCCAGAGATGCTTAGCACTTGTTGGCCCTTTTGCCTTCACTCTGCAGTCCACACGGTGGTTGGAACCAAAGGTCTCAGATTTTGACTCATCAGACCAAAGCACAGATTTCCACTGGTCTAATGTCCATTCCTTGCGTTCTTTAGCCCAAACAGGTCTCTTCTGCTTGTTGCCTGTCCTTAGCAGTGGTTTCCTAGCAGCTATTCTACCATGAAGGCCTGATTCAGGCAGTCTCATCTTAACAGTTGTTCTAGAGATGTGTCTGCTGCTAGAACTGTGTGGCATTGACCTGGTCTCTAATCTGAGCTGCTGTTAACGTGCGATTTCTGAGACTGGTGACTCGGATGAACTTATCCTCCGCAGCAGAGATGACTCTTGGTCTTCCTTTCCTGGGACGGCCAGTTTCTTTGTAGCGCTTGATGGTTTTTGCGACTGCACTTGGGGACACTTTCAAAGTTTTCTCAATTTTTTGGACTGACTGGCCTTCATTTCTTAAAGTAATGATGGCCACTCGTTTTTCTTTACTTAGCTGCTTTTTTTCTTGCCATTATACAAATTCTAACAGTCTATTCTGTAGGACTATCAGCTGTGTATCACCCCTGACTTCTGCACAACACAACTGATTCCCAACCCCATTTATAAGGCAAGAAATCACACTTATTAAACCTGACAGGGCACACATGTGAAGTGAAAACCATTTTCGGTGACTACCTCTTGAAGCTCATCAAGAGAATGCAGAGTGTGTGCAAAGCAGTAATCAGAGCAAAAGGTGGCTACTTTGAAGAAACTAGAATATAAGGCACATTTTCAGTTGTTTTACACTTTTTTGTTAAGTACATATTTCCACGTGTTAATTCATAGTTTGATGCCTTCAGTGTGAGTCTACAATGTCAATAGTCATGAAAATAAAGGAAACTCATTGAATGAGAAGGTGTGTCCAAACTTTTGGCCTGTACTGTATGTAGAGTTAGAGATAGTATCTTGAAAATGAAGTTGAAGGCTCCAGACAGACTCCTTGACTGTAACCGGGACTTTGCTCTTTGACAGTGATGAGCATAGGAGCAGGGGCGACACCATTCAGACTCCCATATTTACGGCCTGCCTGCATTTGTGTGGGTGTGAGAACTAGGGACTAGGGATGGCGAAAACTACTAATTTTCTTGACCGACCACCGAGCCTCATTAGCCGGTTGAAACCGGTTAACCGATTCGTTTAAAATATTCTACGCTATTTGAAATAACAGCCACGCAATTTCTCAACTCTGTCGCATCTCTCTGTCCCCCGCTCACACACACAGCCCCGGCGGCGCCGCCGCACTTTCACTCACGTCACTTTTTTTTTTAAATCCCCTACAGCGCGAAATATGAGTCCCGCAAACCAAGGAGCTTGTAAGTAAGTGGAGGACAAATGGCTCCTTCGTTTCGAAATGGTTTGGGTACAAGGTGATCGCGTTGCAAATAAAGGCGTTTGTCTAGCGTTAGAAGCTCATTTGAAACTGAAATTGCCGCGGCTCCTTAAGAAAATGACCGCTCCGAAGAGACGCCATAGTTTGAGGAAGTACTAACAATAATAAAGAAAGATGATCATCATTATGTTATCTGTTACCATTGCTGACCCTTCCTGAAATGTAGATGTAATGTGTTTCCAAATCTAAACCCATCTTATGCGGAAAGTTGCTGCAACACGATAATACCAATGGATAAAACGGGCACCTCCAGATTGCAAAAGACGCACCGGCCAAGGCATGCGTGCGAATGTTTTTATTGGTTTATTAAGTAGGCCTAGCCTACAAGCAGGCGAGTTATTACACATTGAGTGTGAGGGATAATTTGTTAACTAAATGCAAAGAAGACCTTGGAATGAGATGGCTAGCTGTAGTAGCGTTTAGTCCACTGTCTATAATAATAGCCTAATTTAGAGATCGTTTTTTTTTTCTTTTAACCGACTAGTGACAACTTTGATCGGCTAACGTGGATACGGTCAACCATCGGTCAAACAGTCACCGGTTAACATCCCTACTAGGGACGGTGGGGCTGCAGAACTTCACTAGTTCAGTTGATCCTAAAATCAGCTGCCTCCCCACCTTCCATTTCCCTTAATCTTTTTACCCCCTCCCTCCATCCAAACTCATCCGTGCCCCCTTGTGAGGCCTTGAATTCCTCGCGTGTCGCCCCCACATGTTTTCCCTTTCATTCTTTGCAAGTGTTTGATTTTGATGCAGTGGGAGAGGCAGAAGATAGTTCGGGACATTTCTCAGCGAGAGGGAAAGAACATGAGAGAGAGCCTTTGAAAATACTTTTTGGAGGACTCCATGCTATTGTGATAACAAGCCCATTTGCTTTTATGATGTGTTTTTTTGTTTATTTTTATTTATCAATGATTCATTTGAATAGCATGCAATGAAGCAGTCCAGACCAAGTTGATGATGGCTAAAGTGAGCATTGATTACAGTGTGTAAATATATGTGTGTGTAAATGTGTGCAAATCTCAGTCCAATTTTGGTCTTGCCAATAAGGGGGTAATTGTCAGGCAGAGGAAGCGTTATAAATGTTAAACTACAAATAAATGAGAAGTTGATGGACAAAACATTGCTGCTGGACCAGACCTTGAGGGCATCTGTGTTGCGTTTTATGAAAACATCACGCATCCTTGACGTAAATCAGTCTGTGAAGCACCATGGAGGTGTTGACAGGAAACCTCCTTAACAGCCTAAACACAAGCCCACACAAGGGCACGCTCATCTTAAACTTTCAGTAACCTCTGTAGAACTCTGAGGAGTCAAAGGGAATGAAAAATCAGGTGATCAGTGAATCATGCTTGCTAATGTTGTGTGTTGTCAATGTCATTGTCTAATGTGAACTTCCTCTATCCCCCCCCTCTCTCTTTCTCTCTCTCTTTCTCTCTCACTCTTTGTCTCTTTCTGTCTCTCTATGTATCTGTTTATATCTCTTTCTCTCTCTTTCTTTTTCAACACTTTCTGTCACTTCAGGCCCTGATCTACAGTGAGTCAGAACCCTGCGCCTTGGACCTGTAATTCCTGCCGAGAGTATCGCCGGTCTCTTCACCGCTCTGACAGACTGCTTTGGGCGTGTCCACTCATGACTGACCGATCCTCTGGCGCAGCTCCACTGTGATATGAAGGACGGTTGGAAGAGTCACAAACACGCTGGAATTTTAATCATTGCCATGGCCTCAGGGGAGCTGGACGCAGCAGCGGTCGGTGGCAAGAGTCAGGGGAAGAGGCCACCCGCCATGGCCCCCGCAGACCGAAATAGCCACCGGCGCACTCGCAGCTGGGTCCCTTCTGTGTATGGAAGCCCCACATCGCCGCCCTGCTGTTCACACCAGGGCACTGCAGCCACCAGACAGAGGAAGGGCTCACTGTCCCCAATAAGTCCTCCTGCAGGACGGTGCCTTCTCTGTAGACCAGGGAAGTCGACAGCGAACGCACCGGGACACTCGTTTTGTATTGGGTACACAGAACACGAAATGAGCGAGAGCGCCACCTCTGGGAAGAGGGTGGAAAGGCCTCATGGTAAGGGGCATAGGAGGGCAAGTAACTCGGAGCAGGCAAAGTCTCCAGCAGGCAGTCCTATAGCCAACTGGGCGTCTTCATCGCCATCATCATCATCATCATCGCCTGGCAGGCAGCAGCCATCTGACGGTCTGCCGCTTGGGGAGTTTTCCTCCGACTGTGTCCACGTCAGAGGGGCGGCATCTGGGTTGAGTGGCTCCACCGGCTCGCTGTGCCAGCTGGACGATGCCGGGGCAGCCGGGCAGCCGGATGAGGTCATGCCAGCCGGCCGTCTGGGGGCGAGGAGGAGCAGTCTGCCCGCGGCGTCACCGCAGCGCGGAACTTTCGCCTCGGCCTTCAACCGGACGGGCGACGGCGGGCTGGGGTTCAGGGCCAACGTCCGCTGCGGCCACTGCCTGAAGAACGGCTACTCCAGCCTGGAGCATTTGGAGCGTCTGGACGGCCGGCCCCGACCCAAGTGCCTCCTGAAGGCCCACAGCGCGTCTCCCCTGGTGACCTCCGGGAGTGACCGCGACAGCGACGGAGGCGCCGTGTCGGACAGCGAGTTTGTGCGGCAGAAGAGGGAGCGCTCCACCTTCCTGGTGCGGCGGTACCAGAAGAACAACCAGAGGGTCCAGCGCACGGTCTGCCCGGGCGCCAGGACCATCATGAGGACCCTGCTGTCGGGTCACATCTCCAAGGCGGTGTGCGACGCTGCTCGCGAGGAGACCCAGCGGACCAAGCTTCTGGAAGCTTCTCCGGGACGCGAGGCGGCCCTTCTGCTGGTTCACCTACAGGTCTCCAAGGCGCTCCTCAGCTACCCTGGCCGCAGACTTTCACAGGTAAGGGCGCCTCATCTCTCACGCCGGTGTTAACATGTGAAGAGAAAAGCCTTCTCTGTCCTGGCTAGCGCGCCTGTGTCTTTTCCATGTGAGTCGCACACATGTGTGATGTCAGTTTTCCCAGCATGGAAATGTAGCACGTCCATAACTCAGGGCTGGAATGTCTATAGAAGAGTAGGACCACATGTTGAAGACACAAGGCAGCTCGTATAATGAAAAAAAAAAAAACGTTTTCACCGTGATGTAAGGCTGAGTAGGATTGGATTGGACTGCCTGTACTATATTGATCCATGAAAGGAAGCATATTGTTTCAACTAAAGCCTTAAAGGCACAGTCCTACATTATATCAAATTCAGCTTATTTCTCTTTATGGTCCTCTGTTCTCTGCTGTATGCTTCGTACGTTGTACTTGGCGTTTGTACACAGGCTCTGGCTCAGTAGACAGGAAGCATACTTGTAGAGGATACAAACAAACTAATGTATCAAACTGCCCTATACACTGTTGCAGCCAATCAGCAATGTTCAAGGACACTGAAAGGATGGTTGTGTTTTGAATGGCTTTCTTCAGGATCGAGGACTCCTCCTTTAACATACATACATTGCAAATAACATGAACATCTCATGTTCGGAACATCCACTCGTTATACTACACGATTAATAACTATATGATGATGATTGTTTACTATAAAGTGCACTGTGTTGAAGGAGTGCATGGAGCGAAAACAGAGACTCAGTTCCTTAGGTTTGTCTTTGGGATTTATGTGAGCATGACCGAGATTTACAGGAAGTTTAGGGGTGTGCAGTAATATACCCGTGGGGCTCCTGGGAATGCACTCTGGAAAACGGCCGCCTTTGGCCTAGTGAACCCATGTGTACAGCACAGTACACAAATATTCATGTTGTCCTTGCACTCGGCTGTTTTGCGTGGGGCTCAACCAACGTTGTGGTTTGACTCAAGTTTCCGTCTTCTCATACTGTTGGATTTTCATGTGTTGAAGAGGTGTGTGTGTGTGTGTGTGTGTGTGTGTGTGTGTGTGTGTGTGTGTGTTTACATGTCTTTACCACAGCCTAATGCTGTGGAAAATTGATTAGCAGCGCTCTGGTCTTTGGTGAGCCCAGGACCCCAGCTGGCTTTGGCCAATGTTTCTGTTTCACACTACTCTGTTCTAGCCATTAAATTCTCATTTTGCAAATTGGACGCAGGACACTTGATTCACATTGTTCCAGGATGTGTGTCGTTTCTTGCTGTTCCCACCACAGCTCATCCTGAACTGATGCATGCCATCCCGAATTGATAATGGAATCTTTATCAATCTTTAACAAAATTCAGAGACCGTTTGACTTTTTAGGATTGATAGCAGATTGTTTAAAAAGGAAACAAACCTGGTTGTCAAAACCTGGTTTTGGTTAGTTTTTTTTTTTTCAGAAGCTACGGGTTTTCAGTGCTCCACTACCAGCATACTCCAGTGTTTGCAGAGGCCTGGATGTAACTGGCAGTAGCTGATTAGTTCTCCAGCGTGCATGGGGGCCAAGCATTATAGCAAAAGCAGACTCTGAATGTTTCCTCTGGGCTTTGAGAAACCACTGGCTGTCTGCTTTGGTCAATCATCGTGACCCTGTTAATTCTCAGAATGCCTTGATGGAGCAGGGAAAACCTCTGTCTCCATGTCTGCCTTTCTCTCTCTGTGTGTGTGTGTGTGTGTGTGTGTGTGTATGTGTGTGTGTGTGTGTGTGTGTGCTCTTTGACTCGTCTGCTGACTGGCTTTAGTTTTCATGGTCTCTTTGTGACAATAGAATTTGGCTTGCATCACCCATTTGCTCCAGTCTTGGCTTCATAAAGAAAAGGGCTCATTGACACAGGCTGTCATTAGAATGCCTTCCAGTGCTGTTTCTGGGGCAACAGTCGGGCTCGCTGGAATAGGCGGATTATTGTCCTGCATAGACATACTTAGGCCTACCATCACCAGTAAAGGTGTGTATAGCTGTAGATTTGAGTACTTTAAACATATTTGTTAAGGATTTAAATGAAATATTAAACTGATATCAGTATAAGTATATGAGAAAAAAGTTGTTTTAGGGGATGGAGATCGTGGAGAGAGTGTTTGGCAAATCGAAGAGAAAAAATAAATGAGAAACAGACGGAGTTTCGAGTTAAACAGCCCCCAAAGTCAGGCCCCTCTAGGCATCAGCTGTGCCTCCTCTCTCTGAACTAAACTCTCCTTCACCCTCCAATGAACCATCAAGACTCTAGCCACAGTGAACTTGGACGTTATCTTCCATCTCATTATGGATTGAATTGGTCTTTTGCCCTCGAACTTTTTCCCGAAGTTCTCAGTCCACAGAGAATTGCGTCTGCCCTATTTGTACCGTTTCTACACTAGGAATTCTTCTCAGAATTTTCTTATGAATGCTTCTTCTTTCAGCTAAAGATTCAAATGCCGTTAGCGTAGGCTAAAGGGTCAGTGTGCAGAGTGATGATGTGTCTGTTTTTGTTATGGTGAGAAATTAATCTGCAAAGCCAGTTTCCTCTCCACAATGTTCCTTGTTGCAATGCTTCATCTAGGGTGTCGTCTGTTGTAGCTCTGTCTTAATTACGCCACACCACTGTCATGCGGACTTAATATCTGCCCGTGGCTCTGACGTGTTTGAACATGTTCTGTGTTGTTTGCCCTTTGCTCGATCTGTTGTCTTCACCAGGTGTTACACCTGGTTGCCGGTAAATCCTCAGGTATGCCCTTTTAACTCTGGTCAGGCCAAGTCCTCTGTCAAACAGCAGTAAATGCAATGCGTTCTGTTATTACTCCCTAGCAATTAGTTCACTGCTTGCTTAGTCAACCGGCCAACACCCCCCCCCCCCCCCCCACCCCCACCCTGCTATAGAGACAATATTGATAGAGCATCTATATATACAGCACATACAATATAGTCTAAACATTAAAGCCAAGTGACTGACCGTAGGTGACCCCTTCTGTTTGTCTCCTTGATTGCTTTTTTATGCACAAGAGGAAATGAAGTCTGTATGTGTATATGATTCCATGTGGTGGTTCATGTCTGTTTTTCCTCTCGGGGCTTGTTTGTTTTGATATTAGGAAAAGAGCATGATGTGGGTAGTGGGGGGATTTGGAAGGTGAAGTTCGCTGGACCGTAGGAAGTTAATCGGCCGGGAGGACATCTCAGGTGGTGGATTAACCGTAGGAATGGACTTCTTTCTCTCTCTTTTTCTATCTTTCTTTCTTTCTATCTATCCTTCTATCTATCTTTCTTTCTTTCTTTCTCTCTTTCGATATCTGAGTTTCTCTCTGTTCATTTTATCTTTCTTTCTCCCTCTCTGTCTGTACCTCCGCCAGCTTATCTTCACACACACAACAGCATTCCTCTCCCTCGTGGTGGTGGCCAGCCAAGCTGTTATTAGCTAACATCCCCCTGAAAGTGAACAGCAAACATCAGACACATTCTCAACATCCACCCCCACCACCCCTTCCCCACTCACAAAAAAAGCCCCCTCAACCCTTTCATCGTGTGGCCATTAAGGATGGAGCCAGGGTCACCGTTGTCCACAAGTTCAAGTTGTGTTTGGCTGTTACTTGGCCCACGGGCCATGGGTGGCTGGCCAGTCGCATGGCAATTTCGACTGAGTGTGCAGACAAGGTTTTACACATGACGGGCTCTGATGAAAGAGTCTGTGCTGGCCTCTGGCGTGTTTACCTGTGGGATTGGTGGGTGGATTGGTGTGTGTTGAAGTAGGAAGCCGTCTTTCCACAAGCACATGCGCTGAGACACACACACACACACACACACACACACACAGAGAGAGAGCTCTAGAGAGATGCACATGAAGAGAGCGACATGCACACAAAAGAACAAAAGAAACACACATGAATGAAACGGGAGCATAGTAATCAAGCCTTTGTTATCTTAATGACTTGCAAATGTACTCCTCAAACATAGTGGCATATTCCTCTTCTGGTTGACTTCCTTAAGTACTTTGGATTTCCCAGAACTGATTGGTTATGAACTACCATATGTTTACCATGGGTTCAGGACATATTGGTTAGACTTTGTTGTAACAGCGCAATGGACTGGAGACATCACCTTGACTCTGTTTGTGCAAAGTCTTGTGAAATGTGACCGGTATCTGGTTGTTATACACACACACACACACACACACACACACACACACACACACACACACACACACACACACACACACAGGTGTGACTGTAAATCCTGCCCTTTCTGAATCACTCGCTGAGTTGAGCATTGGTAGCTGGTGGACTTTTTTGATCTTGTTTTGACATATGATTCTCTCTCTCTCTCTCTCTCTCTCTCTCTCTCTCTCTCTCTCTCTCTCTCTCTCACCCCCTGTGATGTTGAAGTTGGCACAATTCAGGAGGAATGTTGCATGACCTGCTGCATTCTGTCCCAAGCTGAACCACAGCAGCGCACACAGAGACAGATTAGCCCCGTAACACAGTGTCCCTTAACCAGCCAGATTCTCCTGTGTCCTGAAGCTATCTGGAACAAGGAGCGTTTTCATGTGGGAATGTCAAGCTGGCTCCTGCAATATGTTCACAGCTGGAGATCTCTATTAGGCTCTAGCAACTTCTTAATAAAATTATAGTTTTCCCGTTAAAGTATAGGGATATGAATATGATTATAATTACAGTATTTATAGAAAAAGTTGGATAGCTACAAAAGCATAACATATCTCCACAAAAACTGACCGCAGGGCATGTAGTTGGATAGATGTCTGTAAAAGTTTGTCGTAAATTGGGTAATTGAATACATAATCTGATATTTAAGAGTAATTTGCCTTCGGTAAACATCCAAATAGCTTTGGAAATAAAGCGTGCGCTAAATTATGTCTCAAATGAATACTGTATGCTGTGTCAGCAGTTATTGTTTTGGAATTGGAGCATTTTACAGTGAACCTGATGTGACCCGTCCAGTTCCTAGAAGTCTTGTCCAGATGTCTTCCATCCCCATCCATCCCCATGTTTATTGTCCCCGTGGGAACTAATCGCAGTATTTGCAGCAGTCGAGTGTTTTGTATGCGCTCTAACAAAGTAAGGAAAAGCTAAAAACGGCCCGGCTCGGCTCATTTAGTAGCCTATCAGAGGAAGCGGAGAGGGTGTGACTGCAACACTTGAAAGAGTGTGGCATTAGCTGGGCTGCTCCCGGGTCAGTGGGTGAGGCCCCTGCTGATCCCACATCAGTTACAAAATGGGATTATGTGATTGCTTCTCCTGCTGTTTGACGGTATAGCGGTTGGACTGGATGTAGTTGTTTGCTGGCCTGACTGGTTTGTGAAATAAGAGTGTTGTTTTTTTGTTTTTTTCTTCTGATGTCCTGTAAATGAACCTTGAGTTTTTGGATAGGCATGGCACCACCAGAGCTTCCTGGCCCCTCTCCACTTTCCCATGGAGATGTAGCCTGATAAACCAGCCTAAATGGATTGGATGTCTAATTTAGTCTGGCCTCGATCAATGGATGCAACGGAACATTGTTGATGAGCACAACCCGTTGTCTTTCAAACCGTGTCTGTGCCTATAGGCCAACGCTCCCTCAAAACCCCGCCCCAGAGCCCTCTGCCCCGCCCGCGTTGATTCAAAACACATCTCTGCGTTGTGATTGGTTTGCCAGATTCAGGGCAGTGTTTTCAAAATGTTCAATGGTCCGAGGCCAGACCCAAATGCAGGCAAAACATTTTGCCGTCCAGCAGTTGGCGCTGGTTTTCCAGGCTAATGGAGATGGCCAATTCCCCCTTGTGTGTGTGTGTGTGTGTGTGTGTGTGTGTGTGTGTGTTGGGGATGGTGGCGGGTACTGGTCGGGGGTGGCTCATTGGGGAGCTGAGGGGTATTTGGTGTGTGTGTTTATGTGGGTGTGGGTGTACACATATAATTGTGTGTGTGTGTGTGAGCGTCTGTGTGTGAGCGTCTGTGTGTGTGTGTGCACATTAATGTGGAGTGAATGTTGGATGGACACTCACTGGGGAAGTGGATGGGGCATCTGTGGGCCTTGTGTAGAACATCTGTGTGCTCTCGTGTATACTTGTGCGTGTGTGTGTGCGTGCTCGCGTGTGTGCTCGTGTGTGTGTGCATGTGTGTGTGCTCGTATATGTGTGTGGGCTCCCTATATGTAAAATACAACACGAGGTCCAGGCGAGGGGTGCATGACCACATGACCCCCATGCCTGCCCCCTCTGTGACAGCCCCCCCCCCCCCCCCCTCGTTAGTTTTGCCAAACCGCTTTTCTTTTTTCTTCATTGTCAACAAACAATGCACCAGTATGCTCACACATGTGTTGGTTATTTTGCCATTGTTGAGGTCACAGTGAAGTGTATTGTCACGTGTTAGTCACCAGCTACCCCCATGGACGAAGCTGAACTCCGAGACTCTGTTCTGCACAGATTATGTGGAACACAAGTTTCCAATTCAGCTGTAATTTTGTACTTTATTGTGGAGGTTTGTAAGAATATTGTGGCACCTCTAGGTATTTGGAACGTTCAGCTATTTTTAAAGGTATTTTTTACATTTCTCAGAATGCATTAGCATAGATGGCAAACGTCAACAGTAGTAGTGACTGCAAACATTGTGGATGTCAGGCTGCTCTTCACTGCCCCCTAGTGAACTTGAGCGGTGGTTAAAAGTGTGGTGTGTGTGCGTCTGGCACTGAACCCAGTTGATGATGTGGATGTGGGCCAGATAGCTGTGTGCTGATGCAATAGGAGGAGAGGGGGTCTGGTGTGTGTGTGTGTGTGTGTGTGTGTGTGTGTGTGTGTGTGTGTGTGGTGTCATCATCGCCCCGGCCCTGGAGCGAGCAGAACAGGCATGTCGTGTGAGAACGTCGGAGAACATGTGGCGGCGAATACGCTGCATTCCACACCGCAAGAGAAGGGCTGACCTCAGGACCACGGAGAAAAATCCAGAGGTGCCACACACACACAGACGCACACGCACACACACACACACACACAACACACACACACACACACACACACACACACACACACACACACACGCACACACACACATGCACACACACGCGAGCACACACACACGCACACTTCCAGTAAAGCCATTATCCTTCTCCTTCATGTGAGAATTTTCTCTCCTTTGTTCTCTAGATGAGGTTGATGTGGAAAAGGGCCTTTCAGTCATCTCAGCAGCTGATGTCATCCCCAAATGTGTCCTAATCAAAGATCAAGAGCAGTTAGGGGGAGGTGGTTATTGTACATAATCATGAAGACCAGTCTAAATTACTGTTTCACTAAATCACATTTTTTGCTACTTTTTTTTACTAGATAAATAATTGGATTCTTTTCTTTAAAAGACTCCTCAATTTTACACTGAATCAATTAAAAAATGAAACATTTATCTAAAGTAAGGAATTGGAGCATTCAGCATGGCTGTGTTTGTTTACACGTAAATGGTGTGCTGTTTTTCCCAGCTGTATGAAGGCCACTGTGTGTTGTCTGTATCTTCTGTAAGCTGTTTCATGACGACCAGCAATAAGCCTTAATTAATAAGCCTCAAGTTTGTGGTGCTGAAAGCAAAAACAACGGGCCACAGTGTGATAAACACCAATCCCTTCGGTAGTAGTATTACCAGTACAGTCCAACAGGGAGCAGTAGTGGTTCTGTGAGCAGTCAGCTTAGCGGGTGGGGCGTTGAGCACTCTGCAGCCTAGAGACGGTCTGCTCTAGGAAATTAGCCCCAAAATGAAGTCACACCATGTGCTGCTGACATGGACACACACACACACACACACACACACACACACACGCACGCAGACACACTGTTTCAAATGACCTGCTTGGTAAGCACTCGAAATAAGCATATCAAAGGTCTGTCGCATGTAAGCGGAGCCCCAAATCTCTCTATTCACACGAGACACTTTGATGTGTGGCAGCAAGGGAACAGAATGGATTATTATTTTTCTGGCTGAATGGGCGGTTTCAATCACGTTTATGTTGGCTGGATCAGTGTTCAGAGAAGCTGCTCACCGTGCAAGGCAAAGAGGTGTGTGTGTGTGTGTGTGTGTGTGTGTGTGTGTGTGTGTGTGTGTGTGTGTGTGTGTATGGGGCGGGGGGTCACCAGTATTGGCCAGAGAGGAAGGTTGTGTTTTGAAGAGAAGATTGAGGTTGTCTGTAGTCTTGTCCAGTATTTCCCTGTGCAGTTTGTCTGTTAAGATATAAGATTGTCTAGTTATGAGCAGGTGTGTGTCTGACACATCTGAGTCCAAGTGTGTCTAGATATGAAATGCAGATAGGAGTGTGTTATCGGCAGTAGACTGGTTTTACAATGTTTGTGTGTGTGTGTGTGTGTGTGTGTGTGTGTGTGTGTGTGTGTGTGTGTGAGAGAGAGAGGGAGAGAGAGAGGATGTGTTTTCATTTGTTCAATTTATGCATCCGCATCCTTTTTTAACAGATGCCTCATTCCCACCAGATATGTGATGTGTGACAGCTGCGTTACCTGTCCGTTTACCTTTCTCCGCTCCGCTCGTGAACAGGTCTCCGTTTCAACAGCGCGGCCTCCACGAGACACACCAGTCCTCCAGTCACACCACCGCCACAAGGCAGCTAGAGAATAGAAATCGCGCCTGCTTTCCACACTCGAGACGAGCGTGTCGGAAACAGTCCTGCGCAAAGACATAGTGAAAGATGATCGCTCCACAGCAGCCTTGCATCGGAGAGGAACACACACACACACACAGTCTAAACGCACATATGCCTCACATCAGGTGTGAACGAGGCGCGAGGCTGTTTGAGGCGTCCCCATGGCAACAGCATCTCTCCTGGTGGTTGTTGTGGGTGGCTGGGCTGGGTGTGCGTCGCCAGTGGCCCCTGGGTGAAGGGGATCGTCACCTTCCCCCATGCCACTGCTAATGAGCTCATTACAGCCAGCCATCTTGGCTCACCGGTCACCTAATTCACTCATTAAAATACAGGCAACACGGAATGCACGCATGCTGTGATGCTCTGTAAGGTCCATTACGAGCACACTCTTTTAAATGGAGTTTTTAAAACATTTTTTATTGAAACCCTATATTTCCAATGGCTTGTTCTAATGGCACACGTAGCTTAACCGTTATTGAGGCGATTTGCATGATTAGGTGTTAAGATACGATGGAAGTGCCATAAAGTCATAAAGTGGAAAACTGGGAATTGTGTCGCATTTGCATGATCGGTGTTTCAGCATTTGCAAGTGCACAAGTGACGACAGTCCTCGAGTCGGTAGTTTTGGAAGGCTTTTAAGCGGCACATTTGCGTTGCCAAATAGTGGTCAGGTCTCTGCTGTCCAGCACTGGACTGCCCTGCCCTCCCCTGCCCATCCCTGCGCTGTTGATTTGTGTGTGTGTGGGACCATCTTCAGAAAGTTCTCTTTTTCAGCAGGATAAGATCTTATTTAGAATAGAGCGCACTGCCTAATATGGGAGCCCTTGGGCTGCGACTATAGACGCCCTCCTCCTCCTCTGCCGTCTCTCTCTACATCCCTCTGTCTCTCTCTCCCTCTCTCTATCTCTCTCTCTTCCTCTCTCCCTCTCTCTCTCCCCCCCTCTCTCTCTCTCTCTCTCTCTCTCACACACCTCCTCAGCGGTGTTCTCTCTCTCTCGCTCTTGTTCATACACTTTCCAGAATGACTGAAAGGAGGTTGCACTCTTGGCTTTGAAAGCTCTTTCACAGATTTCCAGCCTTTAGAGTAAGTAGACACATCTTGTGTTTATCTTGGGTTATTGCAGTGTTATTTTTATGCTGATACTTCCTGATTTCTGACATAATGATTCACTGGTTGTTCTGAGTGATATTATAAATGAATTGACCTCAGTGGTCTAACTCGTTTGCGTTGTTGCATATGTGTATGGCCAAACAGCACATTTAATGAATCTTTGAAGTTGAATGAATGTATTTGGATGAAATGGTTCACAAGTAGCTGTACCAGGTCATGTGGGAACGTCTGAACTGCGATGAAATGATTCCATTCATCTTTACATGCATTGTGGATTTTAGGGTGTACAGTGGTCTGTTCTATGCGTGTTGTGGGTGCAGTGACCTCACAAGAAAGTGGGGTTTTTGGGGGGTGGAGATGGGGGGTTGGTGGTGGGTCCGTTGGAGACTTCTGAAGTGTGACCTCATGAGAAGGGACTGATGAGATAACACTGGCATGCGGGAAGCCCCTAGTTTTCAGTAATGGGTTCCAGGCTGAGACACACTCAAACACACACGCACACACACACAAATGTGCACACACACACATACATTTAGTGTCTCTATCTCTATCTCAATGTCTCTGTGACACACATTCTTTTTGTCTCCTTCTGCCTATGTCTGTTTCGGTCGCTCTCTCTCTCTCTCTCTCTCTCTCTCTCTCTCTCTCTCTCTCTCTCTCTCTCTCTCTCTCTCTCTCTCTCTCTCTCTCTCTCTCTCTCTCTCTCTCTCTCTCTCTCTCTCTCTCACACACACGCACACACACAGTCAAGCATGCAGCAGGGACCCCTCTAGCCCAAGGCCATTCTAGAAGGTTCTGTGATTGAAATGGTCATTTTTCTTCCGCTGTGATCTCACCTTGACCACAGTCACGTTTCACGTCGGTATTACCCTGACCTCCTCGCCCCCTGAGTTTGTCTGCAGGGCTCACCGTGTGGCTGGGTTATTGGTGGACTGAGGATTGAGTGCAGAAAGGCAGTTCTTGTGCCTTGGCCCTTGAGTCCCCTCTCATTCTCACAGTTATTTACCTGACAATCTCCTGACAACACACACACACACACACACACACACACACACACACACACCAGCTGTAGCACACAGCAGCAGCTTACAGGATTATGTATGAGGTGTGTGTGTGTGTGTGTGTGTAGGGGGATATTGGCTGCTGGGTTGGTGAGACAGCCCCGTGTGAAATTCAACAAGAGATCATTAGCTGGAGCTGGGTCCCCTCTACACACCAATTGCCAAATGTGTGCGCACACACACATACACACAAACACACAAACCAAGTCTTTCTCTCTCACTCTCAAAAGTACACACTCTTTCTCACATTAACTCCTGCACACACATTCTCTAACATAATCTCACACACACACACACACACACACACTTACACACACACACACACACACAGGCCGGCAGTCTCTCAACACCTCAGACAAGAAGACCAGCTCTGCTCGTCCAGACTTCTCTAGTAGCCGCGTCCGTCCCCGCTGACTGCCCTTGGTCAGAGCAGGGGACGCTGGGTGGACTGCACCGCCTCCCTCCAGGGTCCAGCGGCACAGTCACCCGAACGGCAGTCGCAACTCGACCCTGCCCTTAGGGACCGTGCCCCAGCGTCAGGCTGGAGAGCCTATTTTAGAGTCGAGGTGGGTCTGACACGTCACAAATCTATGTCAGCGGGGGGGGGGGGGGGGGTGATGTGAGGGATATTTTTCAATACGTCGGAAGGTGTGTATGTTGTCTGTGTTGTGTGTGTTTTGTTTATCTTCTGTGAGTGTACTGCATGTAGAGATAAACACCGTTACTTCAGTGCTTCGTTGTTAGTATTCAGGAATTGTGTCTGGCTGTAAGTTCCTGGGGAGGGTGTCTTTAAGGACACAGTTAATCCTCTGAGGAACCAAGTGCCTCTGTGTGACTTTGTTTCGGTTATTTCAGTGTTACTGATGTCTTGTTGAGTGAGTGATTTTTTTTTTTTCTTGAGATGAATTTGTGTTTTTTTGTTTTGTTTGTTCATTGCTATGAATAGAGGTTGTGGTCCACTTCAAAGCCCATAGCTGCAAGGGACATTTAATGAATGTTAGATAACTGTCTTTGGGTTTGAATGTCCTGCCGAGAGAGGTTGGCATTTTCCATTGTGGGTTAAAGCTCTGTGTGCTCTTTATGTCTTTAATTTGAGACTATTCTTTAGCTGCACACTCAACAATGAAGGCGTGAGATTTTCTCGTCAGTTATAGTAAAGAGACGTATTTTTGAGGCCACTCTCTTTCTTAAGACCCCAAGTTTGGTTCCGGTTGAGCTGGCAGTGAGAACCGAGAGAGGTCAGACTATCAGCAATCATTGTTAAGGCCGGTCGCTCAGACAGATTTAAGTTTCCCCCGTGGACCACTTGAATTGTGGGAAAGACCCCCAGTGTTACACACATACATACACACACACACATGCACACACCCACACTATACACTCACACATTATAACACAGAATGAAGGTGAAAGCTGTCATATGGGTTTCTGACAATGTTGAAAACCGAGATTGTTGTTTGAGTGCTATTGGTATGATTATGATGTTTGGCCAGATAGCGTTCTCACTCCCACACTCCCTCTCTGTTGGAGAGCTCGGAGGCTTGGATGGAGCAGGGAGATCTGCGGGTGGGCCCTGGGCTGCCCTGGCAGGTGAAGGCATGAGTAAGTTGAGAAATAAACAGAAATGATTCAGCTTGTTGGCGCCCATGTTTAAGGAATTTCCAGTTTGGATGAAGAGAGTTGATCCAGTTCCATTTGTTCTACAAGCTTCAAGCCTCACATAAATCTTCACGAGTTTTCACACTTGTCGAGGCAGAGTGGTTATCACAAAGATGAGACATCTCATGCTAGCTGTTAGCAGTAATCTGATTATACCAGCAAACAATATTACATATTAAGCTTAATTCTCTTGTGTCTGATGCAGAGGTATGCTATCCAGTAGAAGTTTGGATCAGAAAGAGGTTACTCCTATATGGCATTGAGATTTACATGGAGGGATTATCCAACAGATTAGCCTACATTTCTGAGTTCACTTTCTTGATGTTGCAGTCATGGGTACAACAGGTGGAATAGGCTGTGTTACGATGACCGTAAGTCTTCAGAGACGTTCATTTTATTGTTGTTCTTATTTATTTATGGTTCAAATCTGATGTCCAGTCCTTGCTGTAAAGTGGTTAAAGATATGATAGGACTTTTGGATGTCACAGAGCAGGTGCTTTGCTGTCATCAGTAGGCTATATGTAATTCACAGATGGCCGCGTCGGTGCCAGTAATTGTGCCATTATTTTTAGTCGGAATACTTGGGCTTAAGCTAATGACGACTCTTTGGGAGCTCAAAAGCGTGAGGGCTCATGTCTCGAATTGATATAACTGTCATCGGTCCAGCACCTCAGCAAGACGTTTACTGGATGTACCCAGAATGCACTGCACATAAACAAACCCCTTCCCCACATGAAATGAGCCAGCTCATGACATCAAGTTAACTCGAGGACCTTATAGCATAACCCTGCGCTCATTGGTAACGGAATGTTAATCTACTAAGTGCAGTGTCAGTTATATTTTAATCTCAGCGCCCGTGATGGTGTTTACGATATGCCCCCCTCTCCTGTGGTATGTGTGCACACTCTCTCACAGAGGTATTTATATGATTGGCATTCCGAGTCTCTCAACTTGTTACTCTAAGCTTGGCCCCTGAAAGTCGACACCAACACAGTGAAAAACCAAAGTGGGTAGATGGATCTAGAACCTTTCAGATTTATTATTACCGCAAACAGAGAGCTTTTTGAGGCTCGCCATTACGATGGTGGTAAATTTAGTCACCCTTTTGAACACAACACCAGAGGACAGTGTTCCTAAGCATTTTGAATTTAGTTATTTCCACTGTTTAGAACATATTCCCAACTCTTTTGAAGATCAGTAAGAACAAATTATTTCATTTGCATCAGGTACATCAGCAATATAGAAAAACCTTTGGCTGGTCAAAGTGACATTCAACACACAGAACTAAATGGTTTATCCTTCAAGTCTGTCTGTGTATGTTTAAATATTCCAGTCCAGCTCATCATCGACAGTGTCTAAAAGAGATGTTCTGCTCAACATGGTAAAGACCCATTTCAAGAGCATTACCCAAAGACAAGTTTGTGCGTTCTTTTAATTCTTTCCTAAATCTTTACATAACTGCCCTTTGTGCAGTGATAAGAGACCTCACTATCAGCTGAAGGCATTCCGATATCAGGCTGTGCAAACAGCAGCCACTGATGTTTGATGGGTCGGGGCCAGAGCTGCCTGAGCAAAGAATAGGGACCAAATATTTAGTCTGAGAAAGACCAGACATTCAAGCGCATGAACACAGAAAAGGTACACACACAGGCATAAACATAGCGACACTCACTCACTCACTCACTCACTCACTCACTCACTCACTCACTCACTCACTCACTCACTCACACACACGCAAACATCACTTACTCACTCACAGATACACACACACACACACACACACACAGGGTAATGCTGTTTGCACCGGATTGGGGAAGTGTTCAGCACATGTTTGTTTTTGTCAGAAGGCCATGTGTGTGCTGCAGCTGTAACTTTCTGAAGCTGTTGGGGATCCCTCCCCTCTGCGTGTGATTACACTGAGCTACAGGAAGTCATTTCTATGCTATCAAATGGATGCTTTTGTGGCCCATTCTGGGAACCGGGAGTTGCCAGGAATGGCTTTTCCCGCTGACCGAATACAAAAGTAATTTGCTTTCATTTAGCTGCGGGCTAATCTAATCTGCGGCGAGGCAGCCTCTGTCATTTTTGGTAAATTGAGGTGGGCAGGCACTTTGCCCCATCTGTGCCACCTTTCAAGCATGTGGATCAGAGAAAACTCCAGGGAGACATATACCCAGTAGGCAATGGAAATAAAGTACTTTAAACTGCACGTCTCAAAGCACAGTCTTCCCTAATGTTCTAGAGCACTCATGCTAATCGATAGAATGCAACATACATGGAACAACGTGCATCTTCACTGTACACAACACTCTTGACGCAGTAAACTTGATGCTAGTATGATGATGGGCAACTCTTCAGTATGATGATGATAATATGGCAAGCTTTTGAGCAAGGTTATTGAGCGTTCCCCAGTGTGGTTTGGGTACATTCCCACTGATGTTGGCCATCATTTTTTTTGTGCCGTACTTTAATCATCAGTAGGGAAATTCTAAAGTTAAAATGAAAGTTCAGTGCTATTTAGGAGACTGTTTTATCCAAAGGGACACAGACTCGCAACAGCGGGTTTTGAGAGTTTGACCCGGACTGACCGATGGTCCGGTGGTGACATCAACGCTGCTTCACCACACCCACAATGGTCATGATCATCCACTCCGAACACATGGGACTGGTGATGTGGTTGCCCAGTAGCATTGTCCCATGCATCAGTACCCTAAAGGGATACTCGGGGTACGTTCGTTAACTGCCACTCCGTGCACTCAGTCAGAACGCTGTCTGGCACTTTAAAAACGTTGGTGTTGGAACGGTCATTTGTTTATTCAGAGCATGGTCTGGGCTCTCCAGCTGAAGGGACAGTGTGGCGGAGCTTGATGTCAGTCAAATTAGTGTATTCTGTGTGTGTGCGTGCTTGTGTGTGTGTGTGTGTGTGTGCGTGTGTGTGTGCGTGATGGATAATTTTGAGCTCTGCCTCCGGTCCTGTAACACTGCACTGGATGTTACTGAACTTTGGTCAGGATTTGCCCCCCCCCATCCCCCTACCCCGTTGAAACTGTACACCACACTTGTGCCGTTTCCCTTTACAAATATTCTGGTTCATATGTCAATGCACTTGGGTGTCTGTGTGTCTGAGTGGGTATGCACATGGCTGTGTTTTTTCTCTGTGTGTGTGTGTGTGTGTGTGAGTGTGTGTGTGTTGACAAGAAGTTAAGACAAGAATGTGTGGTTTTATAAGACAAATATACTTTTAGAGCCCTTTGTATATATTTGTGTAAATGTGTTTATTATGTTTTTTTTACCGTACGTGTGTGTCAGTGTGTGTGTGTGAGTGACAGCTGCACATGAGCCAGAAGGTGCTAGAAGGTTCTGTGGGGGTCAGAGCCCTAAAACAGAACCAGGCCGTGCTGAGTCAACCCAGAGTCCGCTCACCTGCTGGCACCAGTGTTCTGTTACCGTGGCAGCACAGCGCGGCCCCGTCAGCGCCCCTTTGGTCCTGCCAGCAGCGTAACTGCCAGGCAACAACCTCAGCTGTGCCAGTCAGAGCCCTCCGTCGCTCACGGATTAGAGGACGATGCCAGCTTGACATACTCGCCTGGTGCCCGCACGGTGCATGTGTGTGTGGCAACGTCAGATGAGCCTATGGGAGATGACATGTCAGTGGCGTTATGAAACGGCTTTGCTGATGATTATTTTATTAAAATACCTGATCCACGATCCACATGCCACAGCGTGTTGCTGTGTGATCTGTGATGTCCAAGTTATTTGAACAAGTTGTTTTATCTTGTTTGAAGAGTCAGTTGTGTTTTGCCTTTGAATATTTATGCTGTACAATATGCTGAAGTATAGACTGTCTACAGGGGAGATTTGTCCAGCCAATGGCAGTTACCTTCTGCCCCCGAGCACTGAACACTTGATAGTATGGTTTCTCGATAGTTATTAGATCTAGAGGAATCAATTGATACAATTAAATTATAGATGTAGTCTTCAACTAGGTCACTGAACTAAGCTTAAAAACAAATGCTGTTATTCAATCGTTTTGGGTTAGATTTATGCTGCTTTCCGCTTGCCTGGACACGATCATCATTTTCTATTTCTGTGGTGGTGTGCCCATATCCCAATAGATCATTTGTGTTGATGCTGTGTCAGAGCAGCCCACGTGGACATGTTGAGTGTGCTGTGAGTGTGTGAGTTCGTGCAGCTGACACCCATTTGTCAGTTTATGGCAGCATTCTGCACATCTTTCTCTCTCTCTCTCTCTCTCTCTCTCTCTCTCTCTCTCTCGCTCTCTCTCTGTGTATGCCTGATATATAGGCTAGCCTATCACCAACATGCTCCAGGTTTGGGTTTCGCTCTGATGGGGGGCCTCTTCCCAGAGCTGATGTCCTGTTGGGAAACCAGGAGAGTGGCATTCTCCTGTTTGAGTAATGAATTAGCCTGCACCCAGAGAGCCCGCCATTTTGAGAATGTCCAACGCGCTCAGCTTCACCTGTCTGGCTCTGGTTGTTGAGGAGAGTGATGATGGCATTGACGGATTGGATTGACTGTAGTGCTGTTGTTAGTGGTAAAGGTTGATACTGCGGCTGTTGTTATCCACTGAATCTCTCTGGAGGGCATTGTAGGTACTAGGTAAAGGTCGTTGTTGTAAGTTATGTCCCGAGGGAAGAGAAAATAAAGGTGTTTGAAACTGAAGCTTTATTCGAGTCTTTTTGTGAACACTGTGTTGGAATGTGATCTTATAGTGCTTGTGGTGAAGTGCATGTACACACTACACAGTGCCTGAATTCACGTATCTGTTTATACCAGTCTAGTCATTATTGACACCAGCACACTGCTCAAATAGAAGTCACAGAAGAGAAGCTTTTTAGGAATAGTGTTAAATGCTGTTTCTCTATGCCTTTTTCTTCTGGATGCCTTTGATATGTTTCAAACTCACCCAACGGTCACTGTGGTTTGGCTCACAGTTTGGTGAACGTGCAGATTGGTTGGGTCAAGTCCCATGGGGACGGCTGTAAGATCAGTACTGGGCATTTATCCCTCTGATCACAAACAGGAAGCCCTTCCCTGAGAGAGGCAGAGAGAGAGACTGGGTTAATTACTGCACAAGGACACAGGCATTGCCCACAGAGGACACCCCCCCCCCCCCCCCCCCCTTCAAGAGCAGTTGGGCTCTTGGCCTATATTCTAGGTTTTTTTTCACCTTAGTGTGACTTGCATTCTTGTCTGATTTGCAGTCCTTGACAGTATGTGATACTTGGTACAAAATCCAAATGTATTCAAGCTCATGTTTTATCATCTTCAAGTGATTTGCTATTCACTTTGGTTTTCACTGTAAAAAAAAACAAAGTGTAGTCTAACTGTAGTCTGAATAAGTTTCTAGTGTGAGTCATGACATTTTCGTTTGTAAAATGGAGGAACCACCGACTTGATCTCTTGTCTTGATTGCCTTGGCTGTAAACTGATTAGGCCTAATTCTAACGCAAGGATTATAGTGACACATATTAGGCTGGGATCTACCTTTTTCTGGATTCATTATTTGAGAGGGTTGAAGTCTATTTTGTCACTGGTGACTCCTTCCAAAACTTTGAGTGCTTCTTATTATGAGTCAGTGTGTTATCTATTATTGAATATATCGACATGTATTACAGGTGGGTCATTCCGTGTCAAATCAGGACACTTTCGGACCTCGTCGGAACGGATTTCAACGAAACTTGATATGCTGATTTAGTCATATGAGAAGGCCTCAGAAATGAACTTGCACGTTTCTTGCATCAATATTAAGGGAGATTCAGACTAAGAAAGTTTGCATAAATTGGGGTGGGGACTATACATTTGACTTATTGTATCTCCTTTACTGTAAGTCACACAGAAATGGTTCTTATATCGTTTGAAAGCTCGTTTCCAGCTCTATATTTTACATAAATAGCAAACAATACCCAAAATGAAAGGTAGGTGAGTTATCAGAGATTATAATATTAAAAATTGAATAGCAAAAAAACCTATATTTTAAATTTCTTCATTTTTTCCCTAAAGCTAGCCGGTAATGTCATTGACATCATCTGAAAATGTGGTCTGTGGTTTTTGAGGCATTGCAGAGATATTGTGACCTGTGAGGTGGCATCACATAGGTTACAGTCACTAATGGGCAGCTTTGACATGAAACTATTGCACAACACAGGCGTAACTAATTCAGTTAATTACGTTTTCAGCTATTCTGAATTTGCATTGATTCATTCAGACATAAAACATTATTTTATGCTTGGAATGACCCCTTCTTTATCCATTTTGTGTCAAATCACCTAGTGGCGGAAAGTCTCCAAAAAAATCTGAAAAAAATCACAGGTGTTTGTAGACTAAACCTATGCATAACTCTTAAATATTACAGCTGTATCACTTACAGTTCAAAAACTACAGCCCTTTGAAGATTCAAGTCATTTTAACCATTGTGGTGAACGATCCTTTTTGCAACATTATTGGCTCTTTTGGTATTTCCCTCACATTAGTGAAACTATGGGAATACAAGGACATTTCCCTGTTGAATTAAGAAATCCAATCAGATGTGACGTATCTTGTGTAATTTCCCCTCTGCCAAGCTCTGAAAATGGCTATAAATTCATTATGTGAAAAGACTTCATCACTTTTGAAGGCTTCTCATGCGAAAAGTATGTGCCATAAATGTATCAGATTATTTTTGCCACTCATAAATGGACTACAAGGTCATGTCCATGCATTAACTTTGGTTGTAATCATTATCATATTGTCAGGGCATTTTGATTTAATTGGGCTTGATTTTCAAAAAGCCCATTTTCGTCTTCTCATTTCACCAAGTGAACAGTTAACAGGATTTTTTAAAAAAATACCATATGTCAATCTGTATGTGAGGATCATCTCTCCAAAATTTGGGCTTGTTGCTGACTTTCTTTTGATTTTTGGAAAATATTCTTTATGGGTGATTCCGTGTTAAATCAGGACACTTTCGGACCTCATCGGAACGGATTTTAACGAAACTTGGTATGCTGATTCAGTCATATGAGAAAGCCTCAGAAATTAATTTGCACGTTTCTTGCATCAATATTAAGGGAGATTCAGACTAAGAAAGTTTGCATAAATTGGGGCGGGGACTATACCTTTGACTTATTGTATCTCCTTTACTGTAGGTCACACATACATGGTTCATATGTCATTGAACTTCAGCATGACATAACATAGCCAATTATCTCACTTAGTTGTAGGTAATACAAGTGATGGAATTTTGTATGTGTGACCTACAGTAAAGGAGATACAATAAGTCAAAGGTATAGTCCCCGCCCCAATTTATGCAAACTTTCTTAGTCTGAATCTCCCTTAATATTGATGCAAGAAACGTGCAAATACATTTCTGAGGCTTTCTCATATGACTGAATCAGCATACCAAGTTTCGTTAAAATCCGTTCCGATGAGGCCCGAAAGTGTCCTGATTTAACACGGAATCACCCATAAAGAATATTTTCCAAAAATCATAAGAAACTCAGCAACAAGCCCAAATTTTGGAGAGACGATCCTCACATACAGATTGACATATGGTATTTTTTTTTAAAAATCCTGTTAACTGTTCACTTGGTGAAATGAGAAGACGAAAATGGGCTTTTTGAAATTCAAGCCCAATTAAATCAAAATGCCCTGACAATATGATAATGATTACAACCAAAGTTAATGCATGGACATGACCTTGTAGTCCATTTATGAGTGGCAAAAATAATCTGATACATTTATGGCACATACTTTTCGCATGAGAAGCCTTCAAAAGTGATGAAGTCTTTTCAAATAATGAATTTATAGCCATTTTCAGAGCTTGGCAGAGGGGAAATTACACAAGATACGTCACATCTGATTGGATTTCTTAATTCAACAGGGAAATGTCCTTGTATTCCCATAGTTTCACTAATGTGAGTGAAATACCAAAAGAGCCAATAATGTTGCAAAAAGGATCGTTCACCACAATGGTTAAAATGACTTGAATCTTCAAAGGGCTGTAGTTTTTGAACTGTAAGTGATACAGCTGTAATATTTAAGAGTTATGCATAGGTTTAGTCTACAAACACCTGTGATTTTTTTCAGAGTTTTTTGGAGACTTTCCGCCACTAGGTGATTTAACACAAAATGGATAAAGAAGGGGTCATTCCAAGCATAAAATAATGTTTTATGTCTGAATGAATCAATGCAAATTCAGAATAGCTGAAAACATAATTAACTGAATTAGTTACGCCGGTGTTGTGCAATAGTTTCATGTCAAAGCTGCCCATTAGTGACTGTAACCTATGTGATGCCACCTCACAGGTCACAATATCTCTGCAATGCCTCAAAAACCACAGACCACATTTTCAGATGATGTCAATGACATTACAGGCTAGCTTTAGGGGAAAAATGAAGAAATTTAAAATATAGGGTTTTTTGCTATTCAATTTTTAATATTATAATCTCTGATAACTCAGCTACCTTTCATTTTGGGTATTGTTTGTTATTTATGTAAAATATAGAGCTGGAAACGAGCTTTCAAACGACATCAGAACCATTTCTGTGTGACTTACAGTAAAGGAGATACAATAAGTCAAATGTATAGTCCCCACCCCAATTTATGCAAACTTTCTTAGTCTGAATCTCCCTTAATATTGATGCAAGAAACGTGCAAGTTCATTTCTGAGGCCTTCTCATATCACTAAATCAGCATACCAAGTTTCGTTGAAATCCGTTCCGATGAGGTCCGAAAGTGTCCTGATTTGACACGGAATGACCCAGGTATGGCCATCAAATATGTCTGAAGGTGCTTTACAGAGCCTTGAACTTGATCTGTGATCTTTCGAGTAAACAGTAACATGTCATCCAGATAAAATATTCAGAAAACGAAAGTGTGGAGTTAAACTCTCCACCATTAATTTCCCGACTATTAGCCGCGGCTTATACATTGATTTTGCAAAATTTCTTCAGCTATGAGGTTAATACAGGGGGGCAGTTAATATGATGTTAATATTGGTTTGTGTCTTTTAACTTGCATAAAACACTGTCCCGGCTTATACACAATGCGGCTTATATGCGGGAAATTACTGAATGTGCGAGTCGTCCCATCTCAAGTGCTGCCGTGCTTCAGGCAGAGGCAGCAAGAGGCCTAAACATTTATGTTATTATTACAGTAAATGTAGCCACATTAAGGGCTGAATCATAGTTTACGTAAGCTACACGGGGGTGAACGCATGAGCTATGCAAGGAGAGCTTGACACATACTTGTGTAGCGAAATGTGTTGTTAAGATTGTTGTAATGCGATGCAAGTGTGAATCATGTCTTGCATTTTCAACGAGGCCCCGCCGTCTGCATAGCTAGTGTAAACTACTGTATGAGAGGGTGTCTTCAGTGTCTGTGTGAGCCGCCTTGCATCGTCAACTGCGTCTGCGTAGCCTTTTACTCACCCACACGCAGGTCACTCCCCTCCACTATTGGCGTTCTATTGGTGACCCCTTTTATAATTCTGTTATTATTATGACCCTGTGCACAGCAGCACCCGACTCTTTTGTCAGCGCTGTGCTGAATACAGTTCAGCTCTATTTTTTGTATAGAAAACAATGGCAACAAAGTAGTAATAGAAAGACTGTAGACAAATGTGCAAATGGCTTGCTTTTGTGGGCAGTGTTTTTTCCATTAGGAGTGGAAATTGCCTCTTTTCTTTATCTGTCACTTCACCGCCAGAACATCACTCAGTCTCTGGCAACTTGTGACAGAATGGCACTAGAATTTGAATGCTGGGATCACCTTCATTTGCTTAAAGTGTGCTGAGTTGCGCCCTATTTCTGTTGACAATTATTTGGCTGGCATCACATTACCAAAACAACCCCAGGAATCACAGGACACAGGGGAAGAGTGGTTTGAGTAATTACAATTGAATGTGAGTGTGTGTATGTGATGCTACTGAACAGCCTGTAGGCGTAATGGTTTCTATTATTATTTTTTTTACTTTTAGCATTTTTTTTTAGGCTAAAACATTTTTTTGTCCTACAGCAAACATCCCCTCAGCCCAGCCTAGGCTCAAAAACAAACAAAACAAAAGCAAACTTGTGCATCCTGCACCACGAAACAAATGAACAGTGTTCCAGCCAATCACTGATGGGATGCTCGTTTAGGAGCGTTTCAAATGCACGAGAGGGAGGGGGAGGGAGTCTCTCTGATTGATCTCTGATTTGTTTGAACGTCAACAGAAGTGATATTACCCAACATCGCTTAAGAAACAATACTTCCCACGTATTATGCTAAAGGATTCATTGTCAATGTTGTCATATAGTAGTTTGTGTAAGGTGATGTGTGTTTATATTTATTGCATGTTGTTGTGTTTCATTTGTTGATGTTTTTGGTTATGATTCGGTCTCATTATTCATTATTCATTATTCATCTCATTGTTCTTTACCTCATTCTCTCCTTTGTCACCCAGCTCGACCATGCGCTGATCCCGGACGAGCCCCCAGATTTGGTTCATTCAGCAAGGCTGCTGAACGTGCCCAGGGCTGATGTGTGGGGTCGTTGCCCAGGAGACGTGGGACACACTGTTGAGTTCCGTGCCTGCCTGAGCCGCGCCCGCCTCTACACCAACGTCTGCAGAGCACTGCTGGAGGCCGCTGCCGCCCTCGGAACTCGGAGTGCCATGCCGGGTGGCACTGCAGGAATACCGGGAACGCCTGCCAGCTCTGTGGGGCGACCCATGCAGAAGGGTAAGAGGGGTGTCATACCCAAAAGAATAAACCCCACAGCAGTATGCCCCAAAAGTCATGCCCACATAGTTACTCAAAGTTTAGACTTATTCGATAATTCTGCAGAACAGATGAAACTTGCTAACCGTTTGTGGCTTAAAGAAATGTATTGGTTAAGATTCTGCTTGAATGAACTCCCAAGAAAATATTTGGAGAGGCATGTGTGAGTTGAGTTGATTATATTAAGAGGCCCCCCCTCTGATGTGATCATGTGTATGAGAGAAAGGATATTTTCTGCTCCAAGATTGAATAATTTGCAAGCTGCTAACGGTGTACCAGTGCTTACACAGGCTGTTTTTGGGGGCATTTAAGGAATGTAGTGGTCAAGTATTTAGTGGGTCTTTTTGGCGCTGTTGGATGTAATGTGAATCTGTTTGGCAAAAATGTGAATCTATGCATGATTAGAGCCGCAGTCGGAGTCTCTCATATTTAGCGTCAGCCATCTGGAATTGCTATTCAGCACAGTGAATGAAACAGCAGGTTGAATTGATATGTACTATTTCATCTGAGATATCTTAGTTCATGTCTCAACTGAAGCCTTTTTGTCACTTTAAAGTTGTCGCTTTGTGTGTGTTTTTGAGAGACCTTCTCTATGTTGATCGATGAGGTCTTTCTGTGGATAAGTGGAATATTCTGACAAGTTTGTTTGACAGCCTCTCCTGTCACATGAGCTGCCCCAACGATAAAAGCACCCCTTCCTTCATATCGCCGTCCACTAACTCTTTGGCTGCACTCAACTCAGCCAGACATCTCCCCCACTCCCCTCCATAACTCTTTTCTTTCTCTCTCTCCACAACTCCCCTCTTCTTCATTAAACTTTAGTTCTCTCTCTCTCTCTCTCTCTTTCTCTATCTCTCCCTCTCTCTATAACCTTGACATCTCTGGCTGCTCTAGCGATGTATGCGAGCCCCTGATGTTGATACGCCCCACCGTAAGACAATCTCTCCCCAGGCGGCTCGGCGAGGCATCTGGAGGGGGGCCAGGTGACACGACGTCTGGGCCCAGAGTCTCTGGGACGCTGTGACTCATCACCGGGGTCTCTGCTCTCGCCCGTGCCCTTGCCTGCCTGCCAGAGAGCAAATAGCGAAAAAAGTTAATTGACATTCTAAAGAGCGCGTCACTATAGGGAATTCGAGCGAGCGAGCTATTGGTGTGTGGGATTTGAAGGGAACATTCTTTAGTCGTGAAGAAGGATGAGGTAACTCATCGGTCAGCTGAAAAGCTGAGTTCAGGTTGACATTGGACTGATTGAATGAAAAACAAAACTGGATTCACGCTATGGTTCTTTTTTTATAGAATAGTAAATGGCTAAATCAAGAGAGCAAAACACCAAATGAGTGAGTTAATGAATTGACTGTGACTAAACTACATAAGACACGATGCATTAATAATGAAATATTGAATTAATGATGATTAATAATTTATGACATAGTATTACCATTTAGTTGTGTATCAATTGTGCAGAAAATTAAAACTGTTAAGTAATGAGGTAATAGTGATGAGCTATACAACTCTTGATCTTTAAAGTGAAATAGAAATCAATCAAAGGAGGCGTTTGCTAGTACATCTTTCATAAGATGGGCATGATCTTGGACAATCAGGCAGAGGCTCTTCAGGTCAGGGAGACCCTGTGAAAACCTCATCCATATGAAGAGATTTGAGGATGCTGCAAAGCTTTTGATGCCTTGCACACACACACACACACACACACACACACACACACACACACACACATAGACTCACACAGACACACACTCAGATCTAGATCTTGAGTGTCTTAGAAGTGTTTCTCATCTCTTTCCATGTCAAAGGACTTCATTAACCTTTGTGAGAGAGCCGAGGGTCGGTCGAGGACATACTCCGTCACACGCACACACACACACACACACACACACACACACACACACACACACACACACACACACACATGGAGAATGGGGACTCTGCCTCACAAGGTATACTCAGCGGGAACGGCAGGAAATGAAGTCATCAAGTGGGAACTCTCTTTAATGCCGTTATGCCGTCTGCATTAGGAGCGAGTATCCGGTCTACCTCAGTCGATTCCATTATCTACTGTCACCGGGGCTGACAAATGGTATGGTTTTAGAGGAGGGTTGGAACCGTTCTGTCATGCAATACAGGCAATTGATGTACCTCTCACTTGTGTCATGTCCAATGATTAATTGTAGCTAAAGCGGCTGTTTCATGTCAGGCTCCGTGAAATACTGCGTTAGAGTCGCATTTGTTTCCGTCGAGTACTGACATTGTTTTGGCCGAGGAGTTGAAATTAACATCAGTTGATCAGTCAGAGGGTGACTTGGTTTAGTAATTCCAGATAATAGAGGAATAAGATCAACATTGTTACATTGAAGAGAATAGCCACCTGTGAAGCATCCTGTCCTGAGACCATTCTATTCTTATTTGCACTTATTATAGAAATAAGTACCATTTTATTTTTGGCATTTGACATTTCAACAACAATCCAAATCCTTTCTTAAGACTGTCAATCAGGCTAGAAGTACTGGTGAATGTGGAAGTTAGGTTTTTGGTCTTTGAGGAAAGAAAGATGTAGTGGTATCTTTGGGTTTTGTTATTGATGCCTTTCTAGACGACATTGTCGGTGGGATGTCTCTGGGAGGTGAGCTCTCATCACATGATAAACTCTCACGACACAAGCAACTTGAAACCTCTGTTGTGTTTGCGTATACTCCGCTTCTGAGGAGATATTATTTATTTTATTTTTCTAATCTAGTTGGAACACCCCTCAGAAAGACGTTTTTTATGTCCCAGAAGTTAGCAGTGATGGCATGGGGATGTGTGTGTGCGCGCGTTTGTGCGTCATTTCTGGCTCTTCTCAATGTTGCCTCGTTTGACTTGGCTTGGCCCACTGTTAAAGCCTCTGACGGGCATCGCTGTGCTTTTGATGAATGGAGGGACTGTAGGAGCGCAAGTCAACGTCGGGTCAAGGATCGCAGACGCAGTTGAGCTTAGCATGCGGAGCATGAACAGAAAAGGAGGTCGTCACATCAACACAGCCCCCACACCCCAACCCCCAAAACAATCTCAAGCATGCTGTCCTGCTCTCTCAGATGTTGTGTGTGTGTGTGTGTACGTGTGTGTGTACGTGTGTGTGTGTGTGTGTGTGTGTGTGGCGCTGCCTTGCATGAGTCAGACAACAGTGTTTACCATCTCTCTTGTGGCACTCGAAGTCGGTGCTAAAATATTGGGCGACAGGCAGCTCCATTCTGCCGCCAGAGGGAAAGAACAGGTGTGTGTGGAACAGAGAGGTGAGGCTAACGGGGTCGAAGGCACAGGACGTGTTCCATCAGACACACACACACACACACACACACACACACACACACACACACACACACTTTAGAAAGAAAGAAAGCATAACTTCCTTGGTTCGAAGGACTGAATGATTGAATGATTGAATGATTAAATGATTAAATGAACGAACGAACGAACGAACAAACGAACGGAATGAAACTAGGTGATACTAGGTAGAAAGCTAGACCATGTTGGTCATGATGCTAACTAGGTAGAAAGTTAGACCATGTTGGTAATGATGCTAACTAGGTAGAAAGCTAGGCCATGTTGGTAATTATACTAGGTAGAAAGCTAGACCATGTTGGTAATGATGCTAACTAGGTAGAAAGCTAGACCATGTTGGTAATGATACTAGGTAGAAAGCTAGACCATGTTGGTAATGATACTAGGTAGAAAGCTAGACCATGTTGGTAATGATGCTAGCTAGGTAGAAAGCTAGACCATGTTGGAAAAAAGGGAAAGATGCTAAAGGAAGGATCACTTAATGCTGCTTCTGATATTGACACACAGACCACTCAGTTCTAGAGTTTTGATTTGAGCTTCATTCAGTGTCCTTTCTACTCTGATGCAACTTTTTTTCTGGCGTTTTTGTGATGATCTCCGACACCTCTGATCTGGTTCATGATCTGGATCTAACGTTTGTTTAAAGTACTTGAATAAGTTTGTTTGAAAGTCTGCATAATTGCTACACTATGCGTCATGGTTGTGGTTTCAGTGATGCTGGGATTTGTGTGTCAACTTTGCTGGAATGACTCCTACTGGATGCTGACTGAAGACATGTACTTGTTATTCGGCTGGAGCAAAGTGAAGTCACTGATTTGATTTCCAGATAGAGCCTATGTGGGAAACACTGCACACCTTACTAGCGCAGTAAGTCGGTGTGAGTACTAATGTCTGCCAACTGGATCAATCTAAATGTTTAAAAGTGAGACCTTGAGATGTACCCTGACTGGAGCCGCCTGTGTGGATAGGACGGGAATCATATGAGGCAATCTGAGCTTCAGTGTTGCTCTTTTTTACAGTGTGTGTGTGTGTGTGTGTGTGTGTGTGTGTGTGTGTGTGTGTGTGTGTGTGTGTGTGTGTGTGTCCTCTATGGGCAGGATGGGCTCGTGAGGATCGCAAGCCCCACTTCCTCCTGCTGGAGCTTTGAGCTGGAACTTGGCTCTGCTCGGTCCTGTAACTGTCATCCCATGGAACCCAACCCTGGTGTGTGTGTGTGTGTGTGTGTATGTGTGTCAGTTAGGCTGGATGCTTGGCAGCTCAAAGATATGTATCGCGTCGAGTCTCAGGGGGTGGTGGAACTGCGGGAGCACGGAGGGGCATGCGTGCACTGTGTGTGCAGTGAGTGTGTGTGTGTGTGTGCACGCGCCCGTGTGTGTGTGTATGTAAGAGAGCGAGAGAGAGGCGCGCAGATGCAGCTGCTCAGAGTGAAATGAGCGTGCGTCTCGGCAGTGTGGTGTAAACTGCCGAGCCACCGGCAGCACCAGCGCTGCTCTCAGACTATAGAACACACACACACACACACACACACACACACACTCCCACTCACACACACACACACATACACACACACACTCACACACATTAATAATGAAGCATTCAAACCGAACCGACTACAGGCTCCTCAGTAAGTACTGTGATTTTTTTCTTTTGTTTTTATTCTTATTTCTGGTTTGCCATTGATGTCGTGTGTGTGTGTGTGTGTCACTGTGAATGGACTTGACACCTGACAACCATCAGCCTGATGCTGCTTTGTGTTAGTGTTAGTGTTTGAGTTGCATGTGTGTGGGTCGCTGTTTACTTTACCGCTAGCGGCAAGGCAATCGTCCCCCCCCCCTTTCAAAAAGCCGTACTGTAGTTGAGTTTTTGACCAGTGCCTGTTCACATGGCTTTTTTGGCATGGCTGGCTGTTTTATTTTTAAGAGCGCTCTACTACAGCTGCTCGGTGGCGCTGCTCTGTGATGTTGAATGGAGGAGGCTAGCGGGGCTAGAGATTAGGTAAACAGGTGCGCTCGTGCCAAGGATAGAACTGGGCTAAATCCAAACTCTCATCCGCCAGTTACTAGGCTAAAGCTGGCAACTTTCAGACGCTAACCACCTGTAACGTTACTGAAACCAATGGCCGTTTCTGTGAAGTAAAATAATATTTAGACATTAGTCCACTCTGTTCTTGCATTAAAGTGTTATTAGAATATTTACACTATTGCACTGTATTATTGTATTTTTTATTATTGTATTGTATATAGCATTTGGACTTAGGCACCAGCTGAGTTGTTAGGTGAGTACTGAAGTATAGACACAGAAGCTCAGTATAGAACTTTTGTCTGGTTAGAGGGGGTTTCTCTGTGTTCATGGAGGACTATCAGAGAGAGGTGATTTGTGTTAAATGAATGCTGTGGTGACTAAATCTGGAGTCACCACCTTTGCATACGTTTTACAATACATTTTCTTGTTGCTACCACGACATGTAAATCCATAAAGTGTTTGTTGTCAGACAGGTGCATGTGTCTGCGGATGTGTATACAGTGTGTTTCTGAGCGTGTCTGCAGGTGTGTGTCTGTGTGTGTGTGTGCTTGTGTGATTTGCTACCGTTTATTCTCAAGGTCAATCTACACACCATAAATAGTGGCTTGAATAGTGGCAGGTGTCCAGCGTCAACACAACCTCTCTTCTTTCCTCTTTCTTTCAAAAGCCCCATTTCCTGCTCTCTTCCTTTCTTCCTTTCTTCCTTTCTTCCTCTCCTCTCCTCTCCTCTCCTCTCCTCTCCTCTCCCCCGCTCTCCCTCTGACAGTAATCATAAACACTTGCGCTAGTTGGAATTACCAGACACTTCACACCGCGTCCTCCACGGCTAGTTCTCAGCCTAGCCATGTCAGTGCTAGTACAATGAACTCATCATCAATACAAAAGTGAGATGAGGTGAGTGACGGTCCCAAGTCATCTCTTCTCGAGCATGGTAATGATCTGCCTGCTGTGAGGTGCCATTGTTGCTTCTGTGTTAACAATGAAGCAGTGGATGTAGTGGTGGCGCTGGATGCACCTCAGGAGGCAAAGTCAAGAGTTGGACTGTGGGGAGAGACAGTCAGATTAGATAGATGGTGTCATGGGTGTCATGAGATATATAGGAGATGGGATTGTGAGATTGAGATGAGATGAGAGTCCGTGGTAAGGAAGGAGACAAGCAAATTACGCTCAAAGTGTGTGTGTTTGCGTATTGGCAGGGGGATGTTTTGAATAGGGAAAGGGGACTATGGACTGAGACGATGGAAGAGCAGGCAGATTCTGACGATGAAGATTCTTTGATTGAAACCCCTATCTGTGATGAATGTGGCCATTACTGGAAAATAATACCCCAGCAGAATGAGCAGGGTCATCATGAAGAGTTGGCCTGACCACTGGATGGGCCAGCCATAGTTGGATTAGATAACCCTAATACATAAAAGGTAGATTGTAATTTAATAGCTGGATAATGATGGATAGTGGATAATGCAATAGATAAATCTAAATGAGTTGTAGCCTGGTGCGTTGGCAGGTGTCTCTCTGTGTGTGTGTGTGTGTGTGTGTGTGTGTGTGTGTGTGTGTGTGTGTGTGTGTGTGTGTGTGTGTGTGTGTGTGTGTGTGTGTGTGTGTGTGTGTGTGTGTGTGTGTGTGTGTGTGTGTGTTAGGAGGTATGTCAGGAAGTGCACTCGAGTGGTGAGTCTGAGAACAGGATCTGCACTGAGATGGCCTGAGAACTCTCTCTCTCACACACACACACACTCACATTCACATTCACATGGACAGCCGCGTGTGCGTACATGGTGAGACGGACTTGTGCACACACACATACATACACACACACACACACACACACACAGATGGACATGTGTGCGCACACACGCACACACACACACACACACACACACACACACACACACACCCAAAGCGTCCTGAGTGGACATGCATAAACATTAGGCTCCTCACCATTAGTCTTCCAGCACCGAGGAAAGATGGCAAACAATCACATGCTTATTAATAAGGTGGAATCCATTTGGCTTCAATCAAAGCGTGTGTGTGTGTGTGTGTGTGGTGTGTGTCTGTGTGTCTGTGTGTCTGTGTGTCTGTGTGTCTGTGTGTGTGTCTGTGTGTCTGTGTGTGTGTGAGTGTGTGTGTGTGCAACTCGCATCTAATTGTCTCTGTGGGTCTGGGTCTGCACAGAGGTGGATTAATCTGTCACCGTGATGCCTCTAAAATGTACATGTGGGTGGGTCTGTCCATGTGATTTTATGTTTGTGTGTACGAGGTGCACACGTGTGTGTGTGTGTTAGTGGATGTCCCAGCCCACTGTTTGTCATGCAGAGCAGGGTCCTCCTGAGAGGGCGTGTGTGGTGGGATGTGGTGGGCCCGGCCTCTTTGTGGTCCAGGAGACCCGTATTGTCTTAGACAGAAGAGCTTTGATTATGCAAGTGCCCACAGAACCCTGCAGTTATGCAGGAACATGCTGGAAATGGCCACCCCACCTACTCACACAGATAAACTGCCTTGACCCCTGGTGTAGCCCACCATAGTATATTCTATTGAAAGGATGCTCTAGTCAACCCTTTTCAGCACTGTAGATTTTGTGTACTGTATGTTGTGTAGAAACTAGGTTGTTTTGCTTCTGAAATTCAGTCAAGTGTAGATTTACACATTAATTCATAGCTATGCAACATTCTTAACAGGCACTGATTGATACTGACAAAATGTAGCCTGCTTCATCCTTTCTGTTGGTCGGGTAGTTGTAGGGAAGTTGGAAAACCTGTAGCTTCTATCGAAATACAAAGTAAACATTTGTGGTAGTGGCTGCTGGTTAGTTCTGTTTTTCTTTTGGGCCGTTTCTCTTCACCCTAGGGCTTGATTCTAGAAGGTTCTAAGAAGTTCTTGTTCTCGCTGCTGCCGTGCCTGTTTGACCCAGGTCGGGTGTGTTCTCTGCTTCGTTGTAAGCGGAGTCTGTGGTGATCCTCTCCAGAGAGGCGTTAAAGGCTGCTGGAATTGATGATGTTGTCCCCGCACTGCTCTGTTCCTGCTCCATGACACAAACATACTGTTCTGTGCGTGTGTGTGTGTGCGCGTGTGTGTGTGTGTGTGTTTGGGAGGGTAACCTGCCGTTACCAAGAGGACATACTTCTTCCTGCCTTGTTTTAGTAGAAATGAGATCCTCTATTAATTATCTGATAGTATTTGAAATTCTCATGAAAACAAAATTATCTGATTGGGTTTTAATATGGTTCTTGCCTGTCTAGGTGTAAGCATGGATAATTGAATGCCTGAATATGTAACCAATTACTGGAATAAGGATATCCCTATTATGTTATTATGAACACTCACAGAGTCATTCAAGGTTATGAAAGCACATGGGCTGCTTTAGCAAATAACCACTGCACTGCAGTGTTAATCTGTGGAGATGACTTGTGACATTTAACATTTGTGAAGATGACGCACTGAAAATATAAGCAAGTGCTCTATTGCTTTCCTGATACATTTTCTATTTACTGACTCTGGCTTATTACATTACATTTGGCTGACGCTTTGTTTTAGCCAAAGCGACTTACATTATGCTTAAATTACTGTAGCCGTACCCCTAACTGTAAAACTCTGTCACATATTCTGATGATATCAAACTAGTTAATATTCACACCTCTACTTAGTATGCATAAGGATGTGGGAGGCATTTCTTTTCCTGTGAAACGGTGGTCTTGTCTTGTCTGTGCCTCACAGGTTTGTTTACAGAGCCTTAAATGCTTCATCCCATGCCAGCCATACCAGACATAGTGTGCATTGCATGGGCACCTCACCACGCCTCCATCTGCACTTACCGGACTTGAGGCCCCGGAGTCTTTTCCACAGACTCCATTAGACTCACTCTGGGTGATGATGATGAAGCCCCTCTGGGATGTAAACAAGGCCAGATCAGAGACACATGCCCACATATCCCTCGGGATTAATACAGTTTCTATATCTCCCTCCATCCCTCACTCTATCTCTCCATCTATTCCTCCATCCATCCATCCCTCCATCCATGCCTGAATGGACTGGAGCTGTGTGGGTAGCCAGACTGAGCTCAGTGGAGCTGAGTGATTTCTCCAGCAGCTCTGTCAGACTAGCGGCTGCCTCTTGATAGCTGTCCCTGTGCATATCTTGTGGTTAGCTCTAAATTGGTTTACAGAATATCGGTTGCTAATATCGCATTACCTCTGTCTGCATCTGCATGTCTGTCTGAACGGATCTTGTCACCCATCCGTCCAAGTTCACCTCACTGTCCCAGAGAACCAGCTTCCAAAAGAGCTGCAAAGGAGCAGTCTGGAATGATACTCATCTATTTAGTATCTGTGTTCTATTCTTCTTTCAAAAGCCCACCTTTCCTTTCCTTTCTTTGTTGTTTGATTCTCTCATCTGTCCATCAATCTCATCTTCATTTTTTTCTCTCCGTCCCTCAGACAAGTTCTGTCTCTCCATTCTGTCTCTCCATCGTGTGTTCCATGTGTTTTTAAAAGCTCACCTTTTCCTTCTCTCTCTCTCTCTCCCTCCCTCTCTCTCTCTCTCTCTCTCTCTCTCTCTCTCTCTCTCTCCCTCTCTCCAGAGCGCCAGCTGTGTGCGGGCGTGGCCCAGAGCGTGGGCTCGCTGCTGCCCGGCGGCGTGGTGGGCGCGGCGGCGGGCATCAGCAAGGAGCTGGCGGAGCTGCGCCACCTGGTGCCCTTCCCCGAGGAGGTGGCCATCGCGCTGACGGAGCAGGAGCGGCGCCTGTACCGCCGCGTCTTCCCGCTCGACTACCTGTGCCTGCTCACGCGCCAGCTGGGCAGCCCCGAGTGCCCGCCGCGCCACCCGCACCTCCGGGCCTCGCTCTCGGCGCCCGCCGTGCCCGCCGCGGAGAGTGGCGGCGGGGAGGGGCAGCAGAGGAGCGCCCTGGAGGACCTGGTCACACGCTTCAACGAGGTAGGGAGGCGTGCCGGAGAAGGTGTGTGTGTGTGTGTGTGTGTGTGTGTGTGTGTGTGTGTGTGTGTGTGTGTGTGTGTGTGTGTGTGTGTGTGTGTGTGTGTGTGTGTGTGTGTGTGTGTGTGTGTGTGTGTGTGTGTGTGTGTGTGTGTGTGTGTGTGTGTGTGTGTGTGTGTGTGTGCGCGCGCGTGGTGTGTTGTTTGTTTCAGGGGTCAAACTAAGGTGAGGTTGATCTTGGATAGATGGATCAGTCTTCTTGAGTGAGTGATTGAGTGTCTATTCATGGATTTCATCAGGTCCCTTTCCACAGGTGGATTAATCAAGCACCATGCAGTCTGCATTCATAATCTAGGTGCTTGATTTTATACACCTGTGGAAAGGGACCTGATGAAACCCATGAATACTGTGTTTGTGTGTGCGGGGCGTATGTGTGCATGTAGATGGAGTTGGATGCTAGCGTGGCGTAGTGCTGCACTTAAACACAGTGGCTGTGTCTGAAATGGAAGGCAGCTGCCTGCTGCCTCACGGCCTCCAACTGTCTGACGACCCACTTGCCGTAGCAGGCATCAAGATAGCATCCATGAATTTGTTTCGGACGGCCTAGCAAGATAGCAACACAGAACGCTGTTGCCATGATACCAACAGCTGACTTTAATCATTCTTGACTTTTACAACATCTCAGACCTAGATAACAAGCACCTTTGCACACCTCTTTTGCGGGGATAGGTGCGTCGGAATAGATTAACCAGTAATACTTAGAAGAGAGAATCCCGCACACTGTCCATTACGCGTGCAACATTTATTCACATTCGCAACGTTTCGGTCATAGACCTTCCTCGGGTGTGAATTTACGGATAATAACGGCACACCGATTTATCCATTCATCGAGCTAATCATACAGCTAGACTTGTAACTACTTTCAGAAATGTATTACAAAGAACCGGCAGAACTTCCCCGTCTCCATCTTGCTTTAGGAGTGATAGACTGAAGAACAGTCGCCACCATTAACCACAGTGTTAAGAAGCGACAGCCATGGTCCTAGTATCTGCTCTCGTGATGGTGCGTGTTTAGTCTGAGTAGCTCCTTACTGTGCTGTATGTCATTCAGCTTTCTGGAATTTTCCTTCATGTTTACGGTAGCTGTCAGAAAATCTATTCCTTCTGGAAAAAATGTTAACTTGGCTGCCATGTCCGTTTCAGCAGTTTTAGCAAGGCTAACGCATACAGCATTGATATCTGTTGGTGGGCGCGCGTGTTTACAGGGCGTGTATTTGATTGAGGCTTCAGTAATGTGACGGCCGATTCATGGTTGGCGTACACCAGTACAACTGTCATTTACAGATGTGGCGTTTCACTCACAGTTCTTTATTCTCTCCTTCTCTCTCTCTCTCTCTCTCTGCCGGCTTGCAGGGTGTTCATGTTGGCTGAATCACGGCTAATGTCTTCCAGCAGCCTTATTAGCAGTATTGAGTGTTAGTGGGGATACGTCTGCATCGGCCAGTATTCTGGAAATTGATTCTGGAAACTCTGACCAGCTAAACAGCACGCATACTGAACTCATCTGTTGGTTTAGGACGCTAGCAGGAGGATCCTGTGAGAGCTGTGATGAAGGCCGCTCAGCTGAACTGTTAGCGTGTTTGTTTGGCACAGCCTTAATGAACAGGTGAAACTGAGGTCAGCCTACTTCGTCATGAAGAGCTGTGTGTGGGCTACCCCCTTACCTTCAGGTGTTTAAGGTTAGAATTTATAATGATGTCGTTTTGTTGTAGCCCGGCAAGCAAAGACTGAAGGCATCTCCTTTCAGAGCATCAAGTTATTAGCATACTCTCTCTCTCTCTCGGTACCTGTTCTGTTTCTATACCTGTACTGTATCCTGTAATTGCCAGAGGTAGAAAAGTCCAGCTTCAGAATGTATAACCTACCATAGTCCTACCATATCTGTACCAACCATTCCCTTAAACCAGCTGATTCTAATTAGCACAGCTCTTCAGCCAGGCGGACTAGCTAATTGGTGAGATCACCTGTGTTACAGTAAGTGCACAGATGGAACCAACATATGAGTGGATTTTTACTCTCTTAGGCTGGACCTTTCCACGTCTGCCTATTCGGAGAAGACCCCAGTTGTTTCAGAGGGTCTTTCTATGACCCCTAATAGAACTGGACTGTTGATGAACTTTGAACTCTGAACTAATACTGGGTCACAATTAATACCATTTTCCCACCCTTGAGTTTCATTAAGTTTCAGTTTCATCAACAGATTCTTAAGAACTCTGAGGTTGTCCAGTGATTGATTTTCGGGGGTTTTCTGAGCTCGGCTTCATCACATATTCAACTCTGCCAGCTGGTCTCTCCTTTCTGGTCTGTGCTGATCCAGCTCCCCGTCTAGTAAACATGAGTGAGATGCCTGTCCCGTCAGCCTCTCAGCCTCATTTAGTCTAATCAGAGAGGTTGCCTAACTGTGCTCTCTGCTCTTATGTGAGCCACACACGTCAGGAGGACAAGTCATGTGTACACACACACACACACGCACGCAGATACACGCACACATGCACACTTACACTCTGAGACACGCTCACACACATGCACACTTACACACACAGACACGCTCACACACATACACACTTGCACACGCACAGACACACTCACGCACAGTCACAGACATGCATACACACATAGTGAGGGGAGGCAAGCACACAGTATCAGTCTGGGAAATAGGCTGTTTAATCTCACAGGCCTGTTGTGAACAGAACCAGGCTTAGAGCTGCAGAGCCTCTCGCTCGGTGGAAAGGGACGCTTAGGCACCTCACTAATACACCTCCAAAAAACCCCCGTCCACGGCCCCCCAAAACACTCTCCAGTCCCCCTTCACACACACATATACACACACACACACAAAGACACACACACACACACACACACACACACACACACACACACACACACAAAGACACACACACACACACACACACACACACACAGACACACACACACACACACACACACACACACACAGACACACACCACCTCCTTCCGTGTGTCATTAGTGTGGCTCGCGCTGGCGAAACACAGTTTATCCCCGCCGTTATTTATGCCTGGGGCTTGCCAGAGGCCTCCGTGGCGGAATGTCCCGGGCCCTGCCAAGTATGCAGCATGTCCGGGGCCGCATACCCCTCCGGCCCAGTCACCCATTTGCACAACGCCATTATTTAATTCCTCTCTCCGACGCCGTGCGTCTACTGGACGCTGGAACTGTAAACCAAAACGCACGGCACCGACACCTTCCTACGCAGACGGGGTGTCTGGTGTCTGACTTTGATGTGGAGGTGGGGCACAGTGTCAGGAGGCCAGGGGATGAAGGAGGTGGGGGGGGTGTGGGGGGGGGGGGGGGGTGGAGTGGGTCGCGGCTCTCGGCGACGCTCTTTGAAGCGTCCTCTTCCTTTCAGCAGCCGACTTCATTGACCGTTAAACTGTCCCGGAGGAGACGTCCCCTGCGTGCCTGCTGCGTGTCTGTCCCTCTTATGCAAGCGCTGGTGTTATCGGACTGGACAGACTGTACTGCCACTGGGCTCATCTCTCTCTCTCTCTCTCTCCGTGTGTGTGTGTGTGCGTGTGTGTGTGCTCCTCGCTGAAACAGGAGACCACCAGTGGGAGCGAGCGAGAGGGGTATCATAGCAGCTGAGAGGCTGTGAGTTTGTTTGTCACTGCGGGAACAGGACAGGACAGGACAGGACAGGAGCGTGTGAAGGAGGACTAGAGGACAGGAGGGTACTAGAGTGTACCGTAGCGAGGATGGTCCACTGGAATAGGGACAGCAGGGACATGAAGGGGCGACCGAAGCAGTGTTCTTCAGACAGCCTCTGATTCTTGATCAGACTTTTGGTTGTATTACAATCAGTGGTAATAATAAAGCCAAGCGTGCTCTACTGAAAGTTTGTTTAGTGTTAGTGTTAGTTAGTAGTGCAGGACACAAGTAGCTGGATGTTGTGCTAGTAGAGCAGAAGGGTTCTGTACAGAAGTGCCCAAAATAGTGACCATTAGACCTCAGTCTTGGTTACATGATAGTCATTGGCAATAATGCAGTCAGCTCTACCCACACGATAGTTGAAAACACGTCCTACTACAGGGGTTGCACAGCATCTTGACTTAATGATCTGGATGGGCTGGCCCAGATTTTCTATGTTCTAGAACCGCTAGAACAACGACTAGCCTACTAAACTATGTTTATGTTCCTTGCTTTTCATGTTCTGCCACTATTTATGGTGCAGCAGCAGCAGCAGCACCATGGCTGAGGAGTGAAGTCAGTGATGTGTGAAGGTGACTGGGTCGCTGGGTTGTTGGGGAGAGTGGCTGGTGTCTGAATGCCGTGCGTGTGTGGAGCTCAGTCATTCCTCCATTGAGCCGAGCTGAGCCGCGCTGAGCCACAGTCATGTGGATGGGAGCCACCGGAGGCTCTAAAGGGCCCTGACTGCTGAATGCAGTCGTTCATTGTTAGCGTCCCTTTTCAGGGTCACGGAGTCAGCTGACCCCACACATGCACACACACACACACACACACACACACACACAGCAGCCGCTAGCCCACCTGTCTTTCACACGCACAGCAAGACTGGACACCTACACACTAAACACACTCTGGATAGACGGGGGGGGGATCAAGGCCGGTCTGAATGGGGTGTCACTTCTGAGATGGTGGAGGAGGGAGGCGAGAGGTGTACACAGATATTGTGATGCAATGGTTTTGCAATGTATCGGGTACTGCAGAGTATCTGAATTGTGATATTGTCATCGTGGGAAAAGTATCATGACCATATTGATCATTGAATTACACTGTGATTCTCAGCCCTTGTCGTTAGTAAAAATGTTTTAAGGCAACTTGCTATAAAATGTTATGGCCTTGCTTGTGAATGGATAGAAAGAGCCTGGATGTAGGGTAGTAGTCAAATGAGTGGAATGGCAGACAGCAGTAGTCAAGATTGGAAGCAAGATTTTTCCTTTTTTTAAAAAAAAAATCAGTCTTTTCCCAGAACAAAACTGTTGTGTGGATGTCCTCATCCCTGTAGATGCAAGTCTTGAATGAAAGTCTGGCTTGTCACCTATGTGTCTTGCTTTCTCTTTTAATCCACAACATGTTGCTACCCTGTTGGAACTTTTCACGCGTCAGCATTCACACTTCATTGAGGACCCCCCAACCATCAACCCCCTGATAAGCAGGACAATTGAACACAAACCTCACCAGCGACTGCTATAAAACAAAAAACAACCCACATAGTGAATGTTAGTCAGGGCAGAATTGAGTAATTCATTAGTTTGCTGAGTCATGGTATGAAACGCTGCGATCCCTTGATCACTGAGGAGAGACAGATGTTTATTTATATGTGTCACGTCTCAGATAAAGTCCTCTTCCAGTGTTTACTGTATCAGCGTGTTTAACTTACATCAGCCTTGGACACTTTCCTGGAAATGGATTAAGGCCGTTCCCTGGCTAACTGCTTTTATGAGCTGGCCTGTTGTTTTTTCATACACAGAGGACATTAGGAGATTTCCCTCCTCCTTTTCTCATTGCACTGATCAGTGTCATGAACTGAACTGTCAAACTACGGAAGGACTTCAGTTTACTCTCTCTTACTGAAGCCATATTGCCACTCACGGTATAAACCATTATATTGAGTGTTTATTTACTGTTCTAAGGTCATGTGGGAACGGGGGATAAACGTTCAGGTCAAAGTGTTTAGCCATCCCCTGGTGACATGGCTTGACATTAATGGTTGCCTGGGTTGCCTATGGCTGCCAAATTTGGTTGGCTTTAGTAACCCAAACCTCATGTCTGGTTGCATGAATGTAATGATATATCTTTCTGATCATGATGATTTCAAATCAGAGTAGGAGAAGGAGAATAATGTATTTGTGAAAATACTATACGTGGAGCTTTAGACTTATTTTAGTATCTTAGGACATACGGTATCTGTAGTGTGCTAATAAGTCCCCCTGAAGGTTCGTTTGACTGTTGAGCTCTAAACTCTGACCTCTACTTTAAGATGTCGACCTTCAGTCACATTGAATTGGTTGACCTCATTTACCGCCCGTAGCTGGGTGCAACGGAGGTCACTCACACTCAGCCAGTATTTACACTCAACATCACACCAGTTTCAATTACAGATCACGAAGCATCTGAGCTGAGCAACAGAGCAGGCCTTATCAAGCTCCTTTTTAATTAAGTCCAGATAAATGTGTTTACCTGGGCGTGTGTCTGTGTGTGTCTGTGTGTGTGTGTGTGTGTGTGTGTGTGTGTGTGTGTGTGTCCAATGGGCCTGGCCAGCTGCGCCCCGGCTATCTCGACTTCAGCCTTGGGTTGCACGGGGGGTTTGTGTATTTCCGTCCCTCCTCGTCCAGGCTGAATCAGGAAATGAGTCGCTCTAATTTCAGAGACCGTTCCAAGCACTTTGGCTGCCAAGCGCGCTGCGAAAGACCGACTCTTATAAATAACATAAGTGTATCGACAGAGTGAAATTTAAAAAATTGCCTTTCTGATTGAAGTTATAGCTGGCAACTATTGCTCTCCTCGCTTCTTAGTAATGTGTGGGCCTAACAACATATTCCGGTCAACAGGTTCATTTGCCATTTTCCCTCAGCATTATGGATTGAGTTTTACTGAAGCAGAACCATTTCCCCTTAGACAAGCCAAGGAAAGTTTTCATAATTGAGTCTTTAAAAACCTATATCGTCTACTGAAAGGCTTCTCTACATCAAGAATCCTTGGCTGACTGTGTGTGTGTGTGTGTGTGTGTGTGTGTGTGTGTGTGTGTGTGTGTGTGTGTGTGTGTGTGTGTGTGTGTGTGTGTGTGTGTGTCTGTGTGTGTGTGTCTGTGTGTGTGTAAACCTTGATTGGATTCTATATTGCTGAAATGTTTGTAAACAGTTTCTTGAGGCCTTCCTAAAACCTAGAAGTAGCTCACAATTTAGTCAGACTAAATTCATTTCAGTAGTTTTAGATGAGCCATATGTGAGATCAAAAGCCCAGTGACTGCAGCCAGGCCTGCGTGTTGTGTTGTGTCCCGTGCTGCAGGTGAGCTCGTGGGTGACGTGGCTGATCCTGACGGCCGGCTCCATGGAGGAGAAGCGCGAGGTGTTCTCCTACATGGTCCACGTGGCCGACTGCTGCTGGAACATCGGCAACTACAACGCCGTCATGGAGTTCTTAGCTGGACTCAGGTGCGCTGCCTCAGAGATTCCTTCTTTGTTATTCATCGTTACATCACAACCAGTGTTTTTCATTGGGTGGACTCTGTGGTGGCGGTACTGTATGATCACATATTGACCTGAACTGTACACGTAATGTATTATTTGGTTTAATGGCGGTGTCTGTTTACTGTGTAAATCTGTATCACATCAGTTGTGTAATACTATGAAGCTAATGATGCACGAGGCAATGTTTTGAGCAATTTTGCTGGACAGTGTATTGTTGTTCAGGCACCTCTCCATTGATTTTGAGCAATTTTTTTTTTGTCTGGAGAAATGTAATCATCAGTAGGCAAATTGTCGAACTAGCAATGTGGTTGCCCAGCAACATTGTTTAAAAATTGTGTGTACAATGTGCAATCATCACGTTAATGGTCAACCCTGTCCATGCCCCCCCCCCCAGGTCGCGTAAGGTCCTGAAGATGTGGCAGTTCATGGACCAGGCGGACATCGAGAGTATGCGTCGCCTGAAGGACTCCATGGCGCAGCACGAGTCGTCGTCCGAGTACCGCAAGGTGGTGCACCGCGCGCTCCACATCCCCGGCTGCAAGGTGGTGCCCTTCTGCGGCGTCTTCCTCAAGGAGCTCAGCGACGCCCTGGACGGAGCCGCCAGCCTCATCGGCCTCCGCCACACGCTGGAGCCCAAGGAGGACACGGTGGAGGTGCGGGAGGAAGGGGAGGGGGCAAGAGACAGGAAGTGGACGTTAGAGTTGGATTCATGGGATGGGTAGAGTTGGTAAAGCTGAGCTGAAGAGACACTTAGGCGGGGATCACACTAGCCAGCGGCAAGCGGCAGGTTTCCTAATGTTCTCTATGGTTCGGCAGCGGAACGGTGACAACGCTGGCGTGACGCTAGCGTTGAGCAAACTGGGAGTTGAACTGGGTTCAACTTTGAAGCGCAACGCTCTGCTCATCACACACAGTTTTAGAATGTTTAGGTATGTTGACCAATCGGATTTGTCTAAGAACGTAGCAACAAAGATTGAACTTAGGAACGAGATAGAATGTTTTGGATTATTATTATGGTCTGAGCGTTGCGTTACGCTTGCCGCTGGCTATTGTGATCCCCGCCTTAGGGTCTGGAATGGAGGAGCTGTTGGAGATGAAGATGGAGATGGTTGAGGATGGGATATGAGTTACAGTGAAAGACTTGGAGGGTAGGGACCGTAAACACAGTAGCAGTGCTAGCATCCCGCATCACATGCAGGTCCAGTGCCTGTGACCAGTTCAGTGTCCAGACCCAGGTCTGAGTCCAGCCTGAAGTCATTTCTGAGGTCAACAGGGAGCTTTAAGTAGTAGATGATGGAGAATTAGAATGAAGGAGAAGGTTTCATTAGTCTTCATAGAGGTTAGGGGAACTAAAGAAAGAGGAAATCAGTCAGTCAGAATGTCTAAACTGTTACAGCTGCTGAGGTTTCTGGGCTGTGTTGATGTCTCAACTCCCAGGGCAGCAGCTGACAGTGTTTCTTGAGTGGCTCGTGATGACTAACGTCTCTCTCTCTCTCTCGTCCTCGTCTAGTTCGTGTCGGACTACAGCGGTCAGCCCGCCTTCCTGCAGCGCGCCGGCCCCGACGGCCTGCACAGCGCCGAGAAGGAGGCCACGGTCAGCAACATCCTGCAGACCATCCGCAGCTGCCACCGCAGCCTGGAGTGCGAGGAGGCGGCGGCCGCGACCGGCGACGGAGACCCGGCGAGCGCCGCCGACAGCCCGGCCTCGCGCCGCAACTCGGTCAAGGACCGCTACAAAAACCCGTACGTCAATCTCCCGCGATTTTCTTTCCCGAGGTCGTCGCAGGTATTTAAGCGTTGATGACCTGAACGTGTCTCTTGTTCGATACTAGACTAGTGCCATTCTAGACTAGAGCATGAATTGGAAGGAGCACTAATTGGCAGGGAGAAAATGGAAGTCTTTGTATGCCACAGGGACAGTAGGGTTGAGGGTCAGCCTTCCTCTTTGAGGGGAATCTGAGGGTCATTATTGAGTAGCTGTATTAGGTCCAGTATCACTTCAGTTGTGAAAGGCCTTTTGAATCTCTGAAGTTGAGGTCCCTCGGTGTGGAATAAAAGAGATATTGTTCAGAAGGTAGCTTTTTGTGATCCGTCAAGTTCACTTTCTTCTCAAGAAGTTTTACTGTACGTCTATTGTCTGTGCGTCTGTCATCTTTCACAGTAAAAGTTTCCTCACTACACTGACTGTTTTGGTCCGATGAATTTGATAGAATCCTTTGCATTAGTGTGATCTGAGTCTTATTATCGGACCCACGAAAGAGACAGTCAGCAGTGTGTGTCCCACAAAAAAGCGTCACTGGACAGAAATATGTTGTTTTTCCGTATAATCTAGGCAGATGTCCTGAGAGGACCTCTCAGTTTTCCCTTATGTTTTCTTTTCTTTATTCTGTTTCTCTTTTTTTGCGTGAGGCCCAGATGAGTTTTCCATGTGCCATGCCAGCTACTAAATAAAGCGGAGCGTGTTGCCCGGCAGTAAATTGTGCTAGAATGGGAAACACACACCCGGAAGAGAAGCACACCAGCACTTTTGTCTTCTCCTGAGGGGAAAAATGCATGGGAGACTTAGCTCTGTTTGTCGTCAGGGAAGACAGATCAGCATAGTCACACGCACACACACACACACACACACACACACACACACACACACACACACACACAGTCATGCACACATCCTCATAGACACACACACACACACACACACACACACACACACACACACACACACACACACGTACGCACGCACAAACGTACAGTGCACCTATGTTCATTACATATCTACGCTCACACACACACACATGCACATAATGCATTTGCTGGAGAAGCACATAATAGAACTCTCATTTTCTGTCACACACACAAACACACACACGCACACACACACAAAGTCCAGTCCCACTCATAATTAACATTAATGGCTGCCGGAGATTCCGGACAGTCTCGTGGCCTCTCCAAGTGAGAGCGCTTGTGCTTCCGCCTGCACAAGCTAAGATCCTGTGCAGCACCATCACTTTCTCTCACCCCCTTTCTTCTCCTCCTTTTCCACCCCCCACCCCCTCTCATTCTCTCCCTTCCCTCTCTCTCTCTCATCCCCTCTTCCTCCCTCCTCTCATTCTGTTCTTCCTCCCCTCTCTCTCATCTCCTCTTCCTCCCCTTTCACTCATTCTCTCCCTCCTCTGCCCCTTTCACTTGACTCTTCCTCACCCTCTCTTTCTGTCTCTAATCCTTGCCTCTCTTTCTCTCTCTCTTCCTCTCTCCTCCTATCCATCTCTCCTCTCCCCCTTTCCCTTCCTCTCTTTCCTCTGTCACTGCTTTCTCTCACCCCATCCAGGATGAACTCGCATTCAAACCGTGTTGTGTAAGTCTTTGTGTGCACATACTGTACATGCTTTCTCTCTCTCTCTCTTTCTCTCTCTCTCTCTCTCTCTCTCTCTGTCTCTCTCTCTCTGTCTCTCTCTCTCTCTGTAGCTGTCGGCTTGGCGTCCTCTCTCTCAGTCCCTCGGGATATGAGAAGGCCTAAAACTATGCATGATGCTTTTTTTTGTCCCCAAATTAGCCTAAGAGCAGCCAAATACATTGTGGGGAGCATCCATTAATGCTACATCCTCTAGCGTGTTTGCAATAATAAAGTTGTCTTCGCAGTGGAATGAAGAGTTGCCTGACTGTTCTGTAAGGGATCTGGTATGAACAAGTGTTCTGCATTTGTGGGTAAATGTGCTGGTTTGCACTCATTCACAAGCCTGGTGCTGCATAAAGTGTTGACATGCATGTGAAGCTTTTATGTCTAAAGCAACATGCACATGATATGCAGCATGTACTGAAGGTGCTTGAAGATTTTTTCTTTCTTTCCTCTTTTTTTCTTCATCCCTCTCATCCTTTCTCTCCCTCTCTCTCTCCCTCTCTCTCTCTCTCTCTCTCTCTCTCTCTCTCTCTCTCTCTCTCTCTCTCTCTCTCTCCCGGACTCAAAAAACAGTTTCTCCATCGGCGACCTCTCGGATGCCGAGGTCGAAGGTCAGGAGCAGGTCGGGGGGTCGGAGCACTGCGGCGCCGACGGAGACGGCGAGGAGGAGAGCGGCGCCGACCCGCCGGTGGCCCCCGAGGACGCCCACGGCCCGTTCGGCCACGGCACGGAGCTCATCCCCTGGTACATGCTGTCCGTCCGCGCCGAGGTGCACCAGTTCCTGCTGCGCGGCGCCACCGTCATCCACTACGAGCAGGAGAGCCGTCTGAGCGCCCGCTGCTCGCTGCGCCTGCTGCCCGACAACGGCACCCTGGTGTGGGGCCGGCCCCGCAGCGGCGGCGCCTTCCCCGGAGCCAAGGCCTCCGACCCCCTCCAGGCCCCGGGCGCCGGCGGCGGGAGCGGCGGCGGCGGCAGCAGCAGCACCGGGGGCGTGGCGCTGGGCACGGGCCTGACGGAGGGCGCGCTGGACCTGGCCTCGGTGAAGGGGGTGTTCCGCGGGCACCCGGGCGCCGACGTGGCGGCCGTGTGCGCGCTGCACAAGCTGAGCGCGCTGAGCGGCGGGGAGCACGCCGTCTCGCTCCTCCACGGCCACGGCACCACCGACAACCGGCTGCTGCACCTGGTGGCGCCGGGACACACGGCGCGCATGCTGCACGAGGGCCTCCAGGCGCTGTGTACCGCCGCACGCAGGATGAGACGCTTCCCTGACCAGCGCCTGCAGTGGCTACGCAGACAATACATCAGCCTCTACCAGGTAAAGACCACTACAGTACATCAGCCTCTACCAGGTAAAGACCCATACAGTACATCAGCCTCTACCAGGTAAAGACCACTACAGTACATCAGCCTCTACCAGGTAAAGACCATGCAGTACATCAGCCTCTATCAGGTAAAGACCATACAGTACATCAGCCTCTACCAGGTAAAGACCATGCAGTACATCAGCCTCTATCAGGTAAAGACCATACAGTACATCAGCCTCTACCAGGTAAAGACCATGCAGTACATCAGTCTCTATCAGGCCACTACATCAGCCTATATTGGGTAAAGGCCACTACATCAGGCTCTATCAGGTAAAGACCCTGTGGATACAATACATCAGCCTCTATCAGGTAAAGACCCATACAGTACATCAGCCTCTACCAGGTAAAGACCCATACAATACATCAGCCTCTATCAGGTAAAGACCATACAATACATCAGCCTCTATCAGGTAAAGACCCATACAGTACATCAGCCTCTACCAGGTAAAGACCCATACAATACATCAGTCTCTTTCAGGTATAGACCACTACAATACATCAGCCTCTACCAGGTAAAGACCCATACAGTACATCAGTCTCTATCAGGCCACTACATCAGCCTCTATTGGGTAAAGGCCACTACATCAGGCTCTATCAGGTAAAGACCCTGTGGACGCCATTCCGGGCTGTTCTATAAGATGAGACGGGGACCAGTAGCTTCTTATTTAAAGTCACTAAAGTTGTATTATCCTTGGGTTGCAGCCACACGTTTAAAAACATGCAAGCCATCATACTGTATATGCAAAATTAGAGGCAGATACCCAATATAGCCCAACAAATAGGGACAAAATGCCACCATTCAGTAGAGATATTGTGCAGATAGGTAAGGTAAGATGATTTATTTATATAGCGCATTTAAAGTGCACCAAAGCGCTTTACAGAAGACAGACAGTGCCGAACAGAGATGAATGTAGTGTGTGGCTTTGTACACTTTTAAACTTACTTATAGCATGCTTTTATCAAAGGTTACTTTGAGTCCTCCCACACATCGGAAAATACTGTGGTGGACAATGGCTGTCTAAATTTGGAGTTGGAATCTCTCAGGTGGTTATGGCTGACAAACACACACACACACACACACACACACGGGTGGATTAATGTTGCTGGTGTCCGGCATGCGTCTGTTCTCAAATGGATATGCACCTCAGTCCAAATGCTGAATGATAACATACACAGCTGCTTATGCAATACAGCCCACAGGACTCAATACTGTAAATAGTTATGCAACATAAATGGTTATGCAATATGTGTGTGTGTGTGTGTGTGTGTCTGTGTGTTTTGGTTAAGTGTTCATATCTGTCTTTATCACTGTGCATAATGTGTGTGTGTGTGTGTGTGTGTGTGTGTGTGTGTGTGTGTGTGTGTGTGTGTGTGCTGATGCAGGAGGATGGTCGTTGTGAGGGCCCCACACTGGCCCAGGCCATCGAGCTGTTTGGGGGCCGGCGGTGGAATGCGGGCGGTGGGGGCACGCTGGGCAGGGGCGGAGACAAGGCGGCGTCTCAGAGGAGCAGCCCACTGGGCATCAACACCGTCAGCAAGAAGAAGAAGAAGCCACTCATCAGGGTGAGGACATACACACACACACACACACACACACACACACACACACACACACACACACACACACAAAGATAGATACACATGTGAGACGTGGGCGGACACAGAAACACTTGCAAGACACAACACACACACACACAAGCACACGCACACACAATAGAAAAACACACTCACACTTCCAACCCAAAGGCCGACTCACACACGACTCATAACAGGCAGAGGCATAGTCACAGCCATACTGTTTCCCTACACAGAGGCATTCACCATAAAAGAACACACAAGCTCAGAACATGAGGTGCTATGTACTAAATGGCTCTGTTTGTTGTTGTCTCCAGGAAGGGACACACACACACACACACACACACACACACACACACACACACACACACACCCCTCATACAGTACATTCAGTGGTGAAACATGACACATAATCCCTGTGCTGGTGTTTGTTGTGGTCTCCAGGAGAACAGCGGCGAGGGTACGGACGACGAGATGGTGGTGAGGAAGACGCGCAGCTGTAAGGAGTCGCTGGGCAGGAGAGAGTCCGACACGCCGGATGGACATGACCCAGAGGAAACAGGTGAGGAGACCGCACGACTCTGCAACACAAAGGCACCTAATGCTGCAGAGAAAAGCTCTACAACTGCCACATTGTCTCCACTTGGCCTTCAATCTAGAACAACTGTTATGAGGTTTTTTTTTTTTTTGTTGTTTAGTATTTTTTGGCAATTTAAAGGGATAGTTCGGATTTTAAGACACGAAGTTGTATGGGTTCCCTGTCAGCAACGTAGTGCATCAGCACTGACTTACCCCCGACAGCGTCCTGTGAGCCGAGATCCAGCCGGTTTTAGATCGTTTTTGATGCTGAAGAAAGTAGTCCGGCAAGTTTCTGGGGTCACGAAAGTAAAGTGTTTTTCTTCTCAAAACCATATGCGTTCAACAGAGTGATATATTTGCACCACAAAAACGTTGTCCAGGAAAAATTCAAACCTCGTTATCACTTACTTATTTTTCGCGATTCCTATCACTGCGCGCCACTGACAGCTGGACAACGTTTTTGTGGTGCAAATATATCACTCTGTTGAACGCATATGGTTTTGAGAAGAAAAACACTTTACTTTCGTGACCCCAGAAACTTGCTGAAGAAAATAGTCCGGCATCAAAAACGATCAAAAACCGGCTGGATCTCGGCTCACAGGACGCTGTCGGGGGTAAGTCAGTGCTGATGCACTACGTTGCTGACAGGGAACCCATACAACTTCGTGTCTTAAAATCCGAACTATCCCTTTAACATTGTATTAGGCAATATCATCACAGACATTGGTAATACATGATTGTATATGATTTCTAAAATGACAGTAGTTTATAGTCATTTATTTGTACAAGTACAAATGTAATTGGAGTATGGCTTGAATATGGCTCAAGGTCGACTCTGTTATGTAATTGTATGTGTGTGTGTGTGTGTGTGTGTGTGTGTGTGTGTGTGTGTGTTTAGAAGACAACAGTGGCCTTCCTGGACCCTTCTCCTTGTCCAATAAATGCCAGTCCCCTGGCCCTTCTCTTCCCTCTTCATCGCCCTCCTCCTCCTCTCCTTCTCCGAGCACCTCCCACCCCACCCGCCCACACTCCTCTCCCATCATACCCTGCAGCGCCAAGAATCAGCCGAGGTGAGACCTCCCCTCCCCACCCCAACATGGCTCCACCCTCCCTCTGCACTTTTGGTCAATATGCACATACACCAGTGTTAAATAGCAATGTCCCTTGACATTGATGCAATATAAATGAATACAATTTTAATTGCATTTAGTTAATATACACCGAAGTATGGCTGCAACTAACTGCAATCAGTGAATTTTGAGATGTTTTCCAAATAATAGCCAAACCGGTTACCAAGTTACCAGAATAGATGGCGATTGATTGTTGAAGCCCAACATAAAAATGTGCTTACTTTCCAGTTGGTGCAAGTGAATATTAAGTATACAGTGTCTGAGGGCATGCCATATGGACTTGGATCTAGAATAAACAGCTGGAGTGTGTGTGTGTGTCTGTGTGTGTGTGTGTCCAGTCCCTGGGCCAGCAGGTCGTGGCATGGCCGGGGGAAGGACTGCTTCAAGGGCTTCCAGAACATCATGAGCTCCGACACCACCATGAGCTTCGTGGAGTTTGTGGAGCTCTTCAAGTCCTTCAGGTAAATAGCCAGTACTGCGAATATGAAAGATGAGTCCAGACAGTCCTCCCGTATGGGCTCTCTCTCTCTCTCTCGCTCTCTCTCTCTCTCTCTCTCTCTCTCTCTCTCTCTCTCTCTCTCTCTCTCTCTCTCAGCAGTTTTACTGTACCCTGTCCTTTGTATTGTCTTACGGTCATCGTTGTGTCTGGTGTTTAGTATCCGCAGCCGTAAGGACCTGAAGGAGCTGTTCGACACGTACGCCGTCACCTGCACCCGCTCCGACCCCGACTCGCCCGCCCTCTGCACAAACCTCAAGGTCGAGGACAAGGTCACAGGACAGCAACCGGACCTAGGTACAGTAGAAGTACAGCACAGCACAGGAACGATAAAGGTCAACAGGCAAAAGTAGCTGTAGTGGAATATTGTTAGCAGCAATTGGGCTCTAGAGTATTCTTGATTACCAACTCCACTAGCAGGGTGTGGACCTCCAAATAAACTTCACAGTAGCGTTCAGTTCACTTCACTTCAGTTCACTTCAGCTTTATTAATCTTTTCAACTGCATTGATAATAGTGGAGATTGTATCAATCTCTAATTGCTAATGAGTAAATGTGTAATGTAGTAACTGCACTGCCTTTGGGTCTATTGAATGGTTACATTTTGCACATAAATACTGTGCAGGCTCCATGCAGCTTGCACTACATTCTTTATTCTTTGAAACAGAGCATAACTCAGGAACATGACAGTCTCCTCTCTGACATGATGATTTGATAAGATGTAATGCCCTGTGAACCTCACTTTAGAAACGATAATTGAGTTGCATTCACACTGCTAGATGTGATTCCGAACAGATAAATGAAATGTCTCACTACGATGACAGGTTCATTTCTCAAGAGAGGACTGATCTGTGATCAGTTCCAGATAGCGGTTTGGAATGTAGCACTGCAATGAGACTCTGCTGTAAGCTGCGGATGCACAAGGCAGCTTTTTGAGCAACGTTGTTGACCAGTGTTCCATAGTGCTGTTGTTTTAGCACATTCTCATTGATATTTGCATGTTTTCTTTTTCTGGAGAATTTTAATCATCAGTCAAATTTTCATAACCATGGCATCTAATCAGAACACGTAGAGCCGGTTATGCGGTTGCCCAGCAACATTGCTCCAAAAGGTGCCCAATGTATCATCATAACACTTCAACTGCTCCCTGCTATCTTAATTCAGTGATCAAGATGTATATTCCCAACCACCTACCGCCCACTGCGGTCTTCTGATGACCGTCTGTTGTGTCAGCCAGCCATAAACGCTTGGTCAAATTCAGGGCTTTTTTCCTCAGTGGTTCCTTGTTGGAGGAATGAGTTGCCCAGTGCTCTCTGTTCCTGTGATAGTTTTGGGTCTTTCAAGAGAGGGGTAAAGGCATATCTGTTCAACATGCACTTAGTTTATTAAGTGCTTCTTATGGGTTACGGTTTGTATATTATAGTATTAATTTATTTTCATTAGGCTATTGATTGAATTGACATTGTTGTTTATTATTGCTGTTCTCTTTCTCACCAACTTTGTTTACTGTTACGTTTAGCTATTGTATTGTTGTTATTTTTATGTCGCTTTGGACAAAAGCGCCTGCAAAATACCATAAGATAACCACAACCATAACAATAACTTAAACAACTTTGTAAGCAAAAGAAGTGCACTCCGAGATTTGATATTTATGAACATAATGAAGCGTGATTTATGCCGTACACTGTTTTGAGTTTGACTTCAAGTGGTGGTGAATGGAAGTGAGTGTAGTGAGAAGGTTCATTCATCAGTTTGTTTTTTGCCAGTCCATGATCGATCACAGATGTCCCCTCTCCGTCTCTGTAGACCTGCTTACACGAAACGGCTCCGACTTGGGCCTCTTCATCCGCTCGCGCCAACCGTTGCCTGACCATCAGAAGCAGATCTCGGACGCCATCGCGGCAGCCAGCATCATGAGCAACGGCACAGGCGTGGAGAACGCCTCGCTCGGCGTGCTCGGCCTGTCCGTCACACAGCTCAGCGACTTCCTCGTCAACTGCCAGGGAGAACACCTCACCCACGAGCAGCTGCTAGGACTGATTCAGGTCAGCAGGAAAACTACATTTCCCAGAATCACCTTGTGCTGGATCTGAGTAAAAAATTGTATTCATGCTAGATTGAATTTGATTGAGATAAAATATACTATCATTGATCCCAAGGGAAACTCTCTGCATTTGTCTCCAACTGTATTGATCTCTCTCTCTCTCTCTCGTCCCCTGAAGAAATTTGAACCTTCAGCAAGTATGCGGCAGATGGGTTGGATGTCCTTTGAGGGCTTTGCCAGGTATGTTTCCATTTGAGGAAATCATCTACAGTAGAAACCTTTTCCAATTGAATGGTGTCATTGCTGTTATTAATTACATACTAATACTGGTGGTTTGTTAATGAATTACATGCTAATACCGGTCCACATTAAGTGCACTTAATGCCCGTTATGTCCACTTAATAGTTAGTTCTTATGCACATTTCATATCCCATATATTGATTACGGTCATCTTGCGTCACAATCTCCATCATTGCTAGTCCTCATCTTGTATTGTATTGGCTGTGCATCAGGCCAGCATGGTTGACCCTGTGCCGTGGTCCTCAGGTTCCTCATGGACAAGGACAACTTTGCCTCCAAGCTGGAGGAGTCGGAGGTGAGCCCTGAGGAGCTGCAGCACCCGTTGTCCTTCTACTACATCGAGTCCTCCCACAACACCTACCTCACCGGCCACCAGCTCAAGGGAGAGTCCTCCGTGGAGCTCTACTCTCAGGTGGGGAGCCCAGACCAGATCTATACACAAGGGTAGGGGGAGGAGGTGGTTTGGGGGCAGGGGATCTGGGCTGGAGTCACAGAACTTTTCAGAGGTTCCAGTTAAGACCGAATAATGAAACTTTCTAAGAAGATTTGCTCTAGTGATCAAAAGTAGAACCCTAAAAGATTTATTCCTGGCCCCTGAGGATATGTGAAATTATGTTTTGTACTATTGTGTAGTGGAGTTGTATTTTTGTAAGATAAGGATGAGTTTGACTGATGATGGTGAGTGATTGGGTTGTAATGATGATGGTATGTTGTGGGAACGTTGCAGGTGTTGCTGCAGGGCTGTCGAAGTGTGGAGTTGGACTGCTGGGATGGAGACGATGGCCTGCCAGTCATCTACCATGGCCACACCCTCACCACCAAAATCTCCTTTAAGGTAGGAACTCTTCTCTCTCCAACCGAGGCCTGGAGCTGTATTCAAATACACACACACACACATACATGTAGTCACACACTCACGCATAATCGTCATAATTGACCACTTAAAGTGTTCTCCAAACATCTCGCCAGAAGATTACGTTTGAAAATTAGCCAGTTGGCTGACACTGGCAGATTAATTCAAATGTTATGCACGTTGCTCTTATAAATAAATAAATAAATAAATAAATGAGCGAATAAATAAATACACAAACGAATGAAAATGAAACTATGTTAATAACCATCATCATAATAATCATAATAAGCGTTTCCTCATCAGGAGACTTTTAAAGCTTCCAAGGCTCCTGATAAGTGGGAGACTGGAGATGAGGGGAGAGATGAGCTGGAGGGTGTTTGTGTGTTTTGCTGACGATGTTGATGTTGTTGGACGCAGGAAGTGGTGGAGGCGATAAACCGCACGGCGTTTGTCAACTCCGAGATGCCGGTGATCCTGTCCATCGAGAATCACTGCTCCTTACCTCAGCAGCGCAAGATGGCAGAAATCTTCAAGGTGCTGTACATCTAATGGTCATGCAGTGATCTTGTGCCTGCACATCCCTTGTTCCTAGCGGCTAATTGAATGCTTGAATGTGCGGTTTTAGTAAACACAAGATTCAAATGGAGAATGGATCGTGTTGCATCATTTCTGTACCCGCAAATACCTTGCTAACCGCTAGTTGAATGCCTGTGGTAAAACTTTTTCCCATTTTCTGTGAGCCAACATTGAATAAACTGACGTTTGGTTCTTGTCCTCATTGCAGACCGTGTTTGGGGAGAAGCTGGTGACCCGTTTCCTGTTTGAGAGCGATTTCTCGGACGACCCTCTGCTGCCCTCCCCGCTGCAGCTCAAGGGCAAGATCCTGCTGAAGAACAAGAAGCTCAAGGCCCACCAGGCACCCGTGGACATCCTCAAACAGAAGGTCAGGAGCACTCCGTAGAACTAGTACTGCAGTAGAATTCATTATCTCCATGCATCCATCCAAGGTTTCTTCCTGAACAAGGGAGTTTTTCCTTGTCCCTGTTGCTCCTGGGTGTCCCTTGGTGCTACCCAACCCCTCTTTGTATAGTATCTATTTATTTATTTATTTTTTCTTTCTAATTTATTTCTAGACACTCGAGCACAATGAATCTCATTACTTATAAATTATTTGTATGAGTACATGACAATAAACTTGAACTTGAACTTGCATAGTGTGAAGAAATGGTAGGCAGTAATTGTTTGGGTTGAGGCTTAGGTGTGGGGTTTGGTTAGGGTCATGATTGGATCAGTTATCACTGATGGAACGGAGTCAAATTGTGTTCCAGTATCATTGGCTGAGTTCTCAGTTATCAGACATACTGATATTGCCCATGACCTTGATTCTTAGGGCATCATGTGGCTTGGTTTTCTGGTCATATGCATTTGCGTTTTGACTTGTGTGTTTAGGGGTGTGTGTTTGTATTTGTGCTCTGAGATTTATGTGTGCTCAAGTTTATTTGTAACTATTAATTTGTAGATGTGAGTGTTTATGATTATACTCTGTTATCTGATGTGTAAGTGACTGTGTGTGTGTTTGTGTGTGTGTGGTTCGTCCCTCAGGCCCATCAGCTGGCTCAGCTGGGCATGCAGGCTCAGGCCAGTAACGGCACCTCCACCACCAGCAGCAGCAGCAGCAGCGGCGGCCCCCTGGGCAACACCCCAGAGGAAGAGGAGGAGGAGGAAGATGAGTACGACTATGACTACGAGTCCCTGTCCGATGGTGAGAAACACTCCTCCTCACTCACACTCAATGGCCACCTCTTCTTCCTCCTCCTCTTCCTCGTCCTCCTTCACACTCACACTCCGTTAGTGTCCAATCACTGTCCACTCCTCTCCTACTCACCGAACAGTCCTGCTTCAGGTCACGGTGCATTTCAAATTGCTGTAGGTAGTGTATCCTATTGTACATTGCGTTAGTCCATTTTGGACAAAGATGCACTGAGATGGTAGAGTTTGGCTGTTGAAGTTGGTAAGGTGTATGTAACATACTGTAACAAGATGTAGTTATATGAGAACAATCAATATTATGTAGAATGTTTTGCAATTTCCCAGTTCTGGAAGGACATTTTTATTGAAGCAGTTTTAAGGGAATTGTGCCCCAACAGTGTGATGTGTGTGTGTGTGTGTGTGTAGTTATGGAGCAAGGGCTGTTGGAACTCTCTGGGTATCTAGCCTGAGATCTGTCTTAACTCTAGCCCGGCTGGCTCATGTGGTCAGCGGTTTGTGAATGGGCCTCGAGGCGCTGGAGGGTGTTGAAAAGCGATAAAAACCAGACGTCCAGAATGGCGTGAAAAGTCTGGTTTACTGTGTCACGGCAGATAAGAGAGAAAAGCACACTTTTTCGCCCAGGACCTTATAATGTCTGTTTTGGATCATGCGTTTACTGAAGTCTACCTTCAAGACTTTTGGCTTTTGGCTGTTTTGACTCAAATGTGTTAAAGTACGAGTTGTTGTCACCACAGAGGAACCTTTAACCTTCTACTCTCCTTTTCATTTTCTGAAGACCAATTGAAAGATCTTTATATATAGAGCCCTGGGTGTCACACAGAGAATCTGTCCAGGTTTCTCTGTAGTGACAGGTTTATGGGGGTTTAGGGTCCTAGCGCCATTATAACTCAGCTGTCTAGGATTGATGTCCAGGATGAGGTCCGAGGAAGCCTTCGCTCTATCACACATCTGCACTTAAGTTGTCTGCCAGCTGTCTGCCCAACATATATCAGTGTCCTCCCCTCAGAATGACAAAAAACAAATTGAACATGTCCCATTTTTAACCCTTGTCTTCTTCTCTACATTTTCCTCTGTCTCTCTATCTCTCTCTCTCCATCACTCTTTCTCTCTCTCTCACTCCCTCCCTCCTTCCCTACTTCTTCTGTCCCCATCCTTCACCCCCCCCCAGCTGATGTGCTCACAGCCTCTCCAGCTTCTTGTGGCCAGGAAGGTAAAATTGCCGTGTGTGCTGATATTAGTCATGTGTTGGCCATCAAGTCTGTATTTGGACAGTTGGACTGTGTGTGTGTGTGTGAGTGTGTATGTGTGCCAATGTCTCGTAGACCAAGTGTCTTTGTATTTGTACCAGTGCTTGTGCGTGTGT
>NC_085015.1:21069987-21077487 GCF_963854185.1 Sardina pilchardus
AACACTCGTAACACAGAGGTCCTCTGTTCTAGGTGTCAGTTCCTAGGTGTGAGCTTTATAATCTGATATAATCAGTGCCCTTTATCCACTGCCATAACCCACCATCATGTGCACCGTATGCATGCATATATATTGCATATATACTGTATATATTTCTATATATCTATATGGAGAAGCCGTCTCATGTAGTCCCCTGAAACCCTCAAAACCCCCTGAAAGTGAGCGATGAGTGAGCTGCATCTTGTAACCAGCACCAGCTCTGCTGACTTTAGTGGTCCATGGTGGGGGAACAGCCATCTTTATTCATCTTGAGGGCATCATCTAACCAGTGCAGTCCCTCCTCTTCCTCATCTCCTCCTGACTTGCGTGATACACCCATGTGGACATTACACATGCAGGCATCTTCTGAGAATCATCACCAGCAACACCTCTAGCATCTCCCCTAGACTTGTGCGGTTCATACGGAAGAAGGGAACACGGAAATAAAGGGGAAGGGATCTTATGGGGGACCAGGATCCTGTGGGAATCCTCTAGGGCCGTTTGCAGGCCTGTGCTGACCATGGGTGCGGTGTGTGTGTGTGTGTGTGTGTGTGTGTGTGTGTGTCCCTCAGATCTGCCCATGCAGTTGAACGCGGCGCTGTTCGAGGCCAACGGGCACTGTGGCTACGTGCTGAAGCCGCCGGTGCTGTGGGAGCGCTGCTGCCCCCTCTACCAGAACTTCTGCCCCATGGAGCGGGACACGGAGGGCATGGAGCCCACCACCTACACCATCACGGTTAGAGCTGACACACACACACACACACACACACACACACACACACACACCACCTACACCACCTACACCATCACGGTTAGAGCTGACACACACACACACACACACACACACACACACACACACACACACATACACCACCTACACCATCACGGTTAGAACATACTGCATACAGAGTTACACACACGCATACACATACACACACACACACACACACACACACACACTCATACACAAACACACACCACCTACACCATCACGGTTAGAGTTTATATACACACACACACACACACACACACACACACACACACACACACACACACACACACACACACACACACACACCACCTACACCATCACGGTTAGAGCTGATACACACACACACACACACACACACACACACCACCTACACCATCACGGTTAGAGTTTATATACATATACACACACACACACACACACTCATACACCATCACGGTTAGAGCTGATGCACACACACACACACACACACACACACACACCACCTACACCATCACGGTTAGAGCTGATACACACACACACACACACACACAGACATACCACCTACACCATCACGGTTAGAGCTGATATACACACACACACACACACACACACACACACACACTCATACACCACCTACACCATCACGGTTAGAGCTGATACACACACACACACACACACACACACACACAGACATACCACCTACACCATCACGGTTAGAGCTGATATACAAACACACACACACACACACACACACACTCATACACCACCTACACCATCACGGTTAGAGCTGATACACACACACACACACACACACACACACACACACACACACACACACACACAGACATACCACCTACACCATCACGGTTAGAGCTGATACACACACACACACACACACACACACACACACACACACAGACATACCACCTACACCATCACGGTTAGAGCTGATACACACAGGCACACACACACACACACACACTCATACACCACCTACAGTCCTACACCATCACGGTTAGAGCTGACACACACACACACACACACACTCATACACCACCTACACCATCACGGTTAGAGCTGATACACACACGCACACACACACACACACTCATACACCACCTACAGTCCTACACCATCACGGTTAGAGCTGATACACACACACGCACACACACACACACACTCATACACCACCTACAGTCCTACACCATCACGGTTAGAGCTGATACACACACACACAACACCGACACCATCACGGTTAGAGCTGATACACACACACACACATACACACACACACACACCACCTACACCATCACGGTTAGAGTTTACACACACACACATACACACACCACCTACACCATCACGGTTAGAGCTGATACACACACACACACACACACACACACACACACACACACACACACACACACACACACTCATACACCACCTACACCATCACGGTTAGAGCTGATACACACACACACACACCACCTACACCATCACGGTTAGAGTTTACACACACACACATACACACACCACCTACACCATCATGGTTAGAGCTGATACACACACACACACACACACACACACACTCATACACCACCTACACCATCACGGTTAGAGCTGATACACACACACACACCACCTACACCATCACGGTTAGAGTTTATACACACACACCACCTACACCATCATGGTTAGAATTTATACACACACACACATACACCAACTACACCAGTGGTTCTCAAACTTTTTCTTTCATTCCCCACTTTGATCCAGGGGGCTTTCTCGAGCCCCACCTGTCCATCATCGCTCTATAGAAAGTATAGGTCAAGCTCAAAATTATCATATTTATAACGTCACTTGCTAAATATACATCAGTAGGCCTAACAAATAACAGTTAGGCTACTAAAGATAAATATCAGTTAAAAAATAGAGAAAATAAAAATCTAAATCAATGACCAATAACGTCAGTTTTTTGTCATTGACAAGGTGTCAATCCTTGCTTCAAAAAAAGCTGATTTCCAATAATACAGCAAAAGGGCCAACTATATGCTACCATTGTGTTATAAATGAAGTTCAACACTCTCACAACCTTGTTAAAAATCTTATTCAGGTCAAGCCTTGACGCGAGCGCTTCCCTGAATGAAACAGTCCGTCTGTTGCGCATCAGACACTACCCTCTTTATCACGACGATAGCATTTCTTTTACCTGCTATCGTCTGTGCGCCAACCGAGCAAAGTCCCTCACAGTTTTCCCATTTGATGTCCTGTTCTGCCAGGTAGACTAATTGTTGAGATCAATGTTGAATAGTTCATCTGCAGTGGCCCTACTTTTGGCATACTCGCAGAATCTTCGCCCGCTGTCAAGTTAACAAAGCGGACATAAGCAATAACTAAGCCACCTTTGTGGTGGCCTTGTCCACTTGCAAGGCAAAACATGAGTGTTTGCGTTTGTCAAGCAGTTGTTCTCAAGATCGCAGAACAGCAATTGTGTCGTCGGACAGATAGCCAAGATCAATTTTACTGCGCTCGTCTCGAACATAAACGGGTTTTTTTTCCCCGCTGCAATTAAATCCGACATCAATTATTTTTTTCGGACTATGGTTCAAGGACAGACATTCTCATCTGGTCAGTGATAGGCCTACACGAGTCTAGATTACCTTGTTTGTGTTTGTTTTGTGAGATGGAGGTGCATTCTCGTAATTATCAATAAAGAAAGGCACAGGCTACAGATTAAAAAGAAATCTCCGGTTTTTCACGTCAGCTCGCGCCCCACCTGGCATGTCTCTGCGCCCCACTAGTGGGGCGCGCCCCACAGTTTGAGAAACGCTGAACTACACCATCACGGTTAGAATTTATGCACACACACACACGCACACACACACACACACACACTCACACACACACCACCTACACCATCACGGTTAGAGTTTATACACACACACACATACACCAACTACACCATCACGGTTAGAATTTATGCACACACACACACACACACACACACACACACACACCACCTACACCATCACGGTTAGAGCTTATATACACACACACACACACACACACACACACACACACACACATACAGTACCACCTACACCATCATGGTTAGAATATACTGCATACAGGGACACACACACACACACACACACACACACACTCACACACACATACTCCCACACACATACTCCCACAGAGCCTACAGTGTTTCTTGAAGTTGAAAAACATCCATAAATGTCCAAGCCCTTACCTGTGTGTGTGTGTGGTGCAGGTGGTGTCGGGTCAGAACGTGTGCCCGGGCAACACGGCGGGCAGCCCGTGCGTGGAGCTGGAGGTGTTGGGCGCGCCCTGCGACTGCGTCCACTACCGCACCAAGCCCATCCACCGCAACCCGCTCAACCCCATGTGGAGCGAGAGCTTCGCGCTGCCCGTCCACTGCGAGGACGCCGCCTTCCTGCGGCTGGCCGTGGTGGAGAACAACAGCTCGCAGGTCACCGCCCAGCGTATCCTGCCGCTCCACGCGCTCAAGACCGGTGAGCCACCGCCACCACCGGACACTCACTGACCACTCACTCACTGACCACACACTCACTGACCACACACTCACTCACTCACTGACCGGACACTCACTGACCACACACTCACTCACTGACCAGACACTCACTGACCACACACTCACTCACTGACCAGACACTCACTCACTGACCACACACTCACTCTCTGACCACTCACTCACTGACCACACACGCACTGACCACACACTCACTGACCAGACACTCCACTCTTTTACATCACATGTGGTCATGCTGAGATAGATGAGATGTAAACTTTATCATAATGCTCATCCTGACCTTCTGTTATTGTGTCCACACTTCAATATATGCATAAATAGAAAGAGGGGGAGAGTTTGGGTCAGTATTGATCCTTTACTAGTTGAAGTGGCTAGTACATCAAGTTTTGACCTCAAGTTATGTTTGATGTACTGTTGCATGTTAGTTAATTGACTATTTAGTAGTTCCGTTTAAATGCATCTTACTTTCCCATGTGTAATATTGGCTCTTGTGCCTCTAATGTGTCCAGGCTACAGGCACTTGACCCTGAGGAACCAGCACAACGAGTCCCTGGAGGTCACCAGCCTCTTCATCTTCAGCCGCAGAGTGGAGGAGAGCGCCGCTGCTGCCGCAGTACCTGGTGTCACCACAGGGGGCGCTGTGTCCTCGGTCTCCAGTGGAGGCCTGGTTCCTGGGCTCCCTGCTGCTATGGTGAGCGGCTCACTAGCGCACCCTGGTGGTGTGACAGACTGACACGATCTCAAGAAGTGTTGGAATTTGTGTTTGTGTGTGTGTGTGTGTGCGAGCGAGCGCGCGCATGTGCTTTAGCTCATTAGCCCACATTCCTAAGCTGCCCACGGTGTGTGTGTGTGTGTGTGTGTGTGCGTGCGTGTGCGCGTGCGCGCTCTCGTCACATACCACAGGCAGCATATCAGCCGGTCAGTAGTTTATCCTGCAGCTTACTAATCTCATTCCTGACCTTGCTCTCCGAGCGCCAGTTTAAGACGAGCATTTCCCATAACACGCTCCTCTCTAGACCTAAATAAACTCATTCATTGTGCCATTGTCACACACACACACCCGCCCACCCGCCCACGCTGAGTGTGAACGGCGGTCAGAACCCAGCCGCTGACCAGATAGTGCCCGTCCGTCCAGCGCAGGCCCTCAGACAGGAGGAAGTGAGCCGCAGGGCTAAGACAACAGCGGAGATATTTCTTTTGTTTGTAAAAGGAGGCGCGCGGAGAAAGCTCGTCCAAACAGTCCACTGGCCATCGCAGGCCGGTCCGGTCTGGTCTGGTCTGTCTCTAAAAAAGGAGATGGTATGGGGCAGTGAGAGTGACGCAGGGTGGACGGACGATGGAGAGGCAGGACGTGACGGAGAGAGAGAGAGAGGTAGAGCGGGGGGGGGGGGGCTGGACCAGAGTGACCGGAGAGGCATGAGTGAGGGGCCATGGTGCCACAGCCAATCAGCTGATGAACTCGGAGATAAACAGCCAGAGCCCGGACCCAATGTCAACAGGCACGTTGGTATCAGCATGGAGAATGGCCGAAGGACGGACTCTTGGACAGTTCTCAAAAGTATTGTGTTTCATTGAAAAGCCAGTGGGAATTTCCCAGTGCCATGAAAAATTCCAGGTTCAACAGAACTTGTTTCAGTTTTCATTTTTAGTCATTTGACATTTGACGTTTGAGCAAAAGGGTAAACTGGTGTAGTGGTGCCGCAAGCATGAATGCAGAATTGATGGGCAGACATAATGAAAAGAGTGTGTGTGTGTGTGTGTGTGTGTGTGTGTGTGTGTGTGTGTGTGTGTGTGTGTGTGTGTGTGTGTGTGTGTGTGTGTGTGTGTGTGTGTGTGTGTGTGTGTGTGTGTGTGTGTGTGTGTGTGTGTGTGTGTGTGTGTGTGTGTGTGTGTGTGTGTGTGTGTGGCGCTCGGGCCTTAACCTGCTCTGCCCCTCCTGTGTGTCCCGTGTAGCTGTTCAGCACTGAGGAGCGGCGCGCTGCTGTCCACTACAAGGTGACGGTTCACGGAGCGCCAGGGGCCGAGGCCTTCACCGTGGTGACCGTGAGGGAACACACCACCGCCAAACAGACCATACGCATGGTGAGACACGGGTGCAGTACACAACCATACAAGGACACACACACACACACACACACACGCAATCAATCTGCCGCTCCTTTACACACACACACATCCACACACACTCAATCTCTCTCCTTTACACACACACACACACATAATCAATCTCTCTCTGCTTTACATACAGTACACACACACAGGCACACACAGGCACTTACACACACACACACACACACACACACACACACACACACACACACACACACACACACACACACCGACACCGACACACTGAGTACAGTACAAGTATTCTGCCTGATGAAAACCAGATCAAGTCCCCCATATTTATCTAGAAGTGAGCATGACAACAATCCCCTTCAGCTGTGGCGCACAGACACTCCCCAGAGCTGCTCTACGGGCTCCTGGACTTCCTCTCAGAGATGACAGGGACACAGCGCTGATCCACATAACTGATTATGCCACAGAGGGAGGTTGACGGCTCTGTGAATTTGGACGGCTGAGGTCAGATCAGAGCCTCTCGACCCCCGTTCTTTGTGATCGTGTGGGAAGTCAGAGAGCTCTGTGTGTGTGTGTGTTGTGTGTCAATGGCCTCCTGTGTGAGGCTGGGCACTGTCTGAATTCCATTGGTATTGCTCAGAGTTTCTCTCCACCAAAACACTAGTGACTTCAGTGCAAGTGTATGTTGTAGTAGTGGAACATATGTAGTCATGATTAACTGTGTGTGTGTGTGTCTTTCTTTATTCAGCTTCTGGCCAGTTCCCCGGCAGGGGACAACACCGACTCTGATTCGGACTCGGACTCCAGCGCGGGCTACTTCCTGTCTGAGGAGAGGGTTCCTCTGTCCAAGGAGAAGGGTGACTGCAGGAGGCTGTCTCGCTGGCGCCCCCTAGCGCCTGAAGAGGAGGTGGTGCGGGTGGTGAACAGCTGGCCCCCAGAGGAGGGATGCATCGGGAGACTGTGGCTCAGAACTCAGGAGGAGGTACTGCTCTAGCTCCACACCTATCAGTGCTACAAATGAATCTCTTACTGTTTGTTTTAAGAACAATGATTTATTTTT
>NC_085015.1:21079987-21149987 GCF_963854185.1 Sardina pilchardus
CAACAGCAGGCTGGGTGATGCAGTCTCCAGCTGTGAGGGATGCTCCAGTTGTGGCTCGGAACTGGCTGTACCGCAAAGCCAGAGTGAGTTGTCGAACTCCGGAAATGCACATCGGGTGATTCTCTTCGCCGCCGGTGGCATCTGAAGAGCAAGGGTCAAGGGTCAAAGTTGACGGCGACTCCTTCAGCGGGACAGTTCTCGTCCCCTCGCAGTCAATGGCTCCACCAATCAAATGGCTGGGATTTCTTGATTTGCTTTGTAGCTCCTGCTTCGTCACACTGCTGTCATTTCACAAGCCACACCCACCCCATGAAGTTTCTGGGTCGTCTGTTTGACGTGCGAGCCATATACCAGCTGACCGGACTCCTGTCCAGTTTCGGCTACCGTCGGAATTTCCTGACTTTCTGATCTTCTTTGTCAGTAATGCCCAGTGCTTTGCAATGGGATTACTCTATGTTAAAGGTCTGTATATTAACTTTTGAAGTCAAATATTTAAAAAATGTCAATGTATCTGGTCCCGGTTGAGGATACTGAGTATTTAAGTGAATCAAGTTGGAATAGATTGTGTGGGATGAGATGTCAGTGTTTAATACTGTGAGTGCTTTTTGCACAAAATTGATGAGTGATACCGAAATCTTTTAGGTTACTCCAGTTTTGGTTAAAATTATATTTGATGAATTCAAAAATTGCTTATTTCATTGTCAGTGAGGATTGTGCTGGCATCCATGAGCATTGTTGCACCTTTGAACAAGCGATTTATTTAAATGGAAAGAAGAGAAAAAATATTCCATTTCCATTATTGAAATATTCAATTCACTTTTAAAAATGTCCTCAAAGTAATTCTGAACTTTTCCTGTGAAGTGTTCTTTTATCGTTTTGATACAGGTATGTTTGAAGGATATAATTTGAATCACTTTGCTGTCTAATAGTATTTCATATGAATAAGAGGCTAAGTTGGTTAGATAACATTCTTGAATGCACGAGAGCACAAGAAAAGATAGCAGTGATTGGAAAAGGATAACAGTGAATATATATTTATATATACTGTATATATATGTGATGTTTTAAGTGGGTCCAACGAAAGTTAGACAGAAACATGGTCAGTTCAAATATAAGATTATAGCCATGAGGATGGCCTCTTTCATTTTCATGGCCACTATGTACTTTCCTGTTTTGTTTCTTAAGATTTTATTTTATTTTGTGATGTCCATTTTAGGATAAGCAAGCACAGCTTATTTCTGTTTATGGTTTTTATCTGTCCCCTGTCTTTTGTTTGTGTTCTTTGTCTTATGATTTCCAAATGCGTATGTATTTTAATTTGTACACTTAAGTCTAGTCGGATGGTCTCAGGAACACCTGAGATCGCTTTGTAGAAGGTCTAGAAGAATCACAAGCACTTTGGTCACATGATCTTGCCTTTCATTTTGGTCACGTGACACAATCATGTCGTAATTCGTTGTAAACTGGTCAGTGATCAGACACTATAGAAAGTGCTGAAATAAATAATGGCAAACGCCAGGGTCATATCATAACCGATGATTATACCGCAGTGCTTGTACTTCAGATGTAAATAGCAGATTGGCTGCTTAATTTAGCAACACGTTGCTCTTGTATGTTATATTTATAAGTATCATTTTTTTATTATCATGTAAAACCAACCAATGACCAAGAGCTGCTTTGAGAAGGGCTCTGATGGTGAAGGAGGTTTCCATTTTTTCCTTTCCAAATTTCTTTCTTTCAGGTGTTATACACTACCACAGCAAAACAGTTTTGCTACTTTAAATATTTATTTCTTGTTTTTGCCCAGGTTGGCTTTTGTCATGTTTTATAGCTGTTCACAGTGTAAAACCGTTGGAAAGTAATGTGTAACTTTATTTATTTTTCTACTTTTTAGTGGATCCCTGCATTCACCTGTTGAAAGAGTGGCATCGCTCCGCTCTTTGTCTTTTGTACTCGTTTTAAAGTAATAAATACTATGAAACTATCAGTGGAGAAATACTCAACATTTCATGTAGACGCTCCGAGACACAGGGCTGATGTATACTGAAGTGTTACGAGATTTTTTTTATTTAAAGCTAATTAGCCTCTGCCTTTAAAGTTCATGTATTTGAGATATTTAATATCATTTCACTGTATCGAGAGCTTAGTGGACCAGCTACATACAGTAATTCAGTGTGTGTGTGTGTGTGTTATGTGCTGACGAGGTTGGGGCACTTGTACGTTCATCCTGTGAATGTTCTTTTTATTTGTTGTTCCTGTGCTGTCAACTGTTTTGACTACTTTCCCCATTTACTTGAAACATTTATTGAACAGCTCGATTAATTAAAAGCAGTTACGAACTAGAAATAAAATGGTTGTTTGCCTTTTTCATTTGTCAAAGTCAACTGTTTTCTCCTCTCCAGTGTAAAGGTTAAATATGTAGTTTGTTCATACTGTTAGATGTGCTTTCAATTACAGCTGAAAACACTCAATGCTCATTTAGCCAACTACTTTACAAAGACTTTTTTTGATCTTTTAATGGATGTTTTGTGTGCTTTACCTAGTTAAAGCATCTCAGATAATAAAAAAAAAGAAACTCAAGAGGTAATTAGGAATTTCAGTTGATATCATCCATTGTTAAGTTAAATAGATATTTTAGGGACGCAGTTAAAACCTATACATGGGTTTTATTATGATAGATTTTATAGAAAAGCAAACATTCCGAGCAGCATGTACAATAAGAGTCCTTATATTTGTTCACTTGAACTTCCAAAACTTCGATGTTCTGCAAAGTCCAACGTGAGGTCCGGTTCCGCCTCTAGAACTTGGTCGATCTGTGTCTTTAGTTGTGTGTCAATAAAAGCATTGCCGATGGTGAAGTGATCCTAAAAACAACACAGAAAAAAAAAAAGGTCCGTCATGCACTGAAACATCATTATCAAACCAGGCCATCTCTAGCCACTTCCAAGAGGAATTTGATTCAAGTAAAAAAAAAAACATAAATCACTGGCTTCAAATTAACAGATTTCATTCATACATAAACAACTTCAGGTACACATTATACACAAACCATATTCAGATTTCTCAGCAAAGGTGTAAAACATTACATTTTAAATATATTTTTTACATATTATTGTATTGACAACACCTTAATATAATGTTAACACACACAAGAGTATTGGAATGAATACTCTCTAAATCCATCTGTTGAGACTAACCTTTTTCTTTGAGGTGGGCGTAGCCACTGGGGGGTTAAAGGTCATGTCCTTCACACTGTAGTCCTCAAACAGCTCCACGGGCAACCTGGACAGGGAAGAGTTCAACATGAACAGCAGCAACCTTTGTAGCTGAACTACAGACCGCCTGCGGTTTAAATAAAGTGTACACAAAGGATGACGTCTGACTACATTCCACTCAAAGGCAAGTCTAACATTCCAAAAAAAAAAAGTTTATTTTTAACTCAAAGACCGATCAAATAGACCTCTTCAGGACTGTTGGTTTACTTAATATGTTGACAAAATAAAAACAGTGTCTTTAAACGCTGCAGTCTATTGGGAAGTCTGTAAACCCGACCCACCTGCGGCTCAGATCTGCGCCGAGAGCTCCAGCACCCTCACTCGGAGCGCCCTTCATCAGATGGGCAGCAAACTTCCTCACCACAGGGTGGTAGTGACGCTGCAGCACACACACACAGACAGTTAGCTTCTTACATATAAAGGTTACTGATCTAAAATAAAGTGTAACGTTTTCATTTAAGATGTAAAGATAGTGTAAAGATGTACCTCTTTAACATTGTGTTTAAACTATTTTATTATTATTATATAGATTTAATGATGTTCTCACTGACAGGCTAGATGTCTACTGGAGTATTAATATTGTATATTGATAGTGTTGTATCTCCATGTGGAACTTCTCAAAGGGTTTTAGGTTGTCTGGTTGTTGTGGTTATTTTATCTCTAGAACATTCTGTGTGTTCCTCCTCACCCTCTACTGTTGTTATCTATGGACACACTGACTTTTTCCCTCTGTTCATGTAGCATCACAAAATACACACATGAAGAGCAAGAGTTGATTCACAAGCTTTCTCACTGCCTCTGAATACACACACTTTTATCCTTTTATCCAAAGCTTCATACAGATGTCAATAATAGCAGGGCCCAACTCACAACTTTTCAGGCCACTGCATGCAAACCTGGATCCTTATCCATCATGTTACCATCGCCCCCCTGTGGTGTGATTTTGTGCGTGCGTGCGTGTGTGTGTACACACCTTGAGTACGTGCAGCTCCCAGAGTGATGTGTTCTGTGGGTTACAGTACTCCGGCTCATCCAGTTCAGGCAGGTACACGCCACTGCCCTGCATCTCATTATCCAGCATGATGTCACTCTTAGGGAAGGCCTACAGCGCGCGCGTACACACACACAAAAAAAAATCAACAATTAGTCAATCACAAGCAATTCATCACTTATTTGATCATTCTTTAGCAGTGACACACACGTCATACACTGTAAATAATTCTATGTCCTAAGATGTGAGAATGTGAGAGTATATGAGAGTGAGTGTGTGTGTGTGTGTGTGCATGTGTTTCTGTCTTGTATGTCCATGTGAGTATGTATGTATGAATGTATGTGTGTGTGTGTGTATGTGTGTGTGTGTGTGTGTGTGTGTGTGTGTGTGTGTGTGTGTGTGTGTGTGTGTGTGTGTGTGTGCTCACATGCATGATGGTGCGGCTGGCGGAGAGCACTCCGATGGTGGCGTCGGGCAGCAGGTGGAGGCTGAGGGTGCTGAGGCGCTTGAGGAAGGACTGGGCGCGCTGGAGCGTCACCTGCCGGCGCCGCTTACTCAGCATCACGTCCAGGCACTGCAGCACGATGCCCGTCTCCTCATTAAAACGAGCTAACACACACACACACACACGCACACGCCCACACACGCACACACACGCACGCGCACGCACACACACACACACACACACGCACACACACGCACACACACACAAATAGTTTAGAACATGCAGATATGCAAAACGCACAAATACATAAGTCACTGCACTCCTGTTCATTTCACAACAGTCTTTCAAACTTTAAAGTCACTTATCAGGTCAAACATCAATAAGGATCCAAAAAATGTAGGACTTCCTGTTTTTATCGGAAACACATCAGAAACACATGAAACCAAAGGTATTACTGTACGCCCACACAATGATATTAAGTGTGTGACTGGTGTACACACAACAACTGGCCACCAAAAGCTGAAGTACCAGTTAGAGTGAAACCCAATAGGTGTGAGCAGCACACACACACACGCACACACGCGCACACACACACACACACACACACACACACTCACAGCTCCAGAGAGGTCAGAGCGACGCCCCAAAGGACGAGCAGGTAAACACGTGAGGAGGCGGCAGACGCACGACTCACCTGCGCTGAGCGCGAACAGGGTCTTGTACAGGTGTGTGTAGAATTGCAGCGGGTCAATGTTAAGCACGTCACCTGGTGGAAAACACACAACAAAAGCAGACACCTGAAACCTCCACTAAACACCCCACCTGCGGGCACACGAGTGAAGCACTGCTCCAGTTCCTACAGGCTTCCCTGGTACACCATTGTGTTCATTACACACATATTCACACACACACTTCCCTTATCACGAGAGCCGCTAGTCTTCTCTCCAGCCCTGGGGCATTCTAATGTACTCTGTATTATATCAACAGATGAGGACTACAGTGTTGCTATACGTCCTTTCTTTAGATAGAAGGGCCAATTTGTATTAAATGATAACAACACTAACCTTGACCTGAGAGGATATGGAAGGCAGTCTGGATACAGTGAAGGCTCTCACGATTGGACAGATCCTGGATGGGATTTCAAAAAAGAAAGCATCAATCAATCAGACACTGCTTCCTCGTTGATTATTTATGCAAAGCTGTGGCATGAAAGTGTCATTAACTTCCTGCCTCTCTCTCCCCAGGCCACTGTGCTGCTGTCCTTCACACTCAGACCCTCAGTCTAAGTCTGAGAGAGCTGTTGGTAAACACCCTGTCATTTCCATGGCTACTTTCCAAGGCAAATGAGTGATTAGTGATTAGTACTATCTAAGAACACATGTGAACAACCAGGACATAGAGCTGTACATGGCTACAGTGCAACTTGAAATGAAAAGAAGAAACTCCTGATTAAGTGTGTGTGTGTGTGTGTGTGTGTGTGTGTGTGTGTGTGTGTGTGTGTGTGTAGGGGGGGGGGGGGGGGGGTTCTAGGACCTACAGTAAGGACCATGATTCTGACTGACCAGGCAACCTGAGGACCACTGCTAAGTAAAAACAAAGTGATTCTCCCAGTGAACCTACATTACTGAGTGAATAGTAAAAGATCACCAGTCACCAGATCACCAGTTAGAGAGATCCTCGGCCATATCTAATAATTAACTCATATTCACATTAAACAGATTCTCTACGACGCCACTCTGAGGAGGACGTCTTGCTTGGGGAGGTCTTGTTTCTATTAAAGGGCTGCAGCAGGTTAAGAAACGTTTCAGATGTCTGTGGGTGTGTTATGATGGATTGTGAGTGGACTTACCCCAGAGACGACGAGATTGAGAAGCACTGCCAACAAGTCATCAAAGAACTCCAGGTTAATCAGATGAGCAAACCTGAAAGGAGGACATTAGGGATGGATGAAACAGACATGACATTAAGATTAGATTATTCGTAATTTATGGCTACTTATAGTGAATTAACTATCAACACAGTGTCCCTGGAGCAACTCATGGTTAAGTGGTGCCTTGCTCAATAGTGGGAGACCCTGGGATTGAACACACAGCCATCTGGTGCTCCCAGGCTGAGGCTAACTCTAACCACTACACCACCGCCACGGCATTCACCAGCCTGACTAATGACTAGTTTACAGCTCATCTGAGGTTCAACAGCTCAACAGTCCTCACCTGAGGTTAAACACCAAACAGAACATGTATCGTAGTTATAGTAATTACAGACAGACGGAGACGCACAACAAAAAACCAACACAAACATGACGGTCCTGAGCGCAGGAGCCTTACTTAGCGAGCCCCTCCAGCACAGCGGGGAGCAGCACGGACTTCTGGGCCTTCTTCAGGATTCTGAAGTAGATGAGGAAGACGATGTTCAGCGTCTCTGTGTGCTGTGGGGACAACGCAAAAGGACACAGAGAGAGTCAGACACAGAGGAGGAGGAGGCCCGCTCAGACACTTCACTTTCACTGCTGCAATTCCTTGTAAACCGCAAGTCTTTCTTTCTCTTAACTTGGTTGCACAATGATGTGTGTGTGTGTGTGTGTCCATATATATATATATATATATATGGACAAAGGTGTCTGTTAAGCAACATAACCATAACGTAACCATATATATACACACACACATTACAAACTTATGTGTGTTCTAAAGCCACACACACATCCCATCCTCACTAAGATAAATCCGCAACAATCTGTCGACCGAAAATCATGAGGCTGACTTGAACTTGAAGTCCCACATGTACAGTCAGATTTTTAATTAATGCTGTTGTAATGTTTAGAGGCAAACGCTGTCTGCATGTGCTGCAGTGCTGCAGATTGCAGCTGTTGTGTGGTGCTTTTGAGAGAGGAGCGTCTCACCAGTTTGAGCTTCCTGCCTTTGCTCTCTGAGCCCTCTGCTTCCATCAGCTCTTTCTGAAGCTTCTCCTCGGCTTTCTTCCACTGGGGAACACAACAGACGCACGCACACATTTCAGTGGCAGTGAAAATGATTGACACGCACCCACTCATTCTTTCATTCATTCCCTCTGGGTTCGTCCCTCCTCTCCCTCTCTCTCTCACACACACACACACACACACACACACACTTAAAGTTCCTGCAAAGTACTTTTTGGAGCATTAGAAGTCTTCTGGGGACTTGATGATTGACAAGTCTATCTTTATTAGCCAATCAGGAAACATCAAAAACAGACAGGCAGCCCTGCCTGCCAATTACATTTCAAGTCCCCCCACATACTTAAGAGAGGCAGGAGAGCTCACACAATGGTGGAGTTTGATGGAAGTGACTGAGAACTGCTAACATTTGTGAAAGACGGCTTGTGCTGCCACTCTCATGCCCTGTACCTTTCTCTGCATCCTGGACAGGTTCTTCTTCTTCTCCTGGTAGTTCATGAACTTGTGCTTGGGCTTCAGGTCCTCAGCGTCCTTCTTCATCTCCACCTCCTTTATCCGCAGACACAGCAGAGTCTTCAGCATCTGCAGCAGCAAAGGAGAGAGAGAGAGGGAGATAGAGGCGAGGGAAGAAAGGGAAGGATAGAAAAATAAAAAAGAATAAGAGAGTGAACGAGGGGGCAAATCAAATGTAAAAAAAGAGGGAAACATATTCAACTCTGTGTGCTGTGAAAAGTGAGATTTAAAAAAAAAAAAAACATATTTTGGGGGGGCTTTTGACAGGAAGCGAGTGGGAGTAAGAGATGGGATCAGGAAATGACTCCGGGTCAGGCTCAAACCTGGACCTGAATATATGCCACAGCAACCTCTGTGAAAAAGGAGATTTTAAAGGAGAGTTGAGTGCGTGTGTGTGTGTGTGTGTGTGGGAGAGGGGGGGGGGGGGGGGTATGCGTGTGTGTGTGTGTGTGTGTGTGTGTGTGTGTGTGTGTGTGTGTGTGTGTGTGTGTGTACCTCTGGTTTGACGTGGTAGTTCCTGCTCTTGACGATGCCGGAGACGACCTTAACCAGAGCCAGGGAGGCCTCTCCCAGCTTATCCTGCCTCAGAAGTTTCCTCACTGCGTCGCAACACATTTCACTCACCTACAGCACACACACACACACACACACACACACACACACACACACACACACACACACACACGTCACAGCCTATACAGCAGAAAATTCCTAGATATCACAGAACACATGTGAATTGTACATACCTCACATCTATAGTCATTCATTAACATGTTTCTCCATCAGCATCACACAGACACACACACACACACACACACACACACACACACACACACACACACACAGATCACACACTTATATCCTTTAAGGAACTACAGTACCTGTACCTCACACACCCAACACACACAAATCTAGACCTCACACACCTAACCTTAGCGAGCCCCTAGTCTCTAAACCCTGTGCTGTGTCGACGCGTGTGCTCTGACCTTGCGCACGGGGTCGTTCATGTGCGGCACCACCACCACCAGGATGTTGTTGTGGAAGTTGAAGTGGGGCAGGGCCACCATGAGCTCACACATGCAGCGCAGCGCCACCTCGGCCAGGCCCCGGTAGCAGTCCAGCGACACGGCCCCGCTCGCCTTCTCCTTCTTCTGCTTCCAGTCTGGGGGTGGGGAGTCACACCGTGGTGAGGAGTACACTTACATTTGTGTGTGTGTGTGTGACTCTGTGTGTGTGTGTGTGTGTGTGTGTGTGTGTGTGTGTGTGTGTGTGAGAGACTCTCTGTGTCTTGTTGTTATGTCTTGGTGTGTGTGTGTGACTCTGTGTGCGTGTGTGTGTTCTGAGGCAGTGAGAAAGCTTCATGTGTGTATTTGCACTTCAGAATGTCGGTACCTTTGACGACCCGTTCTAAGTTCTCCAGGTAGAACTTGTACTGGCTCACCAGCCCCTCTTCAAACTCCCGCAGCTGTTTCGTCTCCTTTTTCACCTGAGCAACACACCAACAACACCCAGGTTTACAAATACATACACACACGCACGCAAAATCTGCAATTTCGTTTTCAGACAGACGTGTATTTCCGCAATGTTCACAGACTTTTTACGGTGGTGTTTTTTTTGTTTGCTTTTTTTTGCGGTCTGAATTCATATGTCCGTATATCTACTACTGGAATCTACTTTTCCTGCTGCCGACTATGTGAATCCAGTGCATTTAAAGCGCCCTAATGCCCACTGAACAGTTTTGCATCTCTCTAACATGCTGCTGGTAATGCAGCAAGGCTGTAGCCTCCTCCACACTACCGGTGTAAAAACCACACTGTTCCGCTGTCAGGCATGAACAGCTAATCCATCATTATCTGCCCGGCGAAATAAACGGAAATTCGAAATTAGATGTGAACAACAGGTGGCCGTAAAAAAAATCTGCATATACGCTTCATGTCTGAATGTCCGTTACCAGAATGTCCGTCAGAAATGCGGCAAGTAATTATCGCAAAATGTGCGGAAAACCTGTCTGAAAATGGCTACTGTGCCATATAAGTATGACTTGAGCTAATCGATGGAGACCTATTAAAGGGGTCTCTGTTCAAAAGGAGGCTGTGTGGTCACTCACCCTGGCGGTCTTCTCCTCCTCTGTGAGTGGGCGGATGCGGTAGGCAGGGACGATGTCCTTAAAGATCTCCATGAGGGAGACCATGACCAGCTTCCTGACGGTGACCGCCACGCTGGGGTCAGTCTCCATCAACATGGCCCTCAGCTCCTTCACCTTCTTTATCTGCAGGAGGAACACACACACACACACACACAAAGAAATGAGAGAGTAAGAAGAACTGCTGGGATATGTCCATTTGCACTCTTACATTGTTATTAGGCTCAGTGCTTTTGGGTATGTGTGTGTGTTTGTGCTCCTTACATTGTTCTAAATGTGCATAGTTGAGGTCAGTTTAGTGTGTGTGTGTGTGTGTGTGCCTTACGTTGGCGTTGGGGTCAGCGAGGATGGCTGAGCCCAGTTTGGCGATGCGCTCCTTACGCTCCAGCAGCTTCTCGTTCCGCAACTGGAACTGCTCCTCTGGAGTCAGAACGGGGCCGGAATAGGCTTCCTCCACTGAGGGACCAACCACACACACACACACCACACACACATTCAATCGTGGCCCGCAAAAAATACCAAAACAGTGAACTCCTCCATTATGATCAACTATTATATGTAACAAATCTATTATGACATGCGGTGGTTTTGAGTAACAAGCTTTGTTCAAACCACTGCTTTAAGTGAACCAACTGTATGTCTATAGGAGCATAAATAATAATATATCCCAAGGTGCTTTACAGTACCCTGCCTGATCTTAAACTAAAGACAGGAGGCATGCAGACAATGGACTCCTTACATCAGTCAACATTCATCACTAGAAATGAGACTTACCCTCTTCCATCTCTTCTTCTGACTCTTGATCTTCCTCTTCCTGATCTTTCGGCTGAACTACAGACAGATAGACAGAGAGAGAGGAAGAGACTTTACTCAATAGCCGTTAACTGACTGAACGCCGCCTCATCCGCGGCTAGGTTTAACCGGCCATTCCCCGGCTAGGTCAGTGAGGACAAGAGGCGCGATATTCCAAAGCCGCCTCAGTGTAGGCGTAAACAAGAACTGGGTGTGAAGTTGAACAGTGACGTACAACAACATAGGCGTCGAAGTCTCGTGACACTACTGTCATTCTCAAAACAGCGGTGCAGCTCTCTGTCAAGTTCTCTGCTCCTCCGTTTGATATTTCTAGATCTTCTGACTAAGTTTACTGTACTTATCCAAACTGACGACATCACCACTGTCACTAGATATTAAAGCAAACATTGATTTTCACTCGGTGTATTCACTGACCGTAAAAAAGTGTCATTAGTAGCCTATGCAGTATGCACCTGTTCTATACGGTCTGGTATGCACTGTTGTTTGTGGCTAGCTAGACTTGCTAGCTCGATGTAGCGCGGCTCGGATATGCTTGTGTTACGTTCATGCAAGGGGGAAAAGCAGCCTGTTGTCATAAGATAGTTGACGGTTACGCATTATATAGGTGTACTAGACTAGTCAGCTGATGTGTTGTGGGATAAGGGGTTTATGTTACGGGATGCCACCCATGTTGTGGGATATAGCCACGGGGATCTTAAACAGGCCACTTGACAAAACCCTTCACATTGAACTTGTAGTAGAGTTGTTTGCATTAATTGAACAGGCCATCTTTGTTTTTTGTATGTGAAGGTCATTAACAAGGAATAAAATGATTGTTTTCATATTAAACACCTTTGTTATTCATTTTGCTTAGTAAGACTTGAGACAAATGTTAAGCCAACTTGAATTCATGGTTATTATGGCAATGGTATGTTTGGTGAACTGTGCTTTTTTAAATTCATTTTTACTGTTCAAAGTGCAGTTTGTTGCACTGTATTTATTACGGACATGTTATGCCAGCCGATACAACCAGATTGTATTTATCCGTATTCATAGAGTGCATGAGTGAGTGTCACGTTGTCCCGGTAACGCGATTTTCTGTTAACAAACGACCTGCATGTGGCATTTTCTATCGCCTCACCGTGTTGTTTATTTCAAAATTAAAATAAATGAATTTGAAACGGTAAAAATCACTACCATGTCGAGGCGCTTATGTATGCTTCTGGTGTACTAAAAGGAGACGTTCACGCTAGCATTAGCTAACTTAATGTAATCATAGATTAGCCCAGCTTGCCGTTACATTATACACTTTCCCCCCCATGCTAGCGTGAACATTAGCCTACACCAGAAGCATACACGCCTCGACATGGTAGTGACTTTTACCGCTTAAAATTCATTTTTCATTTTGAAATAAACAACACGGTGAGGAAATAGAAAATGCCACTTGCAGGTCGTTTGTTTATAACAGGAAATCGCGTTACTGGGACAACGTGACACTTTAACTTACGCAGTGAGGTTCTGGAACCAGCTGCCGGTAAAGCATGTTTATGACACGTTTTCAATGTTGAATCAACCAAATTTCAATATTAGTAGGCTACCATTGAATGAGCACTGAATCAGTGTTGAATCAACGTTTGATTATCATTGAAATTTCAATGTAATTTCAACGGCAATCACATCTGGTTGAATCAACGTTGAATCCACGTTTTAGATGATTGAAATGGTGATGTTGTTTCAACGGCAATCTCATCGAGCGCTTTCAATGTCGAAACAACTTCGGAGTTCAATGCAGATTCAACGAATCCTTTCAACGTTGATTCAATGCCATTTTGCTATCTGGGATGTCATTCCTCATATTCATCTGGTAATAAACATTTCCTAACAGAGTAATTCTTGCCTCGTCACAATATCAACTCTCCACTCATTCCGCTTGGACTATGCATTATACCTTTCACTGCCTCACGTCTGCCAGGTTCCAAACTGTCTTCCTAACAGCAGTTACAATCAGTATTTTTGTGATAACAACAAAACAGCTCTGCAAAGTTTAAACCAACGATGCTAATCGCGATTAGCGATTAGCTATTTAAAATGCAGAGCCTACCCTCATAAGGAGACCTCTCCAATTCAGAAAAATGCATTAAACTAAAATTGGACAACGTTGTTATGTTTCTTAAACCTTAGGGTGGGTATGATAGGCCTAGCCTACATGCTTTAACGAAATACGTTGTCAATGGTTATTTGAGCAAGCTAGCCAAGGTCTAGCTAATTTATCCTGGCTGTAGATAAAGCAGGATAGGCTATGTTTTCCCAATATGTTAGCAATTAATAAATAAATGCTGAGATGTTTGGCGATTTAATTGACATTTGAAAGAACAGTGTGCTAGATGGACCACAAGGACCAGTGTTAATATGTGAACCGTATGATGATGATCTGACAGCTGTGCTCAGCATACAGTCAGTCAGCTGTTTGCTGATTTTAAGTCTTTCAGCAGTGTGTGCACAACTCTCGTTGTTGACAGCTCCGCCCATGTCTCAGCTAGCCGCCGCATAGCCGGCTCGCGTGCTCACTGCAGTCGCCCTGGGAATATGTGTACCCTCAGGGGAGGACAATTGGCAGCGTAAATCACCTCGGCGATTAGCCGGCTATCAGTGAGTACAATCGGGACTAGCCGGCTAAAAGCCCGTGCATCGCCGGCTATCTGTGCAGTCAGTAAACGGCTAATGACTCCTGTGCTCCACCAATAGCTCTGGACAAAACATTGCATGGATCCTTTGGAGCACAACAGTACATGTGTTAAGACATTCTCTTATATAGCATTTGACAGTGCAAATGGTGCCGCAATCATTTGACATAAGCAACATACACACACGTGCTACACACACACACACACACACACACACACACACTCTCTCTCACACACAAACATTCACAGACACGCACACACACACACACCTGGCTTCTCCATGCTCTGCGGGATGAGGCGGGTCTTGTCCTTGATTGGCAGCAGGTGGATGACCTCCTTCTCCTCGGTCTTCTTCATCTTGCGGGGCGTCTTCTCGTACGACTCCACCTGCTCCCCCTTGCGCTTCTTGGTGTGCACTGGTTCACTGGACACACACACACGCGCACACACACACACACACACACACACACACACACACACACATATCCTGGTCAACACACTTCTTCTGACTGAATGCTATCACTACTTTTTCATGCTTGGAGATCCTGTATGCAGGGCATCCATGTCTTCAGATGGTCACAGCAGTGGCTTTCTTTGTCCATTTAGAGGTGTGGGTGCTAAGCATGCAGTGCATCGTAAAGTGAGTCATGTGACTGTGGAAAACACAAATCTAAAATAATCACAGTTACAGTCACAATTAACTGTTACCATTAGAGCTGTCACATCTGCAAGATACTCCTCTAGTGAATGTTTCAGAGTGTTTCGTGTCTGCAAGCATCTTGACCCAAATGTGTGTGTGTGTGTGTGTGTGTGTGTGTGTGTGTGTGTGGAAATGCCTACCAGGCGGAGAGGTCTCGCGTTATGAAGGAGGCCCTCTGTGCCATGGCCCTCATCTGCTCCAGGTCGTCCTCCTCCATCATGTCTGTGGGCAGCGCGTCCAGAAACTCCTCCTCGTCCTCCTCTTCCTCTGCAAAGGAGCAGTGCATGGAGACACACAGCTGAGCTTACACTCGAAATAAGAACACCAGAACCCAACCACTCCCGAGGTGAGAACTGTTATCATAACCTCATTTACTCCTCTATGGCATTAGCGGACATTAATCATTAAATGGCATGTTGAGTTTGGCGGGGGGGGGGGGGGGGGGGATTTTCTGCTGTCCACTCTTTTGCGCTGTCTATAGAAGCCCTGGTCCATCCCGGAGCCAGAAGTCTGAAGTGTTTGCTCCCACCAAAGCTCGAGCGTTACGGTGGGAGGGAAAGGCAGCCATCGTTCCGACATTGACCAAATAAATAATAACAACAACAACAACCACCATATAGTCACATACTTCAAAGCCACAGTTTTTTCCTGATCGTGGAAGTAATACTGGCAAAGGTTTTTGTTTTTGTTTTCGAGGATTCAAGTGTTTTCCCTAGGCTCTCTAGGTGACCTCTCGACATGTGAGAATTTGGTTTTGTCAGTTTTTTTTATTTAGAATTGGAAAATTCAAAGGGGGGGGGGGGGGGGGGGGTGAGGGGGGTTATAACAACCATAAACCATACAGACCTAATATCCTATGCTTTATCACTGCAATTTCCATTCAAATCAATTAAGTAAATAATTAAATAAATCCATCAATCAAAAGACTGGACTCCATAAGCAAGGACATCATGAAAATATAAGTAAGGACATCGGTTTTGAGCAGCTCACCTGGCTTCTTGTGATAGCGCTCCAGCGGCTGTGGTTCCTTGGTGGACACATCGCTGATGGCCTGCCGGAGCTTGCGATGCTCCTTGCGTTGCTTCTTGGCAGCGTTGTCTTGTTTGAACTGTTTGTTCTTGGTCTTGTTGCCCAGCTTCAAGTTGCTGGTCTTCAGCAGCTTGCGGAAGCTGGGCTTCCTCTTGTTGTTGTTCCTTTTCTGTGAAGAAGAAAAGAAATACAATGATTAATGCGTCTCTATGAGGATATTAAAACATTGTGCATGTATGGAGATCATCATATCAATTCCATCCTGTTCTATGTATCAATGTACACTTCACTGAACTTCCCCAGGCCATCTAGGGCCCCAATAAAACACAAAAGCTTATAAAATAAAATAAATATAGCATCAATAAAGTTGAATATCTGCTCATTCATAAAGGAGCAGAAGTAACAGAGAAGTAACAGTGTCACGTCACAGGTCATAACAAATGTCTATTCTCCAAGTTTCCATTCGCGTCTGTTTACACTATTTAAACCCCCATTACCAAATACGCAGCAAGACAAAGGCAAAAGCACTAAAAGATATCTGTGATGTGATCAATTTGTAACTTTAATGTTAAAGAAACTCCAGGCATTAACCGTCAGGCAGATGCAACACTAACCATACCCATACAGGTTGTTAATAACGTTGGGTATCGTCAGCCACTGCTGTAGCAAGACAACTCTCGCCTAACATCATGACAGCTTTATTTTTTGTCAAGTGTTGTGGATAACTTGAAACAACGTTAAATAAAACAAAAATATCGTGTCAATTCCTAACGTAACGTTAGCTACGCATGTTAAACATCATAAGTATTGAGCTACGCTAGACTTAAAGGCAAAAACTGAACAATATAATTGACTTACCCCCGTCCCCATGATGTCCCGGTGTGACAAACTAATAAGAAACTAAATTCAATTGTTTTACTATAAGGACATTTGATTACAAATGTTGTAAACTCATATTAGGTGGGCACACTGCACATGTGTTCTGGCAAGTGTGTTTTGTTACCGGAACTACGTATGCGAACGATAACAGAGAAGGCCAAAACGTATAGGTCCTATGTTTCCACACACTGCCACCTTGCGGTAAGGAGTTATTGCACAGGGTACGTTCGGGGACACAAGAATGGCCATAGATTGTGTAGAACCTTCTATGCAATCTTATCACGTTAGGGAAATGCTGCACCATCACATATGTTCATCAGACAAACATAATCACAACCAGAATTTGAATTTTCAGCTTCAATTTATTTACATGAATTTTATCTAATGATCTTTTAGCAAGGGCATAATCTATTTACATTTAACTCATAACTTAGTATGAAAACTGTACAACACAGAGAAAGACAGAAGACAAGATAGTGAATCAACTTATCAATTATGTAGTAGCCTGCTATTTAAAATCAATCATACAGTTGCAATTTTTTTTTTACATCAAATCATACAGCTTTAGAGCTTTAAAATCCAAATAAAACCAGGTATCTGATAGTATGCAACCAAAACCAATCCATAAAACAAACAAACAGAAAAACAAACAAACAAACTTCAGTACTGAACTGAGAATGGTGCGCTATTATAAGCATCACAATGCTGCTGCATCAATAGGAAGATTAATAAGGTCCTCAGAACAGATAAAACATTCACTGCATTTAAAAAAAAGAAAGTCATCAGTTGCACCTGTTGGCCCACAAAAGCACTGACACTGTGTAACACGCAAGTGTTGTGCACAAGTAACATAGCGACTGTATGCTCTCTTAACATATCCACCATTGCTGGCAGAGACGGGGTGGAAATAAAAAGCCTTTTTCGAGATTCCTCTCGATTTTGCAAGTAAGTACACTCAAGATGCCTGAGCATCAACAGTAAGACACACAGAGTGGTTATGCTCTGGGGGTTCCTTGCTGTCCTAAAGCTACGATTCACCATTGCACTTCAAAAAGATCTGACATACTGTAAGAGAAAAAAAAACAAAAAGCAATTTATCTCAGACAGAGAGTGTGAGAGTGAGAGAGACACTAACAATCACATTTACCAGGCATTTCTTTGTTTTGTTTCTTTTTTTTTCAAGATTTTCAGTCCTTTTTTTGTGTCGGGTTAAATAATCCTGATTAACTTCATTCCTTCATATAGATAGCCTTACTTCTCGATGAGGCAATATCATTACATTTAAGTCCATGTTACAGTTACTGGTCCATTTCAAAGTCAGTCCATTTAACAACGCAAGACTGTTCCAAAGCAGCTATGATGTGCGATCTCCCCATAAGAGTATACCTAAAGCTTGCAGGGGTGACGGCTTGACTACTGGTCCAAAACTCCTTGCTGGTCCGAGACATGACTAAATTAAAAAAAAAGAAGCTTAAAGAGATGTTGAGTTTGTCGAAAGCTTGTTTTCTTGGAACTGTTAAAACACAGCTATCACTCACATCTAGTCCGTTCCCTCAGCCTGGGAGCTCACACTGAGCTCTGGATCGACAGGTTTGTGGGGACACAAAGCCAGAAGAGTAAAAGAGTGTGTGAGAGAGCAAAAATAGTGACACGTTTCTGAACTGACTGAGTGTCTTTCGAGTCACATCAGAAACCTGCTTCATGTGCAAGTGAGAGTGGAGACTTGTGTTGAGTTGAGACTGCTGTGAGGTGGGGTGGGGGGGCGGGGAGTGGTAGTGCTTTCAGAATTTTCTGCTGTCCACTCTTTTGCGCTGTCCATAGAAGCCCTGGTCCATCCCGGAGCCAGAAGTCTGAAGTGTTTGCAAAGTGGACATGCTCCCACCAAAGCTCGAGCGTTACGGTGGGAGGGAAAGGCAGCGATCGTTCCGACATTGACCAAATAAATAATAACAACAACAACAACAACCATATAGTCACATACTTCAAAGCCACAGTTTTTCCTGATCGTGGAAGTAATACTGGCAAAGGTTTTTTTTTGTTTTCGAGGATTCAAGTGTTTTCCCTAGGCTCTCTAGGTGACCTCTCGACATGTGAGAATTTGGTTTTGTCAGTTAGAAATTCATTTTTGATTTAGAATTGGAAAATTCTAAGTTCTTTTGCGGCAATATAAGTCCTCCACAATGAGAACTGGTGGCTTGTGTCCAGGTGAGCGCAGTTAGGAGCTTTTAAGTGCTGGACTGCCCGTCTTCTCTGCATCCTTGCTGTCCTTCATGAGTGCATTGAAGACCTGAGGAGCACAAACCACAAGACATACACATGAGATAAAATCCACGAGGTTTGACTTGTTAGGATAACATCTATAAACAGGGGTGACACATAGGTCGGACTGTAAAAAAAGCTATAAAATCATCACATAATAAATTATATGATGATCGAAGTCAAATGTGAAATCCCCTGACTTTTCCCGGGTCATTCGCAGACTAAAGAGCTTAAGTTTCATGACCTCTCATGGATCTAAAAAGCTGTCTGAAAAAACAGTGTAATGGGAAGTATGTGAATTAACTGAAGAAAAAAAGTGCTGCATGGAAAATATTATTTTTGATGAATACTTACTACATTTCCAAAATGCTACAAACAAATTCTCTGATATTCCATGACCTGGGCTAAAGCCTGATCAAATCTGGAATAGCTTTTCTAAAATTCCATGACCTGTGAAAACCCTGTGCAATACAATAAATAAACAAGAAATAAATAAAGGAGTGAGCAAGTGAATAAATACACTACTGTTGAATGACTGCCTGTCCAATGACTGGATTAGAGAATGAATGAATGAATGAATGAATGAATGAAAAAATGAACGAATGAATGAATGAACGAATGAATGAATGAATGAACAAATGAATGAATGAGTGAATGAATGAATTCATTAATTAATAAGTGAATGAGTGAATATACTGTATGCACTAATGACTGGATGAAATAATAAATGACGGAGTGAATGAGCGCAAAAGGAACACACCTGCGCCCACTTCCTGTTGCCGCTGAGCATCTGGGTGGCGGCGATGCAGGTGAAGAGTGCGTCGGAGGGCAGGTGGTCGGGCAGGCGCGTGAGGAACTGCGCCATGTGGATGAAGTCCATCTGCAGCAGCACGTCCTCGAACAGGCGCAGGATGCCCAGGCCCGTGCGGAACAGGAACTCCTCGCCGTCCCGGCAGAACACGTCCCACACGCGGCACGCCACGTCCAGCGGCAGAGGCCGGCTGTACAGCGTGAAGATCCTGGAGGACACACACACACACACACATACACACACACACACAGACAGACACACACACACACACACACAAACACACACACACACATATGTATATGGTCAACATACACCTGCATCAATGATTCCAGTCAGAGAAGATACACTGCACAGATACACTACAGAAACAAACAAGGCTTACAGTGTCACTAATAGAAATTGAAAGGTATAACCCACCATTCCGAAAGTGCACACAAAATACACACACACACACACACACATACAGACATATAAACCATTACTCTAAATGTGTGTTAATCATAAAGAGATTGAAAAGAGCACTTGTCACTCTCCATACACCCTCAAGAGAAAAACCTATAGTTGCTTTTGTGATTTGCCTGACATTTTCTCCACGCTCATATTTATCTGGTTGGTCCCTGGCCTCTACTCACCAGTCTATCAGGTAGAGGTCTGGAGTGAGACTGCAGCTCTTGAAGTGGCTAAACAGCCTGGGGAGGTTCTCCTCAAAGAACACCTCGAATGCAGCAAAGTACTTCATCATCTGATGAGATGAGAAAAAATACATAAACAAAATTAAAATGTACGTATTCATGTACAGTATAATCCTATCACACGTTTACAACAATGACATCATATATAGCCATGCAAAATGTACACTGATATTACTAAAATGCACCAATTTGCCTTTACAACCTTTGGGCTCTTACATTTCCATTCATGACTACTACCACCACATGACTTCACAGTGTCCTGCCTGCAGCTAAGAGGCGAATCAGGTGTGGCTTCTCCCCTTAACATAACAACATGCTATCCAAATCAATCTGAGGATACTATAAATAACTGACAACAAACAAAAGTAATCTTCTGTATTGTCTTTACGAAAACAACAATCAGCATTAAGGCTTTAAGTGAGCAGCTAGCGTGGAGAAGGAGCACTGGCTCGCCTGAGGAAGGCTACGGTAACAGGCCCTACCAGTTCATGGTCCACTCTGAAGAAGGCCAACTGGCAGGGCTTGTTAAGGAGGTTGGCGAAGGCGATGAAGGCGTCAGCTTCCTCCAGGTTGAGGATCAGCACAGCGGCAATGAAGGACATTCCCTGGACCTGGGGTCAAATGTCAAGGGGTCAGGATGGTCATATATGACATCTGGACATGCACAGATTCCTCCTCACACTTCTGTAATCTCTACAACCAGGTGCAGTTTGGTGTGTTTAACAAGGCAGAGGGGCTTTTATCGCACAGCACTATCTAACACATACACACACACATCACATTTACTCTGTACTGAGACGGAATGAAGCGGAATGTAAAGAGAACATTCCTAAGGCAGTTCCATAAAGACTGAGTGACAGATTCTAGAATGTCTACCTGATGACCGAAAGATAGGAAGTCACAGGTTATGTGTGTGTGTGTGTGTGTGTGTGTGTGTGTACTCACGTATCCCACGTCTGGTCTGTAACAGGTATATGCCCCCAGGATACTGTGCAAGACATCATGGTAAGGCCCACCCTGAAAGAGATGGAAGCCAAGAAACACAACATATGGTTAACATAAGCAAACAGACATAAGAAAAACACACACACACTCAGCAAACATAAGTAAATACACACATATATATGTAGACATATATAGACATACAGTATACACACATGCTGTACACTTACAATCACAGAAATACACACATACACTTACACTCACAGAAGCACACACAACCAAACACAAAGTAGTCGTTATCCCCCTCCCCCACACACACACACCCCTTGGTAAGGCCCACCCTGAGGGAGATGAAAGCCAAGAAACACACACACACACACTGGTCAGACATAAGAAAAGCACACACACTTAGCAAACACGAGTAAATACACACAAACATGCTCAAAGACGTATAATAATACTGTATATATGCACAAAGTGGGTGTTTTGTAGCGGAAGTTACTAGGTGATAAAAGCTTGTGAGGTGTAGACCAAGAGGAAACACAGTGCACTGGCCCTGTCTCCTCACCATCCTCCCTCCTTTTGGGTAGGAGTTCAGTTCCTATGTGTGTGCCCATCACCCATACTTACTCTCTGGCCTTTAGTCATTTACTGAACTGAAACGGTTGGGTAGATTTGTGTTACCTTCTGGAAGATGAAGAGGGAGGGGAAAGTGCGTGAGATGTCCAGCTTGATCACATCCAGACTGGACTCGCGGTCCGCCACAGACGCCCCTGATTCGGCTGGAGATGAAAGACATGAGTTGAGGTCAAACACAAGGGCGAGCACAAACGTCCACTGAGCACAGAGATTAAGGGCTGGCACTGATGCAGTCCCTCCAGTAACATTAGATATCCTCTCAGCATGGGGAGTTTTGAACGTGACAGTAAAAGAATTCTTGATGTTTGATTGTGTGTGATTCTAAAATTCCATAATATATTCAAATGGACCCTTAAGAACATTCAATCTTTATTCAACATTTTGGTGTAAGTGTGCCAATGTGGGTGCGTGTGTGCATGTATGTGTGTGAGTGTGTGTGTGTAAGAGACAGACCATAAGTCCTACTTCTGCTGGCATTCAACTCAACACAAACGGAATCAAACGGAAAGTAAACTTTTCAGTTTGAACCTCACACACAAAGATCCTTGGAGAAACACACACAAAAAACCTCTTCTCTCTCTCTCACACACACACACACACACACACACACACACACACACACACAAACTCACCCTCGGTCTCCGTCTCCGAGCCCGTTTCACTGAAACTCCTCCACCGTTCCTTGGCCCTGGAGAGGAAGATCTCGTATAGCTCTGGAGTCGGACAGAATCAGTGGGGGAGAGGAAGAGGATAAGGAGGAAGAGGAGGAGGAGGAGTGGGGGATGAGGAGGAGGAAGAGAGAACAGCGAGAATCCAGACAGTCAGACTGGCTCGGCGGGTTCAAAGAGTTTCCTGGACGTCAGTTCAGAGCTTTAAGCTCCTCCAGGGTAAACTGCAGCTCACAGTGATTGGGGGCTGCACATCCTCAAACCATTTCTCTTTACAGCAGCCAACTCAAAGGCCTGCTCCTAGACACACGCATCAGAGAGAGCGCCGGGATCCAAAGCAGTCTGTTGACATGAGGTTAGGGAGGCAGTCTGTTGTCAGACTGAGATTTATTTTGTTGACTTTGGTAAAGGCTGGCTGGAGTTTACGCAAAGACTGCATCCCGTTTCATTAGGCTCTTCACTGGATGTGTGGTGATGTGTCAATGTTTGGTTTGCTTCTGAGGAACGGTTGATTGCTTCTGTAGCATATCATCATGTGCATTTTTTTTGTCTCAGACTTTTACACACTTACATAGACACGTCAGAATAACAACAATTTTACTTTTAATTGAATTAGCCAAAAGTTATCAGGTAGTAGTTTTTAACTGGCTATTACTGAATTGTGTATAAGGCCCAGAACATTTGACTTAAATTAACAGATTCCAAAACAGCATTGGAACAGTAACTACTACAACAAAACCTGCATCAAGCCATCATCCTTAAACACACGCACACACACACACAGCAGACACACACACACACAGCAGACACACGCACACAGCAGACACACGCACACATGTCCACTTTACCTGGGGTGATGTTGAGCTCGTTCCCAACCGCCAGGCTCCAAACTTTGCCACGGACGTTGGGTGGCAAGCCTTGCCACCACAGCTCCCTCACACGGCGCGTGCCACGCCTGCCAACAGGAGACACATGGGCACATTACACACTGGCAAAGCCTCAATGGGTCAACTCTACCATGTCTCCTCATCTAGAACCTGCACAAGACACCTTTAATACGTCATGTCATTCAGTTCAATCCAATTCAATGTGTTTTATTGGCATAACTGTGCAGTGCACAATCTCGCTAGAGCGCTCTAATATTCTGCCCTTGGGTTCTATAAAGCCATTTGTGGCATGAGACATGAGGCTATACAAATCAACTGAGTTTAATCAATTCCTATTCAAACTTCCTATTGGGCACTATAAATTCATTAGATGCTATTCAGAATCAGCCTATTGTTCAAATGAATCTGGTGAACAGCAGCAGTAACAGCAGAGATGTCAAGTAAAGTTTCCCCAAAAGCTTTGCTGACTTTCAGACGCTACCAATGTTCCACCCGGCAGAACACCCAATCGGCAACTGGATTTGCATTTCCTGAACAGACTGGTGTTTACATTCAGCTGCCCCCAGTGCATTTGGTTCACTTGTGCAGAGCCTCTGAGAGAGAGGAGGAAGGAATGCTGCATATTCCCAAACAGTGTTTCACAATGCAGGGCATTATTATGTGGAAATGATTCACCCTTTTGCAGTTCTATACAAAATTCATGACTGTTGAGACGTTGATGAGGGCGGTGTGTTTGCGTAAATCTGTGTGTGTGTGTGTGTGTGTGTGTGTGTGTGTGCACACGTGTGCTTGTGTGTGTGTGTGTGTGTACATGTATGTATGTGTGTGTGTGTGTGTGTGTGTGTGTGTGTGTGTGTGTGTGTGTACATGTATACGTGTGTGTGTGTGTGTGTGTGTGTGTGTGTGTGTGTGTGTGTGTGTGTGTACGTGCATACGTGCGTGTGTGTGTGTGTGTGTGTGTGTGTGTGTGCTCACATGCTCTCCCAGTTGGGCAGGATCTCGTTGTTCCAGGCCACCATGGCGCTGGCGATGCTCTCCTCCTGCTTGAAGCGCTCCTTCATCATCTTCTTCTTCCTCTGGGCCTCTTTCAGCTCTGCAGCACAAACACAAATAAATAAATAAACTCAAATCATAATAAAATAAGCAACAACAACAACACACACATTCAAAAATACATTTGCAAGTAAAATGTTTATGATTGTATAATATGATTTGTATGGCTGAAATAGCAGTGCTTTTCTATGCCTGTGCGCGCCTTCTTGGATGCTTTCCAGAAATTCAATTAAATTCACCACATCAATCAGATGTTGCCATTCATTGCTGTGATTTCCATGTCACTGGCTTTACAAAACAGATGTCAATACTGCCCAGTCCAATCAAACAGAAATAACTTCTGTGTGTTCAGGACTCATTTTTTTGCCGAGCCTAGCCGATGCATTTCCAGTTGGATTTGAATGCTGAGGAGGCCTGATCTGGGGTCAGGGTTTTGGCTCCGGCACGTGGTGGTGGTGGTGGGCTTAACCGAGCGCTTTCATCTGACTGCAGCTCGGGGTTAGGCTTTAACACACACACTGGAAGTGTGACAGTCTTGAGTTACGCTCAGTGCTGGAATTCAGGGCTTAGAAGTTTACTCATTCTGAGTAATCCACACTGAGTTAGACTGCCTAGTGTCCTATTAAGGGGACATGAGTTAGACTGCCTAGTGTCCTATTGAGGGGACATGAGTTAGACTGCCTAGTGTCCTATTAAGGGGACATGAGTTAGACTGCCTAGTGTCCTATTGAGGGGACATGGGTTAGACTGCCTAGTGTCCTATTGAGGGGACATGGGTTAGACTGCCTACTGTCCTAATGAGGGGACATGGGTTAGACTGCCTAGTGTCCTATTGAGGGGACATGGGTTAGACTGCCTAGTGTCCTAATGAGGGGACATGGGTTAGACTGCCTACTGTCCTATTGAGGGGACATTGAGGGGGCTTTGAAAGTGTAGACACACTACTTGAGTTTGGACTTCATGGACCAGTAGGAGTTCAGCACAAGCAACAGCCAGTCCAGACCTCTCTGATGCCCTTCTACTACTGACCTAGCAATGCAAGCCTTTTGTCATTATCATACGGTCGGTCATACCTGAGAGCCCAGTACTACCCCCCACCCTCTTTTTAAGGTGTAGCCCGTCTGGAAGTGTGCAAGGATTAAACTTAATGAGCAATGTTGCAAGGGATGGCTTAATGAGCGATGCTGCTTGTGCACTTCCCGACTGATCGGGGCAACACATTTCTATTTCAAGGACACCGATGACAAAAACACTTTTCACAATCGCAGGAGTGGCCCTTTTGAGTCGTCCTTTGTGTCACAAGAGTGCGTTGGGTTTACATCACAGTAAGGGGTCACGGCAATCAGTCCAACTTGACTTAACATGTTGACAGAATTAGTGGTTACGTTTAGTGTGTAAGAGCTAATTATAGGGGACGTACTTCACAAGCCTGTGTGTGCGGGACACTGACGAAGAGGTCACGAGAGGTCAACCTGACTTGACTGAGGATTTGAGGTTTGGGTGTTACGTCTGCTGGCACGAGGTTCAGCGTGTGTGAGTCTGCTGGGATGGTGTTGATGTGGTAGGTGAGTTGATGCGGTAGGTAAGTATGTGTGTGTGCGTGTGTGTGTAAAAGAATACTCGCCTCTCTTCTTGGCCTCGGCCACCATCTCGTCGTACTCCTGCCTGTGGCGCTGGGCCTCCTCTGAGGACTTTGCCGGAAGGTTCCTGGAGGAAGACAAGAGGGCACAGCACAACGCAGTCAGCCAGCCAGCCAATCACAGACCACCAAAACAAATCACATGACTTACCGACACACAAACAACACAACAGAGAGAGGTGTGTGTGTACTTGAAGTAGATAAGTGTGTTGTTGCCTGGAAAAGACCATCTGAATGGCATGAGGCCAATCACATGATAAAGCCATAAATCTCTGCTCCTATCCCAAACAGAAAGAAGATATCCAACATACCACAGGAAGATATATCACTGAGCTATGAGGTCATACAAAGGAAGCTGAACGCTGGGCCCAACAAATCTCATGACTTCCCATGTGTCAAGCAGAGAGAGAAAGAGAGAGGGAGAGAGAGAGAGTATATGTGTGTGTGTGTGTGTGTGTGTGTCAGTGTGAGTGTGTTTAAGTGTTTTACGTAGCAGTGTGTGTGCTAGCTCAGGCTGAGCCCTGCCTTCGGGTGGCCATTCATAGTTAATCACGAGCGGCGTCCTTGAGGGCGAAACACAATCACTCCTCCCAGCTTTATCACACGCTTCTGCGTAGAGTGTGCCCTTCACACGCACACACACACACACGCACACTCCTAAACCTAAAAACACACACACACACACACACATACTCCTAAACCTAAACACACACACACACACATACAGACGTTCATACACAGGCACATGCAGAAACCCAAACCACATACAGAGGCATGCACACACACACCCTCATGCACCTACTACAAACACATGCATGTGCACACACAACACACACACCCACCCACCCACCCAGCCAAGCAAACACACACACACACTTACTAGTAGCCATCTTAAAAGAGAGGGCAAGCTCCCTGTGACTCTACTACAAGTGTCTGTTCACGTGAAAGCTGCTGCCTCAGTGCCAAGTCCAGGCAGCCCTGGCTGAGCACCAGATCAGTGATACAGATCTCTCTCCCCTCCTCTGTCTGGACCTCAAATTAGGACTCAGAACAACACAGCGGCACTGCGGCAAGGTCAACAAAGTCATCATTATAAGTCACAACCAAGAGCCGGTAACCCATATTACACTTCGCCTATACCTTTACAACTTTACTTGTTTTTAAAACACTCCAGTTTCAGACAGTTTCCAGACATTTCATCTCAAAGTTGAGCAAACAGTAAGGCAATATATACGTATTGATGTTCACAGAGAAAGCACAAAAGCTCGCATTACGAGGGCAATGTAGAGGCATTTTAAGCCCCTAGAAAAAGCTAACTCGACATTTTCTATCAAACTAATCAGTAGCCAGCAGATGACACGCTGACCTGGTTACCAAGCAACCAACTGTGTGGCCCCCCAGCATACGGCTGCAGATATTCTAAAGGAACGCGGCTCTCCGGAGGTGGGGGGAGGGGGGGGCGAATAGATCAAAAGAGTGACCCGACACGGGATTTGCCTCTGGTGGTTCCCCATCAAGACTTCACATTAAATGGGTTCCTAGAGGAACATTATTGAAAGGCTTAATTTAAGAAGCATTTTTTATAGGCTAAGTTGACTAGCCAACAGCTAACACACTTGTCTCGAGAACACCACCATTGTGGGTAGCATGGGTGTGGATAAAAGCTAGCCACCAGCTAGCTCACTACAGAACTGAAAGCCTTACAAGCTAAGCTCACACCTTAAAAGAGTTAAAAAAAAACAACAACACAATGTTAAGAGACAATAGCCATGCTAAGTCCTCCACTAAAGGGGTTAACCCTCATGCTAACTGAAGCATTACTCTTTACAGTCCATTAAGAATGGGAGGCCCTTCTACACCATTACCCTTTAATGTAATCAACAATTCCTTTACTGCTACAGAAGAAATCCATAAGTACGGGAACATGCTTTACGTTAATGGAACATGCAGGCAGTGAAGCGATTACTCTTTTATAACATTGAATGAGAGAGTTTTTATCGTCCTTTCAATCTCATCTCATCCTGCTGCTCTATACATTAGTGCACATCCTATATGCCTTAAGGCAGTATGCCTCCGTGAGGTACACAATATAATGCACATTCATTCAAAAAGGTATATTAGTATATTCATAAAAGAGCCATTTGGTGCATTCATTAATAAGTGGTGCATTCATTAATAAGTGGTGCGTTCATAAATGATGGTTAAGTTCACTTCTGTGTATAACTGACTATTGATGATATACTGTATGGCCCAAGGAGAATAGTGTTTGTGAGAAAGGCTGTCTGCCATGTGATAGCCTATAATAGGCCCAGCAGTTATGCACTTCAGCAGATGCCACTTATCCCAAGCAACTGGCAGGACAATGGAAGCATACAGTCATCAGGATATCAGAATATGAGCTTCTTATGAACTGGAGTCAGGGCTGCAGTGGAATAAGAAGGGCCATGCTGTGTGTGTGTGTGCATGTGTGCGTGTGTGTGTGTGTCTTATCCAAAGCAATTCAAGCACAATCACGGCGCCTGGTTATCAGAAGAATATGAGCCATGACCACATTAATGGTACCATTTGGTGTGTCTCTCGGTGTACACAAACGTGTTTGTGTGTGTGTGTGTGTGTGCTGACTCATTCAAGTCTCTCTGTTACGTGTCATTTTGTGGGGTGTGATATGTGTAAAGTATGTGAGAAGGGTGTGTAGCCAAGGTGTGTGTGACTGGGATTGTGTGTGAAAGTATGTGTGTGTTAACCATAAATGTGTCCCTCCGCAGATGGAAGGATGTGGGTCAGTGCTTCACGTGGGTGTTTGTGTGTGAGGAGTATACTGTATGTGCAACGTATCTTGGTTAGTGTGTGTGTGTGTGTGTGTGTGTGAGAAAGCGTGAATGGAGTTTAACTTTCGCCTCCATTCCATTTGTGTTCTGTCTGTTAAACATTGTGCAAGCATGGCTGCCACACACACACGCACATGCACATGCACATGCACACACACACACACACACACACACACACACACACAAGAAGCTTTTCAACTTCTCAGTAGCAAAGGAAAAGGGGCACCCTTGGCAAACCACAAGACAAATATTCCTGTTCCTCTTTCGCAGCACACTGTAGCATGAGATGTGTAGATCTGAGTGTGTTGACTCATTCTGGTCTACCCAGTGTACGTGTGTGTGCATGTACTGTATGTGAGTGTGCATGCATGAGAATATATACTGTATGTATATACATGTATATATGTATGTATGTATAACTGCATATATGTACAGTATGTGTGACTGCATATATGTGTATGTATATATAGAAGTGTTTCAGTTTATGACTGTGTGTGTGTGTGTGCACATGTGTGTGTGTGTGTGTGTGTGTGTGTGTGTGTGTGTGTGTGTGTGTGTGTGTGTGTGTACTCACGCTGGTCTGTCCTCCAGTATGAGGGCAGTGGTGGAGAGCGGCTCAAACTCCAGGTTCTTGCGGCGGCCCGGTCCCCCGTGGGCCGCCAGGGAGGGGGGAGAGTGGCCCGACTGGGCACGCTTGGCCTCGTACTCCTGCACACAGGACACACACACACATGAGGCTCACTAATACACACACACAGACATATCACCACACACACACACACACCCACACGTCTATCTGTGTCCACACACGCAAACGCCTATATATGTCCACACACACAGACGCACACACACACACACACACACACACACACACACGCCTCTCTATGTCCACACACACACACACACATACACACGCGTCTATCTGTGTCCACACACACAAACACACACACACCTACCTGTCTCCTTCATACATACTCAGAGAAACACACATACACACCTGTCACCCTCACACACACACACACACACACACACACACACACACACACCATAATGCAAACACATCCTCCATAAAAACAACACCCATTCATAATCATGTCACACAGAAGCAGTAAATGCAGATCAGTATGCAGTAAAGGCAGATCACAGTTGATCTGACACACACAGGCTGGGAGGAGCAGTGAAATGGGAGCGTCCCGGCTTTGCGCGGCGGGAAAGCTGGGAGCTGCTGCTGCTTGTTTTGGAGCGGAGCGCTTTTCAAGCAAAAGAGGGCACAGCCGACTCGCATACCTTGATCATAAGGCTCATACTCAGACATACACACACACACACGTACACACACACACACACACTCTCAAACTCTCTCTCACACACACACACACACACACACACACACACACACGCTAAAACACAGCAGCCTCAGGGTATGAAAGGAAGCATGGCCTACTGTGTGTGTGCATGTGTGTGTCTCATGAGAGAGACAAAGCAAAGGAGAACATATATGTGAGGATGTCTACGAGCCTGTGTGAGAGAAAGTGAAGGAGATTTGTGTGTGTGTGTGTGTGTGTGTGTGCTATTTGTGAACACAGTGAGAAAGACTGCATATGCGCACTGCCTGGAGGAGCAAAGAGAAAGCGACTGAGTTAATTCCAGCATCATCCTGCATAATCATCCCCACCCAGGGGAGCCTGCCATAGCCGAGGAGTTCCCATCTACACTGCACCCACCGCTGCACCAGTCAAAATACTGTGTGTGCGAGTCTGTGTGTGTATGAGAGAGAGAGAGAGAGTGAGCGTATTAAGCCTATGTAACCTAAACAAATATAAAGGCTACATTGTCAATAATACTGTTCAACAAATCAAACTTGGCATTGTCATTATCAAGACATCAGCACTTTTATCCAACGTTCAGAAGTTTGCCCTCGATCACTGACCAGTGTCATAAAAAGGTTTATCATTCATCTCCAAGTCTACTGGACAAATAATTCTACTTCACCGGCCAAAAGAACTCCGTTTCAGATGGTGGTTCCGAGACTGTTGTGTCAGCTATCGGAATGGGTCTGGCTGCAAAACTCTGACGCATCAACGGAGTAACACGATAATAAATGAAGTCAGCAGATTTCTTCGCGATGGTGTAATGGACACACCAGGAGGCCTGAGACTCTGGAAGCCCTGACATCTCCCTATCAGTCTTGACTTGACTCTTAAAACACGTCACAGCTCCCGTGGTTCGGGATTCGGGAAGACCGGGGCGAGGCGCTTGAAAACACTCAGACCAAACAAGGCTGGGTGTGGACGCACGTGGGAAAGTAACGGTAACTGGACGGACGGACGGACAAGACTAACAGACTGACTGACGAACGGACGAGCACAGAGACGGGTGCATGGCATGGGGGCGGTGACGAGTCGACGGTAAACGCGTCACAAAGAAAACTTTCACTTCCTCCTTCCCCTTCTCCTCCTCCGGGCACTGAAGCAGAGATGGAACGGGTGGACATGTGCGTCGAGCAGACGGACCCACAGACAGACAGACTGACAGACAGACAACAGAGCGATGGGGGGATGCGAGGACAAACGGAGAGAGAGAGAGGAGGGAGGGAGAGAAGGAGGGGGAAGTCTGCGAGCGGAAGTGAAAGCTTTTCGCTGCCCCATGCACGGCCAGAATGCTTGGAGGAAGAGATGACGGAGAGAGGGAGAGAGAGAGAGAGAGAGAGAGAAGATAAGCGAAGGAAAAATAGTGAAAAAGCGGCGAAGAAGTAAAAGGTCCTACCGCCGGGCCTAAGAGACTGGGTGTGGAAACAGATGTTAGGCTGCCCTGGTTACTGTCCTAAACGAGAGAAAGGAGAGAACAACCAGAGAGAGAGAGAGAGAGAGAGAGAGAGGATTGAAAGAGAGAGAGGAGGGTGAGGGACAGGGATAGGGAGAGAGAGAGAGAGAGAGAGAGAGAGAGAGAGAGAGAGAGAAAGAGAGAGAGAGGGAGAATGTAAGTAGACTCCGACCCCAGACCTCAATGGAAACATCACACACACACGCACACACAAACACACACGCACGCACACACGCACACAAAAAACAACACAACACAACCATAATGAAAACAGCCTCGGGTCCTGGTCCGCCTGAAAAGCAACCGTGTATCTTTAAAGAAAAACATAAATACAGTACACACGTACACACACAACTACAAAAACACCCCTGCAATAGGACACACAGAACACAGACTACTAAGGTAGCCACCCTACACATGATCACATGCTCAGAGTCTGACTCGGAGCACTTAATAAACACATTAGCGGTTTCCCCAGGGATGTTTCCCAGGGCTGCAATGGTGTCCTGGGAGGACTGGGGACTGTGCACTCACAGTGTGAGCCACAGCAAGGGCACTTTAGGACGGGGGACGAGTGGCTCAGTCTCAGACAGGCTGTAATCTTGTGTGTTACTTTGTGTGTGTGTGTGTGTGTGTGTGTTTCTCTGTATGTGTGAATGTCTGTAGGTGGAAGGGCATCGTCATTAGTTGTTGTTGCTCTGTGTGTGTGAAGGGCGTTGTTGCCATCAGTTGTTGAGTGTGTGTGTGTGTGTGTGTTTGGGGGGGATGACTGTCATTAATTAGTGTGTGTCTGTGTTTCTGCATGTGTCTGTGAATGTGTGTGTGTGTGTGTGTGTGTGTGTGTGTGTGTGTGTGTGTGTGTGTGTGTTTGTGTGTGTGTGTGTGTGTGAGGAGGACAGCGGGTGATTGGCTAATAAGGCCAATTTATGCTGGAATGAATTTTTCACACACATAGAACATCATCTGACAGGAGCAGCGACCTCCCAACTCTCTCAGCTCACACCGCCACTCCAAAATGCCTCACAGCCTCGGTGGCTGGAGCGTGTCTGTGTGTATCTGTCTGTGTGTGTTTCTCTGTGTGTGTGTGTGTGTGTGTGTGTGTGTTCGCATGGGAGGAAAATAACAAGGGATGTGTGCATGGAGGAGACTAACCCACTGACTCAAAAAGAGCTTTAGAGCTCACTCCTGTGTGTGTGTGTGTGTGTGTGTGTGTGTGTGTGTGTGTGTGTTGGGGGGGGGGGGGGGGTCTATCTGTCTATGTGTGTTTGTGCGTGTATGTGTGTGTGTGTGTGTGTGTGTGTGTAAGAGAGGGAGAGAGAGAGAAAGAGAGAGGGAGGGAGAGGGAGAGGGGGAGAGGGAGAGAGGCAAAGAGGCAGAGAGAGAGAGAGAGAGAGAGAGAGAGAGAGAGAATAATCCCAAACCTAATTGAGCAAAGATTAAAAACTTCATCTCAAAATAACAAGCCTTGTTACAAGATTGTATCCCAAAGGAGCAGGGCTGATATCAGGACTCGGGGGTATCTTATTTCCCTGCTGAAACACTCGTCGTCTGCAAGCTCTGCAATTAGATGTTATCCCCATCACATCAGATTACAGTGTAACTGAGAGGACATCTGCATCAGACATCACATGGGGTGGTGAGGATGGTTACGATCTGAACATATCCACAACACTGAGTTAACCATCTGATGATCCTCTTCCTTCTACTGACTGAGCCAGGGCATTGGGGACCTGCTGACACTGGCACAATTAAGGCTCTGTTTCATCAGAGGGGTCATCCCCTGGCTGGACCTCTCTGGTCAGGGTTTAGCACTAACTCAGGCGTGTCCACAGTCTGGCCCGCGGGCCAAATGGCGGATTTGAAATGCCCCCCTGGCCTCTCTCACAAGATACAGCAACAATGGCCCGCCATGGTGCTGCCTGCCCCACAGTACAGCATTGGACCGCATGAGGACACAGGCCCACCACATGATGACAGCATTCACTAGGGCTCGCAGTCGCAAAATAATGATCAAGAAATTAAACTTGTCTCTCAGTATTCAGTCAGTGGCATCTGACAGGGCGACCACTTTCAAGAGCTGACTTATTGTTATGTGCCCTGCATATCAAAGAGAGCTCATAAGTTATGTAGAAATTGTCTTATCATGCACTTCCTTCAACACGCTACTATCTCTCTTGATTACATCTGATTGTCACTTGATAACTTAGTGGTTGCCACTGCTGCACGGTCATCCTCTATTTAACAGGGTAATTGTACTATTTATTGTACTCTAATGTCTCCTCTTTACACTGCAGCTTTACTGGCAGTCCTCAACTGTCACTCACTTTGAATTGCAGATGTTTACAAATGTGACTGAAAACGTATTTGGTCCTCAAGTATTGACATAAAACTCGTTTTTTTAAAAAAAGAGTTTGACCATCCCTGGCCTAACCCCTGGCTGCTGACACTAACACTAAAACAACGACACACTTCCTTTGAGACGGATCATTTTGCACAATCACAGACTATTCCTATTGGCCTCTATGGATAAGGTTCCACACAGACAGACAAACACTCCCCCTCAGCTTGACTTAAAGCCCTGAACAGCTGCTCTTACAGAAGGCTTTGGCTGTGTGTGTGTGTGTGTGTGTGTGTGTGTGTGTGTGTGTGTGTGTGTGTGTGTGTGTGTGTGTGTGTGTGTGTGTGTGTGTGTGTGTGTGTGTGTGTGTGAAAGAGTATAGCGTGTCTGCAAGAGAGTACCTCAGAAAAGTTTAACTGTAGCCTTGTGCTTGTTCTAACCCGATTTCTATACAACAGGTAGGTAGCCCAACATCTCACAGTTTAACCATTACCTACAGATCCTTGTCATCAAGTGAGGCATTAAGAGTCCGCCTCCCTCTCTCATTCATTCACCCACACACACGCACACACACACACACACACACACACACACACACACACACACACACACACAGACATCAAGGGCCTAGAAAATCAAGAATAGGTCAACATTAAAGTGGCTTCTGCTATTTAAAAGACCCTGCACCATGCAAATCCACACAAGCCGTTGACCACAGTGAAAAGGCATTAACTCCCCCATAACCGACACTGCAAAACCCTCACCCACTCACACACAGACATGCACGTGTGTTTGCCTACGTGTGTATGTGTTGTTTATGTGTGTGTGTGTGTGTGTCTGTGTGTGCCTGTGTGCGCGTACGTACATACGCACATGTGAGTGTGTGACTAGGCACCCTTCTGCCTGCATACCTATGCACTAACACTATGCTGTGAGGAACTGAAAGTCAAACACAGAAGCCTCGACGCTGACGGTCAGGAGAGAAAAGGGAAGGGCGGTGATCTGGGTCATTGGGGCCCCAGAACTGCAGGTCCACTCGGTGTACTGTAGCCAGGGACCGTCATACAGTATACTCACAGAACTCGATATCTGTGCGGGGCTGTAAGCGGCTTTGCATGACAGTATCTCGTACGTGAGTCAATAGTGGAGTCATGGGATGGGAGTCATTTTACCTCTGACCAAGTGAGTCTACAATGACTAAACAGTGAGCAAATAAATCTGAGTCGGAATTAGGCTACCAAATCACTGGAAGTGTGAATGTGGTTTTATGAACATGCTGGATAGATTGACCAAGGCCTAACGCCAGTGGAGTTGCTTATGTGACCTCTTCAATAACATAGAAGACAGTATGAGAAATAGCCTGTTTGATTTACTAAGCTTTTTAGGGATGTAGCGATGCACAGTGAATCGGCTAAAAATCGATACACATGTGTGAAAATGACCACCGGTTGAGAAAAATGAATGGTGATGCAACTACGTTATCCAAATATAAATAAATAACAACTTCATAGGTTTGTCCTTGTAGAGCCATGTGCAACTTTACCAAAGACAGAGTAGCCTATAGAAGTTGCCTACCTTCCACAGCCTCTCTTTGACCCTGTTTCTCTGTCTCAACGGACACACCGCTCCACAGCATGCACATTAAATCCAAACTACAGTATTAGCACGCTGCACACATTTGACATCAAAACTGAGTTCTCATCATCTTAAAGGTACTGTAAGAGATGTTGGTGATGTTTTATGTGACAAAAAATTTTTTATCTTAGAAAACATCGCTCAGAGCTGTTGGTGCCTAATGCAGTTTAACAGCACCCAGGCAATAATATATCTGCATAATGCGTGCGTTCATGAATTAATGAAGTATTTTTTAATATATATCAGTAGTTTATAACAAAATAATAAGATAATGATAACAATATGAATATTACAATACTATTATAGGCCATGTAGTCAAAATGCCTCTCCCCCCTCCGGTCAGGCACCTATCATATCTCCTGTGGGAAAGACTGACTTATTTAACTAAAAACATTGTGAGAAAAGCACATTGCGAACTTAAAATCGTGAATCATATCGAATCCTGAGCGTATCGTTACATCCCCACTAAGCTTCAAGATTCAGATTTTAATTTGATAACGAATCTTTGATGACTCCAAGGAAATGTGAAAATGCATGAACACATCAGTTAACTTCAGCTAAGCGTCTGGAATAAATATTAACAGGACTCATGCAGTGCATAACAACATCTGGCAAACAGCCACAACAACTGCAACTGATAGTTTAAAGCATACTGTGAGGAACGAAATATTAAATAGCAAAGCAGGGTTTTCACCAGCTGTAGGCTAACATGTTCACCGAGGCCACTTGTCAAGGCCTTACAACCCCGACACTCCTCCACTCTCTCTAGTTCCCAACCATACTGGCAGCTGACCGTAGTTCCATGGTGACCCACTCCTATCTGAGAACTCACCTGCTGAATAGTTCTGGAATCCTTTGGGTTGTTCTCTCTGGGGGGAACCTTTCCAAAGAGCTTCCAGCCTGGAGCACTCTGTTGCTCACATTGCTTCTTTGAAAACAAGCCCCTGTCAACAGAAACCATATATGTTTTACACAAGAGATGCTCCATAATGCATGTGATAAATGCTATGTCACATGACATAGGTTAACCAATGACAACCGGAGATTTAGTCAGTAACATGCTTTGGAAGGGTGTCTATAAAGAGGTCATGAACTTTAACCTAAAACTGTGAAGGAAATACTAGGCCTACAGGAATATCACATTCTTATTTAAGAATGATTCCAACTTCCTCAATTGGTATACAGTTGAACTACTAATGCACATGAAAATCAGCTACTTTGTATTCAGGCTAAAAATAACCATGAATGGAAATTCAACATGCCTTGTTGAGACCTAGTCAAAGGCGATACAGGCAGCACATAGCCTACCTGGCTCCAATACCAGCCAGTCTGTGCAACTGTTAAATGTTGAATGAGATAGGCCACGTCTTGCCCAAAAGACGGTGGTGTGCTATTACAAGGCCATTGTTGGCAACCTCACTCGGGGACAGGGTGTCCTTTTTTATGGGCCAAGGTAACCTATATTGTTTACACCGGTAATAAATGTTGCTAGCTAACCAAAATCACATTATTGTTATTGTGGAATTGTGCCACTATTGCGAAGTGAGTTTTGTTGGACACGTAGACAACAATAACAGCACATTGTCATATACAGTTAGTAAAGTAGCTGGCACTTATAATCATACCTGCCAAAGAAATCACTGATGCCATGCTTTTTCTGTTTGGACAGCTGATCAGAGGAGACGGCTGAGGCGACAGTCATCCCCCCCGGTATGTTGTCTGGGGCGCTCTGGCGTCGGCTGATTTCATACGTGTTCCTAGAGTTCAGATTGACATCCATGAAATGTAGGTCCCGCTCCGCAGCGGGGCGCAGGAAAGCGTTGCTGCTCTCCGGGCTCAGCGGTGTGGAATCGCAGCTTAGAAAGTGCGTGCTATGGGTGATAGATTTAAGAGACTGTGGCCTAGCGGTAACGCTAGTTTCCCTATCAGGCCCAAAGGTGAGTTCAACCGTCGGGACTGGGTCATCTCCGTGAATCTGACGTGATGGAGAGGTGCCTGAATCGTCAAACACATCACTGTCTTCTTCCTTCAGCAGTTCGCCTATGCAGGACTCCAAGGTCCTGCATTCAGTGCGGCTGCTTTGCGGCACTGGATGGGGCAAGGGATTTTCCACCAGCGGATTTGATAGACATGCCTCGGTTACTCGAGGTTGTGTCGAGGCCTCCAACCCTTCCCTATTCTCTGTTGACATAACTTCTCCGTTAGCCATTTTAATGTTACCTACTTTTTCTACAGGCTCCCTCTGAGATTCGCTGACAGGGGAGTGCTGCCCGGCGTCGTTCATGTTCCCATTGCGTAGCGTCAGCGGCTCAGGTTGTGAGGCCTGGCACCGGCAAATCTGCTGATGCTCGTGTCCATCACACGATGGTGACAAGTGCGGTGTGCTGTATATCTCCTGGTTAGAGTTTGATGTGTCTTTTTGCATATCCCGGTCCGTGCTACACTTGGGTTGCCCCACAGTCCCGGCAAAGTCCCGAGGGTGAGCCTCGTCTGTGTCCGGTTGACAGTCTGCAACATCAGCAGCGCCAGACGGGCTTCCTGCTGAAGTACCCCGACCTCCGGCCGTTGATTCAACCATTGACTGTCTCACTGACTCGGTAACCCTGTTCAAAGAAGAGTCGATGTGTCGGTCTGAAGTGACACAATTGTTTTTAGTTCCAGCAGATGTCCCTTTTGCTACGAAGCCAAGCATTGTGCTACCAACCCCACTACACTCATCCCCTCCATGAAGTCCCGCTGCACCGCGACCAGTGGCATATTCTGCATTTCTTTCATCCAAATCCGTCTTGTCATCAAAACAGACCCTGAACACGCCTTTGTCACCACTAACGTTGCGTTCAGAGGCATCGACAGTTAGTCCAGAGAGAGAGAAACCCGTTTCCGTGTTTTCGTTCACATCAGTTGACAATGTCAGTTGCGAAGCTCCATTCTCGGCATTTTCCATTTCATTCACGAACCGTTCATCAAATCCACGACGCCATTTCTAACATGTATTTCTGTGGAAAGCACCGACATAAACGTACATAATGTGTTTTGATGCTTAACCGTCCATTTGACGCTGAGCTCTGAAAGATGAGAAACCGGTAGCCACCTTCTCTAGCCATGTCCGGAAGCCATTTTGAAATTCCAATGACGTAGGTTGTGGATGGTTGATTACAAGACGCGCGTGGCTTGGAGCGACATCTGGTGTCTGTTTTAAACTCCTACATTGGCAAATAGCCATGATTGTCCACTCCTCGCATCAAACATTTACTGTAAGAAATAATTTAAAAGCTTATACCAGGGTTGCATGCGGAATATGACAACATAATTTTAGATAGATTAATTACAGGTTATATGGTTAGGCCTACGTCATTGCAAACTATAATATCTTATGTCTACCTGTCACTAATTCGAACCGATTAGGATTACCCAGACAGGGATCCAGACAGGGATGAGATAGGCCTAAATTAAAGGCTACTATCAGGGTTGAATAACCTAAATAGACAATAACCTAATTGTAAGACAGTGCAAAGGAATTCAGTTGAACTATGAGTAACTAGCCTATCTAATACCCTTGGATGATTAATTGTAGCCTATAGGCTATTAAAGTCATGGGTTTCGTCAGGTCCCTTTGCACAGGTGTATAAAATCAAGTACCTAGATTATGAATGCAGACTGCATGGTGCTTGATTATACACCTGTGGAAAGGGACCTGATGAAACCCATGAATAGCCTATCAAATTATGTAAAGGCTATAGGCCTATATACTGTAATATGTGTGTGTGTGTGTGTGTGTGTGTGTGTGTGTGTGTGTGTGTGTGTGTGTGTGTGTGTGTGTGTGTGTGTGTGTGTGTGTGTGTGTGTGTGTGTGCGTGCGTGCGTGCGTGCGTGCGTGCGTGCGTGCGTGCGTGCGTGCGTGCGTGTGTGTGTGTGTGCGTGTGTGTGTGTGTGTGTGTGTGTGTTAGTAAGCCATATATTTCAGAGCTAGTCAATTGTTTCAGGAGTGCTCCAAGATCACAAAAACCGACAGACATTTTAGAAAACGCAAGGCAGTAGCAGGCTATTAGGCCTATGCTGACAATAACAGATTGGCCTATGACGCGACACCGTTTTCAAGTCGCCCACTCTGGTGCGAGGAAGACTCCTCATTAGGTTGCAGGAGAACGTCGCTCTTCGGCACGAGGCGTTCGCTGGAGAAGAAACTAGAGCAGTGTGTCTGAACACAGAGTGACAGCCAGATGTGCTCAGATACGTGTGATGGACAGAATATAAATGAATTGGGGAAGGAACTGTGAGAGGAGAGTCACTTTTTTGCCTGTCCGTTACGTTGGACCGAATCAGTCAAGACTACACCCCAAAGTGTCTCAGTGGACATGATCAGACTTCAGGATAATGCAATAGGCAGGGACCGTCTGAAGTTCAGAGGTTCAACAGTTTAATGATAGCAATGTAGGTTTTTTGTTTTAAACGCAGGCTGTATTCTCGTCCAGTGATGGAAACAATTGGAAATAAGAGTTTCATTGATAAAGGTCCTGAAGCGGACAGCTCCGGAGACAGCGTTCGCGCGGTGCTCACGGGCTGCACCCTGCTCATCTTAATTGTTTCAACATTGCTGGGGAACACGCTCGTGTGTGTCGCAGTCATCAAATTCCGACACTTGCGATCCAAAGTCACCAACTTCTTCGTCATATCCCTCGCAGTGTCCGACCTCTTTGTCGCTGTCCTGGTGATGCCGTGGAAAGCCATGTCTGAGGTGGCGGGCTGCTGGCTATTCGGCGACTTTTGCGAAACTTGGATCGCCTTCGACATCATGTGTTCTACGGCTTCTATTCTCAACCTCTGTATAATAAGCTTGGACAGGTACTGGGCTATCTCAAGTCCTTTTCGGTATGAACGTAAAATGACACAGCGCGTTGCTTTCATAATGATCAGTGTGGCGTGGACTTTATCTATACTCATTTCCTTCATACCGGTGCAGCTGAGCTGGCACAAAGTCGAAGACGAGTACGCAGTCGAGATCAATGAGTGCAATGCCACTTTGAACAGAACCTACGCAATAGCTTCATCGTTGATAAGCTTTTACATCCCCGTTGTGATCATGGTTGGTACATATACCCGAATTTTTCGAATTGCGCAAACGCAAATCAGGAGGATATCGTCGTTGGAGAGAGCTGTTGAGCACGCCCAAAATCACCCTCAAGTCCCCGACTGCGCGAACGAAAACTCCCTCAAAACGACTTTTAAGAAGGAGACCAAGGTTTTAAAAACCCTCTCGATAATCATGGGCGTATTTGTCTTTTGCTGGTTGCCTTTCTTCGTCCTCAATTGCATAGTTCCTTTTTGTGACATAAGTGACCAGTCGGAATCGCCGTGCGTAAGTGACACCACTTTCAACATTTTCGTCTGGTTCGGATGGGCTAATTCCTCCTTGAATCCCGTCATATACGCCTTCAATGCAGATTTCAGACGGGCCTTTTCTACTATACTTGGGTGCAACAGGTTTTGCCCCACCTCAGCAGTCGAGGCTGTGAATTTTAGTAACGAGTTGGTGTCCTATCACCATGACACCACTCTCCAGAAAGACGCACCGGTAGTATCCAACGCTCAACGTCTAGCCATGGTCCCAATCCTCGGAGAGGATCAACCTTTTGACAAAGTCTCTGTTCTGTCTAATAATTCATGTAACACCAGAAATCTTTTGCTGCCGGCAATTATGCAAATTGAGTGTGAGGCTGAAATATCTTTGGATATGATGCCTTTCAATTCGACTGGACAAAACGAATGTTATGTTATGCCTGGACAAGTGGAAGACTAGACGAAAGCCTTTGGGAGTTATAATATTCAGTGGCAGTGATGTGCATAGACTTAAATGACCGAGTAGTCTACAGGACACATGAAAGGTCAACAGACATCCTTAAGAGCTGATGTTTTGTGGCTTAGACAAATCATTAATTAGCCTACTGCTATTGTTGCTGAAATAAAATATGCATTACTCATCAAGATCACTTGTAAAGGAAGATAATGTAGACAGTGTGAATCCTTGCAGTAGGCTACAGTTGGTAATATGCATGCATATTTGCCCTATAACTCAATAAATGGTTTCAGCTTGTTTTTTTTATTATTATTATTTTTGTTTTATTTTTATGTTGAGCTGCGGTTTTGGCTAAAGCTCGTTGGGTAAAAACTGCACCTGCACAGCTCACAAAAACGCACCTCTTGAAATGAATTATCTGATCGCATGATAGGCTATGTAGCTTACTTGTATAACCTTGCCTACTTCCAGCTATTCTGTTAACTAGTTTTCCGAATAGGCCTACCTGAAAGCAGCCTCTCAAGACAACATAACAAAACACTCGACGTACCTATGCCATTTAATGGTTCCTGCTTTTTCTTACGTTCGGTCTACAACCAAATGAGGCCTTTGATAGTCTATGTTATTATGCATACACTGAGGAAGAGTGTAATTGGGATAATTAGTTTAATTGTCGCTGCAATTTTCAGACGCTCCCACATGGGAATGCAGGTGGCGCGCGCGCCTCTTGAGAATTTCTGGTGGTGGCGGGAAGTGCCCTGCGCCTGCCAACCTCAAGGCAAACCAACACAAACAAACAGAGCACAGATAAGTAATTTGCTCGACTGTAAGAGCGAAAACATCGATTATACTGTAATTGACATCGATGGGTCGTCATTAAAGCTCCACTAACCAACAGTTTGGATGCGTCCTGGCCTGGAACAGATAATTATGATAATTTTTTTCCCAGCACAGGTAGCCTAGGCCAGCCTAGCCTACATGCTAAAATAAGCTGAGAGAAGACAAGGATGTGCGGACCAAAGCTTTATCAGCAACAGTAGGCCTACGCTGTAGCTTAGGCTAGGCCTAGCCTTCTGTTAAATAAATAATCGGACCGATTACGCATAGTAGCCTAGCCTAGCCTATTCCTTTAGCCTATCCACAAATTAAATCATCCAATCTTTACTCAAATCATACATTTGTTGATAATGAGAAGTTTCCTGAATATTTAAAGTAGCCTATTTGCTTGACAACTAGGAGCTCTGTACTCTTTTGTAAATATCTATTAATTAGACGGACAAAAATAAGAAAATAATGGTGAGTCTCAGAAGTAGATACAAGGTACTCTCCTACAAACAAAGTAAGAACTCATTTGGATGCAAATACACAATAAGAGGGCATTAAGTAGGCCTATATCACTTTCTGTATGAGGCCCATTGTTCACTCCTTGTGGTGAATAGGCTACAGAATTGGTTTGTCACTGTTGTCATTGTTGCTTTCAAGCATTTTGTTTTGTGCGAAAATTAAGATCAAACAGGGCATCCACTCTCGGTGTAAGCAAATAACACATTTATTATTAAAACAAGTGCACAAATGCTTGTCATCTTCACAGGCCGAAACCATGGCACAGATCTTTATGGTGTGTGTGTGACCTGTGTGTGTGTGTGTGTGTGTGTGTGTGTGTGTCTCAGCGAGAGAGAGAGACTGTGTGATAAGTTGTTGAGTTTTCAAAATGGCTGTTGACTCAGGTTGGACATGTGTCTCTTTTAACACTTACATAACACAAGCACACACCTTTGTGTTTGAATTCTGCTGCTGCAGAAAGAAAAAGAATATTCCATATCTGTCAGGCACACCATCACTTTTGAAAAGCCTATAGTCTTTGAAAATACATAGCCTAGTGAATGGCATTTCACATTGTTTTCTACAGTTGCTCAACAACTTTCTATTACAAAGCATTTTCCCATTGTCACAAAAGCACAGTGGCTAGAAATGGAGACTTTCTTTTAAAATTACAGTCATTTGCACTTGGCCAGTGTGGACATGACACGATAAAAAAAAAATTGGTGATTTTTTTCCCCCTCTTATCTGACAATTTGAAATGCTCTCTCACCTGATGGGGACACCATGTTATTTTTTTAGAGAGAGAGAGAGAGAGAGAGAGAGTTCAGTTTTTAAAACTGCTGGTGAAAATAGTGGGCAGAATGTTAGAGAATCAGGCTAATGTGGGGATTTCTCATGTTACTGAGCCATAGGCGTGTCTATGAAGACTGGGTCCCCTCTGATAGCTATCTTCTCCTTTGAATCACATCTTAAGTGAGCATTCATTGCAAACTCAATTTAGACATGCTATCTCTGGTTTGCGGGGAAAGTGTGGACAGGCTATTGTGTGAAATAGGCTATTGTGCGAAATAGGCTATTTGTGTGGTATTCCAGGTTTAGTGGCAAACCTATGCTGACTGCTGGGTATAGAAATCTTCTAATAGAGAATCCTATGACTGCATCTCCAAGGAAAACAAAGCCGAAACTCGAAACGAAAGTTTGCCACATAACACAGAGATGTTCATTCTTGACCTCACTACTGATTCAGCCAGTCGGGGACAGATCAGGCTTGGATTCATTCCTGACATTCTGAGAATCCATCTGCAGGCAGCTGTCCCAATGTCAATCCAGTGAGAGAGTGCACACATCACTAATAGCCAGACTTGCTGCACTCATAAGTGGAGTAATGAATGCAGTCAAGGTGAAAAATGAAGAGCTTCCCTGTCACAGCCAAGAGTCGTGGTCCTGCCTCTGCAGCAATCCAATTAAGAGCCAAGCTGCTTCCTTATAGCAGATTTCACAAAAAGCGCAATTCCCTCAGAGATATCTGCCTCCCCCCCCAAAAAAGTAGAATTCAACTCATGAATATGAGAGGGGTGGAATTGTTTTTTGTTTGTTTGTTTCAAAGGCATTGCACAGAAGAACAAGGCAGAGCGTTCTGAAGAGATTTTACCTGAAATGTCTCTACATGATTTCATTCACAACAAACAGACTTTTGTTGAGACCTAGTGTGGAGTTTCTTGTGTTGTAATCCCATCAGAGCATTAAGTATTATTTCAGTGTGCTTTTCAAGACTAAAGGCAGTTTCCTTATATGATAGCCCTTTAGCTATGAAAACGTTTGTATTTTTTTTCTTCAGAAGAAGTTATAGTAAAAGCAGACACAGAGAAAATGTTAGATCAAATGTACAGTGACACTAATGCTCAGAAAGTATACTGTATTAGGTCATGAAACTCCAGACACATACCATGCAGACACATACGGTTGATTTGTTTTCTTTAACAGTCTGAAAGAACAGTGATTGATAAATGATTGATCGTGTCAATAATGGAACTAGACAGGAGCACAAAGACCTTACACATGAGTCTGGGTCCCAGACAGGAGAGAGGAAAGACTGATCTAAGTAAGAGATAGACAACTGGTGTCATGTGTTGTCCCGTGAGAGAGAGACAGAGAGAGTGTGTGTATGTGTGTGTGTGTGTGTGTGTGTGTGTGAGACAGAGAGAGAGAGAGAGAGAGAAAGAGAGAAAGAAAGAGAGAGTAGCCTGATGTGAAAGGAGATGTGTTCCCATTAATGGTCAGAGCTGATTACCCTGGCCAGTGTTTACAGAGACTGACCAAAGCAACCGAAGGACAATCAGAGTCTCTTATCAGAGGCGTTTGCAAGGACACATACTAAATCAGTCCCTTTCTCAATTCAATTCAGTCTCTCTCTGTCCCTTCCTATCACTCTCTCTCAAACACGCACAAACACACACACACGGACACACACACACATCTTTCCACTGCCCATATACACACTGCACATTCAGATAAGCACACATATGCATGCGTCACACACACACACACACACACACACACACACACACACACACACACACACACACACACACACACACACACACACACACACACACACACACACACACACACACACACACACACACAGTTACTTACCCATACCCAAACGAAACGCCTTCCACTCGTGTAGGGGTCAAATCAGCGAGAGACAGCAGTTCAGCATTTCCTTTGGATCTAATCAATGTGTGTGATGTCTAATGGTGGAGCGGGAGCCTTTGATTGCCGTCCTCAGCCCTGTGATCACCACCACCTCAAGAGTCCGACACGGACACCGCTAGCAGAATCATCTCTGGTGTTTCCATTATCATAACTCCTCAACCACAGGCGGCAGAAAATGAGGGAGGTCTATAATGAGTCGAGTGAAAACACTCTCTCCTTTTCTATGTGATTTTTTAGAGCCGGAGACAGTACCTGAATTCGGAACGTTTGTGCACTCAAAACTCATGAAAGCAGGGATGTTCTTGAATAAATGTCTCTGAAGTTTTCTTTTATTCCTCATTACTTCATGGAGTGTGAAGCCAAAGAGCTTAATGAACTTAATGACTTTACTTGGATAGAAGTGGTAAAGATAGGTCCGCCTCCGTCCTCGGTCTCTCACTCACACAGAGACACACTCAGGCACACAGACAGAAAAAATGACACCGGGGATCAGTTAAGTTCAACTCGTTGCACACTATAGACTAGACTAGACTATATAAAACAGGTCTGAATGATGTGGTGTGTAGTCACACGACTATAGACACACCTCTTAATTCAGACCTGTTTTAGATCTGTTGTTCAGCAGTGTCCCTCTTCTGTGGACAGTGTGGATTGTCCCATGGGTTGTTGTGCTGTACTGTCGTTGGTTGTAAACACAATCTCTCTCTGCTGTTACTCCTTGGACTTTGATGCATTGTTTTGTCATGGTTGTCGTCATACAGGGGCTTGATACCCTTCAGAGTTTATCACAATTTGTCTTGACTGTGCCAGACACAGGAAGATCATTTTCCCCCAGACGTTCTGCTAATTGCAAGCTCATTCACTTTGCTGGAAAGACTAATATCCAACAGCATACCTTAGGTGTCCTCTCCATACACTGCTGTCTTGATGGCTTCCTCAGCTTTGTCAATAAATCAAGTTGTAAAGCTATAATAAATGAATGTATTGGTGATTCAGCTTTGAAAACCATTTGACACAGAATGTTCACGGTAATATCTGTGTCTACTTTTATAGACAGTTTGAACTAAGCGTTTAAGGACATACTGTAATTTCATAAAGCAATAGGCAGTGCCATGTCATTGTTGAGTAAAGGATGGTCAAGAAAAACAACTTCATTCAGTGTGTCCTTCATCTTGTATTGAATATGTACAAAGAGGTGCTTTTTTTATGCAGTCTCTCCTTTCAAACAAATGCACACGCACACGGTAAATAAACTTCGAGTCCTAGTCCAGTCTCGAGTTGTTTGTGTCCAAGTCAAGTCTAAGTAATTTTGTTTAAATCCGAATCGAGTCCAAGTTACCAGCGTAGGAATAGAAATTGTCATATAAACACCTCAATCGGAATGACAATGCCTGATCCGGTCAGAATTAAAAATAAATCAAATAGGTGGTGTAGTCCGTTCCTGAATGAACACCCATGTATACGGTCATTCGGATTGCCTGCTATATCTTCCCAATGAAAAGTAGGTAACAATTAGCCTAGGTGTTCCCATGCTGCCTTACGCGCGATTTGATTCACGCTGCTAAGGCAGCATGGAAACTATCGCCCTAATTTTTACCTGAGATAGGGGACCAATCAGAACAGGGGGGAAAGCAAGGCCATGATGAGCTATGCACAGACGCATTAGATAGACATCCGTGGGGCATTTTTTTTCAAATACGAGAAAATGAACGTTTGGTTGCCAAACCACGTCTCATTGAGAAGTGGTAGGCGCTAGCCAGGCTAGGCAACAATAGCTATTCTGATCAAAAGATGAAAGATGCTTGAAAGCACCTGATCGGAATAGAACATAACCCGTGCCAAACAGGTGGCACAATTTTTTCAATCAGAATAGCTTAATCGGAATGACAAAAAAAACTGTCCATATAAATGTGCCTATTGTCCACCTCCCCACAAGTTAAACAATTGATTTTTACCTTTCTCTAGTTCATCCAACACGTTCTCTGAGTCCAGCGCCTCGATCCTCACTGATCTACATAAAGAAAGATAGAGGAAGGGATAGACTATCCCATTGTTGCTGCCCCATCATTCTGTATGTAGATCAGTGAGGATCGAGGCCCGAGGAGCGAGGGAGGACGTATAAACGCTGCATGAGAGGCACCTATATATGTTTGCAACGTTCCTTGATTGCGTCACACTTTACGCCATGTTCCACTGGGTGTACGACAGGGCTTAATTTAAGGGATTTTCAAATTGTCTTGAACCACTGTACATACTATGAAGTCATTATCATTGTATCGAAAACCTTGTTTCGAAATTACATCAACATGCATGGAATAACATGTTCAATGGGACTGATGTCATGTTTGATGAAACATGTTTAATGAACTATCAGTTAGTTGTGTGATTTGGGTCAGTCTAATCCTGCCTAGTGAGACCCTCAGAAGCAGTCAACTCAGCAGAGGGCTCCTCAGTCTCACATGAGGATGGTGCACAGGCTGGAAAAAATTGACAAAGAACAAAAACAACACTTAACATGTATCAAAGAATGCCATCAAAACGAATGACTCTGATCATATTTGTAGTTGCTTTTATTTACCTGGTGGCACATTACTTCTGCTCCTCAAATGAGGTAACATCGTGGTAAGGCCCAACTTTAGCTCCTCTCAGTATTTTCTGATGAAGAAAGAGAGGGATTAGTTCAAATTCAGATGTTGATTAATGAAGCAATATTATATCTGCATACTCACATCAGTATGAACCGACTTGTCCTTCACTCACTAGTCTGTCAGATCACAATTAGTCCACATAATAGACACATTACACAGACCCGTTACAAAAACTGAACTCTACCTTGAAGGAGAACTTGAATTTGGGCATCCTGAAGAAACAGCACCCTGTGGTCTCTTCCTCCTGGGCCTTCTCTAGACGGCCAGCTGCACACTCAGGAGCCTTGGTGACCTCGGCCAGAGTCTCCCTTAGCTCGGTCCTCATGGCCTGAACCTGAGAGGAACCTGGGAATAACAGAGTGAGATATACTGTATATTTCATTCAAAACTGGTTAGAGCAGGTTATTTTGTATTATTGTATGTAATAGGATTATTTTGTACATCCTCAATGGGATTTGTTACAAAAGGAAAACAAGAACTACTGTATCATGAACTTACTTGTGCTTGGAACATGAGAGCCCTCACTGTCAAGGAGACTGTGTGCTCCATTCTTTGATCTCTGAAGAACACAAAGCTATATCATGAGTAAAGGGTACACCCTACAAGTGCGTAGTATATTGTTTAATGCAACACTCCATGACCAAATTAGCTTAATCATAAGCACCATACCTTCCAATTGAACGTTGCCATCTTCAGCCAGGATGGAGTGATTTTCTTTTTGGTCTTTTCCTTATTTTCCTGTAGTTCAGTTACAGCTTGAATTGGAGGGAGGGGTGCAGAAGCTGCTAAGTGGGTTTGGATACAAGTCCTTCCGATCTCTCCTGTCAATTTCTCCACAAGGGAAGACTCAAAAGATGGATCTTGTGATTCCAGGGCAGAACACAGCACATCTTCAGACCCAAACTCTCTAGTAAGATCCTTGTAAACATTTCGGTACATCAGGTGAAAATTCACTTGCTGCGGATGACTTTCATCACTTGTGATACCAAAACGTGTGTCAAGCTCACATAGAATCTTCTGGATCAGTTCTCTGGAGATATCCAAGACTTTATCCTGAACGCCATCCTGATGGGTGCCAATGGAAGGGCGTAAGCTATCAACTTTCCTCAGAATTCGAATGACCAACATGGAGACTAGGGAGGCATAGTCATTCTTAAAGTCGTCACTGTTGCCAGAAGCAACGTTTCCCTCAGACTCTGTGGGAAGAGTCACCATGACTTCTTTGACTATCACTTCCGTGAACATGTCAAGTATACCGGATGAAGTTGAGGTCCGCTGGGAACGCTCTTGGTCCTCAGAAGATGTTGAGGGGAACAACCATGATGACACGAGTTGCTTCACAGCCTGCTCTACATAAGTGTAAATAAATCCAGATGGAGCTTCATTCTGTCTCTCAGCTCTGGCCGGCAACTTGCAGAGAATGGAGTCTGAAAGACTCTTCCCCACGGGCACAGAAATAGTCTGGAGGCCATGAGAGCTTTTTAGGATCTTTTGGACTTGATCCGCAATATCATGGGAGAATACCCTCACTTTTGATTCAGAGATCAATTTCTCCACTATGTTGGGGACGGAAACAAGTCTTTCACTTTCTAACACGGTGTCCACCACTTGGGCGATGGCTTCATTGGCACATGCAGGGGACAATGAAGAGCCTTCCATGTTGACAACCACTTCAGGAGGAACAGGAGTGCCATGAAGTTTGATGAGGTCTACAGTTTCTGAGTCTGAAACTGTTTTTAAGAACTGAGGGCTTTGTGACCTGTCCTTATTTATTTCCATGCCAGTCATTCTGACTTCAAGCAACAAAGCACTGAGGATCTTCTGGATCAGTGCTCTTTGTTCTAAATCTTCTGCACTATTAAGATCTGAAAGCTCACACTGCATGGACAATATCACTTGGCTGATGACATGTCTAGCAGAGGCCATTGTTGTCTCCTCTTTACTGTCAGAGTAAGCAGATTTGGAGAAAAGATTCCTCACAGCATTCTGAATGACACAGAACATTGTTTGCGATGTTGCGCAGATCCTTCTCATAGAGACGCCTCCCATGACTCGTGTTGCCTCCACAAGATCTTTCATCCCCGCAACGACATATCCAACAACGTCATACGCTGCTGAGAGAGCGTTTTGGCCCAAGTCTTCGTTCATGGAGTCGATAACATCATCGACAAAATCATCGACAAGATCATCGACAAGATCATCAGCAACAGACTGTGAGTGGGTGCCGGATGGATAGAAGGCAGGAAGCTCACCGATGTCTGTCTGCCTCTCTGCTATGGTGTTTGACTCGTGGTCATCTTTGGCAAATACCTCAGCTGGAGATTCAGGGCAGGAATCACTGCCAAGAGTGCTGAGCAAAACCTCACTCACTTGCTCGGTTACCCTTCCTCTAAATTCAGCGCCGGTCAGCTGATCCAGTAAAGGAATGGAGAGTGACAGTCCTGAGGCTTTGGCATGTTCAGCCCTCAGATTTCCTTGACCCAAGGACAACTCTCTAGCCTTGTTGGCATCCGACGTGCTTACCCTGTTCCAAGGCATAAACACATGTAGATATCTAGCAAAAAATGCTACTGCAGGGTAAGGTAAACTACACACAGTTGACCTAAAACTAAAATAAGAGCATCACATTTGGGCACCATTTACTATTAGGAAAGCTCTACTTTAGGGATGCACGAGATGATCGATGTAGTAAATATTAAAAGCTTCCCTTTCATAAAATAAATAAATAAATAAATAAATAAAAGATAGTCATTCCAGTGATTAATGTACATACTGAGGTGTGAGTTGCCCTGACCTTGCTGTTCCACATGGAATCACGTATGTGACAGGAACACCCAGAACTTTTCTAAGGGCTGGGATCAGGTAATAATGAGTCGTCTGGACCACTTTCGCAACTATGCAGGAACAAAGCTGACTAACATCTTCTTTGGTCCTCTGAGTAAACAAAAACACACCATAAGCTTTTTCATCATCATGTTAAATGATAAAGAATATATAGGCTCTCTATGCATCGTGGCATTGATGACTAATATGTGCATGACATTGAGAAGATGAATTTAGTCTCACAGGCACATGTAGAGCCTCACGGACAACTCTCCAATGCCTGAAAAAAAGGAGAGATCATTTTTTAGAACCCAGAATATCACTATCAGACCAGTGCAGACCATTTAAAGTCTTAATTATTATTATTCTCTCTTACTCTTCGGTCATGTTTTCCACAAGGTGGCGTATCATGGGGGACAAGTTTGCATGATCCTGATCTGAAAAAGCAGTATGGAAGGGCAACTGTTTAAGCATGGGCACATAGTGATTTGTACTGATTGTGAGACATTTAACACAACTTTATTTATTCTTTTTGACAACTTTTGTTGATGTATTTGAATTTGGCACAGACTAACCTGCATCAATATCTGTGGTCCTGCTTGCAGAGCCACATTCAGCCTTTGATTCCACAGGAAATGTCTCATTTGGCTAAAGCACAAGAAATAGTCATAATCAGCAGCAGTAGAATCCTGAAGAGTATACTCTGTCTTGGGATACATCCAGGCAGCAGTGGCCATTACATTCAGTTATCTCTTTAGCAAAGAGGTAAACGTTCACTCATTGCTACAAATAAAACAAGTAGGCCTACTGCAAAGCACATCTGGCAGGCCAAATGATATTGCATGATGGCAATAAGCAAGATATATTCTGAAAATGTCCAATAGGCCTACATATAGCCTACACATAACAGTTACAACAGCCTAACAATAACAGTAAGCGTATGGCGAGTCCTTTTCATCTCAAACCTTAACAATATTTTCAAATCGCTAAGAAATAGGCTATACAGTAGCCTATATTTAACTAAAATACCTGAGTCTAATAGCTCTTGAGTGAGATTATTCTTACCCCGTTTCCTTCCGACATTGTGAGGTTGGGAGGACAAGGGCCTTTGAGAAATTAGTTCCCCTAGTTTTTCCTTCACGAGGAATTGCAATGTCGACCTGTTCAACTGAGGTTATGTTTTGTCTGAGAGTATTTAACACATTACCATGAAAATTAGGGCCTAGACTATTATGACCTAATTAAACGTCACAATGTTGCGTCACAATGCCCTGAGTCTGACCTGCCTGCAGAGAACGAGCGCTAGTGAAAAAAATAATAAAAAAGAACGAGCGCTAGTGATTTCCCAAAACATCGATAGGCTTAAATTGTTATAAATCGTCCCGTGTTCAGATTAGTTCTGAAATACTGAGCTTCACGTCTTAGAAGACCATATGGCTACCAATAAGTAGAATAAACTTTGTCAAAAATGTAACTTCAAGAAAGACCTCACCTTATTAGGCTGTCACATAGTAGCCTATGTCCGTTTTGACGAAAATGTTCGATAGAATCATATTATTCTAGGGGGATGAAATGTTACGGCCAGCCAATTTCTAATAGGCCTACTGTTTTATTTTCTTAGGAAAATTCTCCGTCATGCATTATCATGTGATTACAACTGTAGCCTACCAGAGCTGTTAGGAGCGTCCTCCAATGGCTTCAGAAATATAGACAGCCCCTTGATCTTGACCACATTTCAAACTGACTTGGAGACCTCTCTTTATATGGCTCTGGTGATTTTGCTAATATGTTCACACAAAACACAATTTCTGAATGGTTCCCTCCAGTGTAACATGCCATGTTTCTCCATGTGTTTCAAGCAGTGAATTGATAGTTTAGGCTAATGGATTGTTGTGAGTAGATTCATTGCAGTCATTGGTCGATTCTTTCGGATTCACCGCTGTAGGCCTATGTCTGCATAATCTAGCAGTTATGTTGTAAACCCCTCTCTGAATAGAGAATAGACATGGGAAAGTGCAGGCTCTTGGTGTCATGGTGAGTAATTCATTGGACACTTCTCTCCGCCCCTTCAGCCACCCATTGGTGATGATGATGATGATGATGATGATGAGCCTGGAGAGTTGGAGGTGGAGAAATTTGTCATAAAAGACAATAACACATTAACACAAAAAGGTTAGTTACTGTAACACCAATAATGCAGATATAAATAAAAAGCTAACTTCACATCCACGAGGCCACAAAAAAAAGTGATAATTTGAGGCACAGAGAAAATCTCAAAAATGTATGTTTGTACAACAAGAAGTTATGGAAAGGAGTCAGTCGATTTGACATGTTCATATGGAATTCAAGTGCAACTTTCAGAGCTAGATAAGAATTTAGCTTGATCTGTACAAATTGTGATTCGTTGACATGTACAGACACTAGTAAATGACCTGTCCATCAGCAATGTCCATTCGTTGTCCATCATAATCAGCTAGTCTGCCTCAGTGACAAAACAGGTTGATGCAGTCCATAACTACAATGACATAAATTATAACCACTAAACTGAAACTACAACTGAGGTAAGAATTCAGACAGACTCTCTGACACCCCTGTGGCGATGCACAAAGCGAAAACGGCCTTGTCTGATTTTTAGTAGCAACTGATGAAGCACAAGGAGACTGGAGACATCTCTTGACTAGATGAGGCCAATTGCCCTTTTCACTGCAGGCCACTACTCTGAGCGAACCTTTCATCTACATTTCACCATGATTTGCATTGTATGAGCGATGCCACTTCAGCAGTTTTAATCAGATGCCTTCATCAAGAAAGAATGACATATTAAAGCCAATGACAATTTCCTGAGATTTCCTGAACATTTAAAACTGTGTAAATTTGACCAAATAAATGTCAATTCAGTTGTGTGTTAGCCTATTGTTATGCCCATCTTTTCTCTTTCTTTAAATCATGTGCCATGGGGCGATACAGTAATCTAGTACTTCTCCTAAAGTTAGTTAAACACGGTCTGTTAGTGTCATGTCATTAGTTTAAATCCACTAAAATGTTGTTTGTTCCCAGCTGAGTGGGTCAAAAGTTTCCAAAGAACAAGGAACAGAGACATGTAAATGCAATCACAGATGGCAGGGCAAGTTTGTCTGCAATCAAAGCGGCCTTTGATTTGAGATGAGATGATGAAAAGACGGTCTAAATAAATCTGCCTCTGCAAGAATGACAGGGTGCCAGTCTCATTCCCCGAGGCCTTTCCTTTGAAAAAGTCTGGCCAGTCAAGGGGTAAGCTTTGTGCAGGCCTAAATAAGGGCTTCAAGTTAAACAATGTGGTACCTGCTTACAAAAGTTTCCTGAGTTATACATTTGATTGTAGGCACAGAACAAGAAGGAAACACATACACGACGCAAAAAAAGAAACAAAGAAATACTAGAAATACACAAAAAGATGTCTACCACTTCCAAAATGTACTGTTTTCAAAAGACTTTGAATGATTAAAGCATTCAGATTAAAAAAAAAAAAAAAAACCTTTTGTTGACTACGGGTAGGTTTTGAAGCTCTTAATCTCTTTATCTGGCCTTGCTACTTAAAGCAAAGATGGAGCACAGATGAAGTTCAAACACAGTTTGACTGTTTTATTCCCCCGAAACACGACACCACAGGAACAATTCAGAGACACCAACACCATGCATGACTGAGGATGACAGCCAGAGGAGGATCACAGGGGTTTCATTAGTGAACTTCAACAGCTCTGTACACTCCACAGTGCATCCAGTTTGAAGACATGGTTGACACCACACAAAACAGTCTTCCCATTAGGCCTACAATTAAGGCATAAGCCGCTCTCCTACATAATACACGTTCATTTTTGCAGAGACCCCCATTATATTCTGCTGTATGAATGACATTAATTCAGCTCGCAACTGTAAATGGTTAGCAAAGCCCAAAAACGGCACCAGAGATCAGGACAGGGGTCAAGCTCCTGGGTAGTGACGACTGCTTTAGCAGCGTACGTCCCTCGGTATACGTTTGATGTAAATTTGCTATACATGGCAGTGTCTGGATGGAGGTGAGCTTCTCGAGGAGCTGTGGTGGTGGTGGGAGAGGAGACGTCTGAGGTTGATTGATAGTGGACGCATCTGCTGAGAGAGACGGACCACACGGCGCTCCGACAAGACGCCTTCACAATTATCTCCTCCTTCAGAGGATGCTTTGTGGCCATTGCCTAGGCAACAAATTACTGTCATCACCGTTTGTTTGCATGTGTGTGTGTGTGTGTGCATGCACGCGCACATGTGCATACATTTTTGTGTGTGTCTATGGACAGCCAGTTGCTACTATGACAGGAGTGGATTTAGTCTTGCCAGAGATGGGGAGCACTGCTTTGCCATTTCAGCACCGAAAGCATTCGTTAAAGTGTACACATCAATTTACTTAACATGCTAAGTACAAAAAAATATGCGCATTATCTTCATTAAAATAAATAACATAATGTATGTTGATCACAGGCTTCACTGCAATGCACCTTCTAAAGCTGTTCTGAGACTGTTTTGAGACTTTGCAACTGTTTTGAGACTTTGCAGCAACATTTGCCTGTTCACGATAAATTACTAACAACAACACAGACAAAAATGTGCATACCCTTCCATTTGAAGATTAGTCTGAAAATTAAAATAAAACAAATCTAAAAAACGAAGTGGAAAGCACAATTATACACTGTATAAATAATGTGCATGCAAATTTAAGTACAGTCAAATCGACGTAACCCAGAGAAAGATGCACTGATTGCTATTTAGTCACAAAAATCTGCTGCTGCGCCTAACAAAGAACAATGGACAGGGTTGCCATGTGGGGACAGATATCCTCACCACATTGGCTGTTATTATCTCAAATGTGAATTCCCATTGTGTGCTATAGCCTACTTGATATTCATATTGATAGGGGCACTTTTGCTATCGCCCATTTCTGTGCCTATTTTAGCACACGCTATTTTCTTCCATCTGCAGCATATGTTGTCTTTGAGAAATGTAATTCTCATAATTCACATGGTTCTTTGAAAAACGATGGATGATAATTTGTTTTACCCAATTAGGCTGTTAGGTTGGGAACCACTGACCTAGACTAAATAACTGATGCATGAGGAAGGTAAAATTGTAAATGTTTCAAAAGATGCACTGAATCCATCAATTGTTATGTTTTGATAAAGAATGACCTTAAAGTATTTTCAATGAAGTATGCTACCTTCCACAGCAAAGGCAGTAGCATCCTCCTGTCTCCTTAGTTAGTTGTGCCACTCTTCTAGACTAGTGCACAGGATGGAATGGGGGTTGGATGGAGGGGAGGGGGGCCTACTATAGGAAGACCTCTTAATTACCACTGTTTATTTCGCACGCTGTATAAATCCATTATGGGCCTAATACATAGCCTGCTGTATATTATCACTGCATCACCTAACCACATTCCGCACAATCATTAGGTAGAGACTGCCACAGATGAAAGACTAGTGTATGGTCGAACCAATGGGAATTTGTCGGACTATTGAGTGTAATGGGGTGTAGGAGGTCTGACAGTCTCCGTGGCCAATTGCTAACTGGCTGAAGCTAATTCTAGTCTAAACCCTGACCCCCTGGTCCAACACCACTAAAACACTGCTCCATGGCTAGAGCTCTAAGCTAGAACATAGAACTCAGACAATCTGTTAGCGCCTTTCAATTTGCTCTGCCCATTTCCGAAACAACTTAGAGGATGGTTGGCACTGCCAAAGGCCGTGCTGATGGTGATGTGTTTACTGTCCTTCGGAAAGAGTTTAATGTACCAACTTAAGTTTAATTTCACAGTTGGCTATGGCCCTTGGAATTCGATCCATTTTTAATTAAGAATAGGTCTGGACTTAATGAGGCTAAGGCTGCTGCTTCCTTTCATACCGCACTGTGAACATAATGGTGCCCTGTTCAAAATCAAGTTGTCTGTAAGGATTCCACATCATGGTCCCATCTAGTCATTTCAGGGCTCTGACCAGGTTTGCTGGTAAACATGCTCCTTGGCCATACCTGTGTAAAATAGGAGGCTGTGAATGAACCCGTGTTGACACATGAGGAGAGTTCATTATGCCGCCTTCACACTGCTGCATATTTTTAGCTCTTAGTTTCACAAGCTGCTCCCAGCCGTACGTTGACACTACACTTCTTGACCGCAACTAAGAGAGAAAAAATTACGCCGAATTGACAGTTAGTATAACCTGAATTAAACCATATTAAACTATAACCATAGCAATGCACTCTTCTATTGGACACTTTCCACCTCTGTTGGATTCACACCATACATCAGACCCCTTCACATGCAGTCTGCGGATCCTCATTAAGGAATGAATCACTGCCAGCTGTTTTGGACCTGAAAATATGCAGCCATGTGAAAGCTGCATTAGAATACAAATTTCAAGAAGCAGCCAAGGAGTTCCAAGAAGTGTCACTGCGTGTGTGCTGCCTGCTGTTCAGAGAGTCCAAGCCTGAGAGCCTCGATGCACTGTGGCACAGGAGTCACAGATTAGCATTCGTGGTGGTGGGCACAAGAGGAGAATACTGCCGGGTATGAAATTAGCCATGTGACGGGGGGTAGTGTTGGTGCGCCAGGATGTCGGGGGTAAAGCTGCAGAGCGGAGGGCAGAAAGGGGGTGGTTGATGCTGTCAGCTGTCTCTTCTGCCCCCTTGCCTGCTCCCACAGCCCTTATATCCTCCTTCCTGCTCATCTCAAGAACATTCAGTCTGCCGCTGACTCTAGTTTCAGGATCTGGTAGGTGATTAAGTACTCAGGATAGGCCTGGGAGAAAAAACAAAGCGTGCATGTGGTCTATGTCAAAAACATTCTGCAGAGCCTTGTCGTTCACAAAAGAAAAGATCCATAGCAAATCTCAAAGTCTCTCTGGACAAAAGCATCTGCTAAATACCTGGTGATGCATCTATCCATAGATATCTTATGTGTGCAAGTGCTGTGTAGCTGTGTCTGCGCTACCTGTTCTCCTCTGTAGATGACGTACTCGGCCAGGGCCAGGCCGTTGACGCTGGGCCTACCCGTGACCGAGTGATGCCCAGGGGGAGAGTGGGCCATCTTCATGGCACTAAACTGCAGGAAGGACTTCCCTAGGGTCACCCGACAGAATAGGAGATGTCTAGGAGGGGAGGAGAGCAAGTTAAAAACCAGACACTCTACACCAGATCTGCTAAGTGAAAACAAAAAAACTGTCTAATGAGGCAATAGTGTTGGTATAACCAAGAAAGCGATTTAGGAATGTCTGACGGAGAGTTGTTTAAAAGAGGTGCCAAGTGTGCGCTCATTCGAGGAACTGTAAGACAAAGAATGCTCAAGGTAGGTCTGCGCAATGGAGGTCTCCATAATACACAAGTCTTATAACCAACAATACGAAAGTACTCATCTCAACACAAAAAGCAGACCTGGTTCTCCTGTAAATCTCAAAGGGCTAATGACTGTGACATGCCTGAAGTGAACGGTCTTCTCACCTCTGGCAGATGTAGCAGGACCTGTCCTTGTGCACGGGGCACCCAGTGCCACCCCCGATGCCGTGAACATACTGGTTGCTCTTGGAGGAGTTCTCCGCAAAGTAGATGCCCGCACCAAACATGCCCCCGATATATGCATGCCGCTCGTCAAAGCCCTTGTGGATGATGGCATTCACAAACGGAGAGCCTGTGGGGACAAAAACCTCCTTTATCAAAACAAAACATATGCACACAGGTAAAGTACATAAGATCAACTTTCAGCAGGTGCCTTAAACACAATCTCTATTTGTCCAAGCCATTAGAGAATTAAATACTGTAGCAACAAAATACTGGACACATGGGATAAACCATACAAAGTAACCATGGAAAATAATCCATACAAATAACTCTGAGACAGACAAAAAAGGTCTACTGTACATCTAGCAATTTCCACACAAAAAGCAACTGAGGGCTGAGACCAGATCTTCAGAGGAATACAGCCACTCTAGAATGTGTTGTTGCTTGTTCTAAATGTGTTATGTGTGCGCTAGCGAGGTTGTTGTGAGGAGGCCCTCACCGTGGAAGAGCATGCGCTCGTTGGAGTGGTTGTGGTTCTCCTCGGACACCTCCTTCCTGCGGTGGGTGTAGCGCTCCCACAGCTTCTTGTTACACACCTTCTGGATCTGAGACGTTGTTGAAACAAATACCATGTCAACCTCAATTAAAACATCAGCCTTCACACTTCATGGAATACTAAATAGTTTATAGTAGTTTTAGTTAACTGTCAATAGTTAATTGCGTTACAGATACTGTAAACTTGCAGGACCAAATTTTGAATTTGGTACTTCAGGATAGAAGTGCCCAGCCTGGAGATTACTCGTTTAAATGTTGGAAAAGAGCTCATACATTTGGTGCCTCAGACATAGAAAGCACTGTAGCACAATCAAGTACAATTGTAGTGAAAGGCAACTGAAACAAGGCTGGCCTCCCTACACTTGTCACTGAATGAAACACACTAACTGTATCCACCCTCATTCATACCCAATCTTTGATTCCAACAGACATGTTTGCCTCTAGATAAACTGTCATACTATCATAGATGTTGGTTTCCAAGAAACTACAGTTCAGTATGTCAAGCAAAAGTACTACGTACAATGCTCACTGTCATCAGCATAATAAAATGAACCATGAATGGATATCCATTGAGTTAAAAGAGTGAGAGAAGAGAACAGCTCACCTTCACTATCTTGTACCTGCTGAACACCCCTCCTGCATGTCCACCATCCCTATGCTCTCGAATGGTGCTCTGCATCTGTGGACCCAAAGGTCAAAGACACCAATTTTCACCAGTTATGCTGAATCACGTATTGGCTGAAAGGTAAACGGAATGGGAAGGAAATAACAAAGTGGCTCCGTCTGTGAGAGTTATAAAATATTAATGTAAATGACAATCCTGAACGGACACAATGTTAATTTCAGATAGAAAGTCACATCTCCAGCCACTTAGGCTGAGGCAGAATAGATTTCTGGGTAAAAAGGAGGTGCGGGGAAATACATCACGATACCTTAGTGATTCAGTTTGGATACATTTAGTGGCTTTGCAGGCATTTTCACTATAGGTTCCTAATATAGATGCCATGCATGATAGAGTCCTACAGCATCCATAGAAACAAAAACAATCAACAATATACACTACAGTACAGTAAAAGTACAGCACCTCTTCCTCCACTGACTGGAATTCTTTGTCGTCTGCCGCCAGGTCTATGAGGATGGTCCCGCTGTTGGCTGTGTTCAGAGTCAGATAAGGGTTTAGACCTGCGTGTTATCCGGACACACACAGTCAGCTAGAGAACCACAGATCCATACTGATATTCCAATCAAATATCCTTGCAGTTATGAAAAATAAATTGCTCTGAAAAATTAATCGTGATGTTTCTCCTTGCCATGCGAGTTTTGCATATCTGATGTAAGATCCACTTAATTAAAGAACATTAATAGGGTGAATATCGTATTGTGCTGCTTCCACTGTCATGCAATATAAATGAATGTTAAATCCACATTTAGAGGGCACGACACTCATTTTGCAGACCACAAAGTCAATAGGAAGTGCTGTATCAGACATTTAAATATGAAATCTAAGTGTGCAGTGCCCAGGAACTCTTTAAGCAGGAACGTGCTTTATGAGGATAAGGATCATACCTTCTATATTCTTACTCACCATATGCAAAGGAGTAATGGGGATTTGTGGAGGATATGTATGGATCTGTATGGATAAGGTATGTAAGGTATGTATGGATATGTGGATGTTTGAGGTAGGAGACTGGGGATACAGTATGTGGGCTATTTAGAAGGATGTAGAAAAGATCTGATTCCTGGCTGACTCAGGATACAAGAAGGAAACTGAATTGTGTACATCTCCTTAGTTAGTTGTGCCCTCAGGTGAGTGTGTGTTTGTGTGTACTGTATATACAAGTGTATGTGTGTGTATACTGTACGTGTGTGTGTGTGTGTGTGTGTGTGTGTGTGTGTGTGTGTGTGTGTGTGTGTGTGTGTGTGTGTGTGCGTGTGTGTGTGTACAAGTAGAAGTGTAGAAGTGTGTGTGTGTGTGTGTGTGTGTGTGTGTGTGTGTGTGTATATATATGTGTGTGTGTGTGTGTGTGTGTGTATGTGTGTCTGGGCCGTACTCTGTGGTCCAGTCAGCAGTCTCTCCACAGCCTTGATGATCTTGTGTCGGTGGCCGTATGCGTTGATGCCGATCTCCTTCAGCTCCTTGTGGCCCATCTCCACTAGCACGTCCAGAGTGATCTGACCATGACACAAGACATGTCCCATTACCACGGCAAACCCAGAATAATTCATAAATAAGGCCTAATTTACATGACAAGGACCAGTTAAGGTAGTGAAGTGCATCTCTGACTTGTGGGAAAAACATTACAATCTTTGTACCTGCTCCCGGTCGAAGATCTCCAGCAGGTGCTCCAGGCCCAAGTTGTGTAGGAACTGACTGATGCTCAGGTCCATTCCAGCGTCTGCAGACATAAACAAAAACACACTCAGACATCGTCCCTCCATCACTCATCTGCTTAACGGTCTTTATTGGATTGTCAGAGTGAACAGAAACCTGACGTGAAGCGGAGGCCAAAACAAGAAAATAAACTTTCATGGCTTCTGCTGAGAAAACAAATAGTTTCCTACACAAATAGAGCGTGAAAGTTTCAGATGACTTGCTGTATAATTGCTGTACTTGCAGTACTTGCAGTACTTGCTGACTCACTTTCAAAGTTCCATCTTGCAATAGCAAAGAAACTTCTTGTGGATTGATATGGAAGATGCGTATCAGAGGCACAGAACCCGATGCCATTGACAGCTGTCATTATATATTTGTAGCCCTCATTATACAGATTTAATTGGGAGGGCTCATTCATGTGAACGGAACTGCAGCAGCGCTCTGAAAAGCAGTCAAATAAACAAGAACAAGGAATTACCAGTGCCAGTATACCAGTGCAAAACAGATAATGCAGAGATAGTCACTATGGTGTTGCACAGGTGAAAATTGTAGTTGCTATGTTAAATTAAGTGCTTGCTATGTTGGTTGCTAGGGTAATCATGTTGGTTGCTATGGTAGTTGCTAGGTTGGCATTATGGTAGTTATTGCTAGGTTGCTAGGGTAATTGAAATGGCTACTAGGGTAGACATGGTGGTTGCTATACTAAATAAAGCAGTTGCTAAGCTGGTAGCTTGGGTAAACATGTTGGTTGCTATGGTGGTTGCTAGGTTGACATAATGGTGGCTAGGTTGTTGCTAGGGTAGATATGGTGATTGCTACACTAAATAAAGTAACTGTTATGCTATTTGTTAGGACAATCTTGATAGTTGACAATATTGAAGTGGTTGCTAGGGTGTTGCTAGGCTAACTGAGATGTTGATAGGGCATTGCTACAACTAGTTGACTAGTTACTAGAACTAGAGCAGATGTGGTGGTTGATATGCTAAATAAGTGGTTGCTATGCTGGTTGCTAGGCTCATCATATTGGTTGCAAATGTCGGTAGGTAGGTTGACGTAATATTGGTTTCAAGATTGTTGCTAGGGTAATTGATATGGCTGCTCAGGTGTTGCTAGGGTAGATATGGTGGTTGTGAGGCAATGACTCACCTTCCTCTTTCTTCTCCATGTATGCAGCTCCCTCCGCCTCTGAGGGAGCCAGAAGGCAGGGCAGCTCGGGGAATCCTGAGACCTGGGTATTCAAGGCTGAGATGGAGGGCATTGGGCATGCAGGGGCACTGGAGGAGAGGGCAGGGGGCACGGTGGCAACCGAGGCAGGCACGCTGATGACCTGCGGCTTGTAGCAGGCGGGCAGTGCCGACGGGGGCATCGCGGCAGTCAGCAGTGCCCGAACGTCATCCGCCTGTGAGCCAATGAGTAAAAGGATGGAGAGGTCAGATCATGAAATAGTAAGCCAACGGGGAGCAATGGGGGGTAAAAAGCATGCAGGAAATCTAAAGACAGTAACTGTGCGTTCAGACCAAGAGCGACTTGAGCTTCCAAAATCACTCTGGACGCCCTGTGAAGGACGCCGTGGGAAGCTTGGATGCTTTGGCCGCTCCTGGCCGCTCTGACGTAATAGCATTCTATGTTCGTTGCTGGTCGCTTGGTCGCTGAACCGCGTCATAGCTCATTACCATAAAGTTAAACCACTTTCAACTTTCTCTAGTCGCTCAAGACGCTCAAAACGCGACGCCGACGGATTGGTCGCTGCTGGCAGCTGAGAGAAGCCGGCTTCCATTGAAAATGAATGACTTCCGGAATCTTTGGAAGCTCAAGTCGCCGGCGGTTTGAACACACAGTAAGTTGGGATTCGAGAATTGCAGACAACACACATCAACAAAGGGTCAGCTGAGGAAACTGAAAGAGCTGCACTGCCTATGTCTGAATCTGTTGGCTGGAGTTGCTCAGCAGGCCCCTGTTATCTAGGCATGCGCTGACCTCCCTCATTAACTCCACCTGCGGTCTCCAGTGTTCGCCCCATGAATGCACTTAGAGGGCAGCTGACTCACATGCACTCTGGAACACCCTCGTCCTCTGTGGGGCGGTTGCGGGGTAACAATAGAGTCTGTAGCGGCATGCGTCTGTAACCTCGCCTGGTATCTCAGCTATCACAGCAACTCTCTATAACGGCTTCTCGGAGAATTTTAATGATAACGACTGATAACAGAATACCAAATGGAACTTGCCAACCAATCAGAGCAATTTGCAGAAACTATGTGTGTGTGTGTGTGTGTGTGTGTGTGTGTGTGTGTGTGTGTGTGTGTGTGTGTGTGTCTGGCTAAACCAGATGCAAAACTGAAGTAAAAAAATGGTTTAAAGGTAGACTGGTCTAATATTTTCAGATGTGCGCACTGTTCGAGTCTAGTGTAGCCAGTTACGTTGACTATACTGAAAGATAATTGGTTGCAGCATACTCTCTGTGAATGGAATATTTCTGTGGTGTGGCCTGGCTGAAAGACAAGTACAGGACAATGAGCAAGGCAAAAGAGTCAAGGCGACTGCACTGTAACCATGAAACAACCCTCTCAGATGTTAAAAATGTCACATTTCAACCAAACTCACATTGACAGAACACCAAAAGAAGAACGCACTGAAACGCCACAATTGCAATGTTATTTCAAACAGGTCTATATCTCATAAGTTTGGTCCGCAAACACAGAAATATTACTTTTCAGAGACCATGTAATGATACAGAGATATTATATGGTGCTATTTTCTCTGACTGGGCACTATTAAACCACGACATTTACACAGTCAGTTTCCTAAAATCAAATAACAACACACACAAGCATTTTTTATTGAGGTAAACAGTTATGGCCAATTCAAAGAGCCTTTCTGGCTCCAATGTCTAGCAAAAAGAATTGTGGCAATTCACAGAGCTGTCCTCCTACCCAGCTGTCAGGCGACCTTGGCCAGACCTGACCCCAGGTCATCAAAGCGTTCAGACCACAGGCAGAGAATGAAAGGGACCCTGAAGGCTACATGTGAGCTTACAAATGGAGGCGCAGCTAAGGGGAAAGACAGGTGGGAGGGAGTTTAGGTCAGAGCCTGAGATTAACTTCACAGTTGCAGCTCAGACTACGTACTGAAGGATGCTGTTTTTAAAAGAAACATAAAAAACTCAGAGTCCAAAACAGTCCCACAAGGACAAATGTAGAAATAAATGTAGAAATCCAGAAGATGTAGAAATATGCAGAACTCTGGTTCGTTATAAGCGTGTCTGTAGTCAGTAGTTAATTTCAGGCTCTGACTCCCATCATGCATTGCAGTGACATAGAGTACAGTAGGTGATGACCCATTCAGTGGTGGGAAGTCTCTCTTTCTTGATCCTCTGCTTGCCTTCATGGTACGGGATGAGGTACAGAAGGTCGAGGAAGGGGATTGTGGGATACTACGGTCCTCCAGACGTGAAACAGGGAATGACAAATGCCAAAGCCAGACACAGGCTGTGATGACAACAGAGAAATAAAGAAAGAGAGGAGAGAGATGGAAAGAGAAACTGTGAGCAACAAAGAGGGGGTGCGAGAGATGGATAGAGATATGGATAGTTAGAAAGAAAGAGAGATAAAAGAGCAAGTTAGAGAGAGAAAGAGACAGAGAGAGAGAGGAAGAGAGATTGACATAGACAGACGGCGAAAGAGGCGGGAAGGTTGTCACACACACACACACACACACACACACACACACAGACACACACGACGCAGCACACCACGGATGCTGAGACAGCGCGGCGAGAGAAGAGGGCGGGGCTGCGGGCTACCGTGACGAGCTCGAGCGGCGACTGTCCCTCCTGGTTGCGGAGCGTGGGGTCGGCGCCGTGGGCGAGCAGGAGCGCGCACAGCTGCGTGCGCCCCTTCTGGGCCGCCTCGTGGAGCGCCGTGAAGGCCCACTTGTCGCTGGCGTTCACACACGCGTGGTAGCGGATGAGCAGCGCGGCCACGTCAACGTGCTGGCGTACAACACACACGCACGTGCGCGCACACACACAGATACACACACACACGCAGACACACACATACACACATTTGCATATGCATAAACACCCATCCACGCACACAACCACACACACACACACACACACACACACACACACACACCCCAACCCCCCCCCCCACACACACACACGTGATATATATAAGTCTGGATTCCTAATTAAAGGTTTTCTTCCTGTGCAGCCTGATGAACTGAAATGGTGATCTTTCGCTCCTTTGTTTTCCTCTCTATTTTCTCCTCTTTTCCCTCTCCCTCTCTCTCTTGATGCAGTCTAGCAATTGCAGTGCACCCATCACACTGTGGGGACAACATCTGAACTTGACAATATTCATACTGAAATCTCACAATTTAACCAGGATGAAATAAAATATCTGAAAAACCGAGGGCAATATTTGCAACTGGAGGCAATGCTTTGTCTATGCCCATGCAAGTGCAGCACGTGTGTTAGTCTTAAGCCCCTTGGAAGGACTTAAGTGTCTATCTAAGCCTGTATCATGTTTACGTCATTGAGACTGAGTGTGTCTGTGTGTGTGTGTGTGTGTGTGTGTGTGTGTGTGTGTGTGTGTGTGTGTGTGTGTGTGTACGTGTGTGTGTATGTGTGTGTGTACGTGTGTGTGTAAGCCTGTATGGCTTAAGTGGTTGCTTTAAGAGGTAGGCATGCGGGACCGAGATAGAGTGTGTGTGTGTGTGTGTGTGTGTGTGTGTGTGTGTGTGTGTGTGTGTGTGTGTGTATGTGTGTGTGTGTTTTGAGAGAGCTTTGTGTACTGAGAGCTAGCCTTGTTCATGATTAGCTCTTCAACGTTCAATGGTCTCTCTGAACATTTGTCTCCAGAGCACCACAACAGAATGGAGGGATGCTGCCCACCCCCTCTGTGCGTCCTCTCTCACTCTCTCTCTTTAGCCCTCCCTTTCTCTCTCTCTCTTTTTATCACACTCCACTGACTCTATGTCTACCTCTCTTCATTTTAGTCGTTCCCTGTGTCGGTTTCTTTTTGCTCACTCTCTCTCTCTCTCACCCTCTTATTCTCATCACTACGTGATCACTCAGCCCAATCATAATCATCATGCCCTTATCTCAGGCGTACCTCAGCAATATCAGTGACAAACAGTGTGTGTGTATGTATGTGTGTGTGGGTGAGTTTTCATCAAAATATGCCAGACAGGCTTTTAGTGATATAATAAACACAGTCCAATTACCTGAAGAGATCAGGTGGAAATCGAGAGCGTCCCTATCAAATGTGAGTGTGTATGTGTGTGTGTGCTGGAGAGTCTGTGTGTAACTGTGTGCTATCTGTGTGTGTGTGTGTGTGTGTGTGTGTGTGTGTGTGTGTGTGTGTGTGTGTGTGTGTGTGTGTGTGTGTGTGTGTGGGTGTGGGTGTGTGTTTGTGTGTGTGTGTGCAAGCTCACCCCATATGAGGCAGCATTGTGTAGGGGTATCAGGCCTCCTTTGTCCTGTGAGTTCACGTCAGCTCCATGCAGCAGGAGATACTCTGCCACCTCCAGGTTATTGTAGCCCGCTGACACAAAAACAATAAACAACCAACATAAACAAACAAACGTACAACACATAAATAGTCAGCAAGCTCAGCAACAAAAACAATACAACATTCATTCAACAGTCAACAAACACACAACAGACAATTTAGTCTTCTTAAACCAGTGTTGTTGTGAAGTCACTAAACCTCAACTCTGACAAAGTCCCAATATTTTAGTCCAAGTCACTACAGAAATATCTAAGTAGAGCCCAAGTCAAGCCACCATTACCTGAGCCTGACCGACACGAGTCCAAGTCGAGTCCCCAATACTGTATCAAGCTGTTACTGTGGCCCCCTCAGTCCCTTACACTAGCTAACAAAGGGTGCGTTCATAAATTGCCACTCCGAGCACTCCGAGCACACTCTGACACTTTTTAACCGTTCGTAAATTCAGAGTGTGGATGGAATTATCGTTCGTTTATTCAGAGCGTCACATTCTTGGAGCGTCCAGAGCGTACTCTGGGCACTCCAGCTGAAAGGACGGAGAAGCAGAATGTGACTTCACATCAGTCAGCTACTAACGAGAATAGTTACCTACGTAACGTTAACAGGTTAGCATTTTAGTGCTAGTGCTAGAAGAATGTTTCCAAGTTGACATTACAAGCGTTGCTTATCAAGAATTATGTAGACGGTTTAAATAACTGCTCTCACAGTGTTCTTCATCGTCACTGTCAAGAAAGCTCTTGCATCAGTGGAATTGAGTTCTGAATAATACATAAACACTGTTTCAAAAGTGCCGTAGTGGCGTCCATATAGTAAACGTAAACACAAATAATCGTTCGTAAATTCACTGGGAGTTAGAATGCTCGTCTTTTACAAACTTCAGAGCGTTATTCTATTTTTCAGAGTGTCAGATTGAATTTACGAACGCACCCAAAGTAAGTGTGCATTGCAAAGGCCTTTGTTTACAGGGGTGATACAAATGCTGCAGTCCAAATCCATACATGAAGTGGGAAAAAAAGCTGCAAATTGCCTCAGATACACACACACGCTTTCTCTCTCTCTCTCACACACACACACACACACACACACACACACACACACACTGACCAGCAAGGTGGAGTGGCGTGGAGTGGCGTCCCTGTGTGTCCCTGCAGTTGACGTTGGCCGGGCTGCACAGCTTCTTGACGCGCGCCAGGCAGCCCTTCTTGGCGGCGTCCAGCAGGGCGTCGTCGCCCCGCAGCAGGTCCTGGATGTCCGTGTCCCTGTCCTTCACCAGGTCCAGAGCCGTGTGCCCGTCTCGGTTCCTCTTGCTGGGGTCTGCACCATGCTGGAGAATCAAGATTTAAGAGACTTTTGAGACTTTAAAAGGCCTGTATTTTATAAAAAAAAATTAAAAAACATTAAAATGTATGCGGACATAATGACCTAATGAGTTCACTATTACAGTTATTACAGTAACTTTTTCTATTCCTATTTTGCCAAACAGCCAGCAAGACATAGCTCAAGTTCAGGGAGAGAGAGTAGGAGAGAAACCAAGCAAAGGAGTAAAGGGCCGTTCGCACCAAGAGTTATAACAATAAGAGCGAAACAATATTGTTCTAGCTCATAGGAATGATGACGTCCACACATAAATAATAACTATAACGACATGAAGAATGATACCGTCGGGGATCACTTTCAGAGCGATTTTGAGAACGATAAAAAGCTTAATCAGAATTCATTCAATTTTAGCCATCACATTCATCAACGCAAGGAGAGACTATCTATATCGTTGGTCAGTGTGGATGTGTTTATTGTTATATTTATAGTTCATTGTAGTTATCGTTCCTAGTATGAACAGCCCTTAAGAGACTCCCAGACACTCTCAGTAGTACCCAGTGTGCATTACCAGGTGTGTACATAACCCAAGGTGTACCATGCTCCTCACCTGCAGCAGTAGTTTGCAGATCTCGTATTTGCCCTTGGCGGCGGCCTCATGCAGCGGCGTGAACTTCCACAGGTCGGCCACATTGACCACGGCGCCGTGGATGACCAGCAGCTCGGCCACCTCGTAGTGCCCATAGGAGCAGGCGTTGTGCAGGGGTACTAGACCACTGGAGCAGAGATAACACACACGCCACTGGAGTCAGTTTAGAGAAATACACACGCGCCACTGGGGTCAGTTTAAAGAAATACACACCCGCCACTGGGGTCATTATGGAGAAACACACACACGCCACAGGGGTCATTATGGAGAAATACACACACACCACTGGGGTCAGTATAGAGAAATACACACACACCACTGGGGTCATTATGGAGAAACACACACACGCCACTGGGGTCATTATGGAGCAATACACACACGCCAGTTTAAAAAAATCCACACACGCCACTGGGGTCATTATGGAGAAACACACACACGCCACTGGGGTCATTATGGAGAAATACACACACGCCACTGGGGTCAGTATAGAGAAATACACACACACCACTGGGGTCATTATGGAGAAACACACACACGCCACTGGGGTCATTATGGAGCAATACACACACGCCACTGGGGTCAGTTTTAAAAAATCCACACACGCCACTGGGGTCAGTTTAGAGAAATACACACACGCCACCTTATTAATATTACAGAATCTGCAAAAAAATTGCAATGGAGACATAAGTAAAAAGGTCAACATATTTGGACTTTAGGACATATTTGGAGTCACTCCATTCCTACACCTCTCTTTACAATGCTGGTAAATCTAAGAGAATCTAACCAATCTAACTGCCTTTCACCAGTGGAGAACGCATGGTTTAAGCAGTGCCATTTATTATAACTTCTGTGTGAGCGATCTACGCAGCATAGAGCTATAGCTCAAGTGTGTGATCTGGTGGGCTTTAGAGAGTTTAAAAAAACAAAAAAACTTTCATAAATAGCAGGCCAGGTTTCTAATATGTCCAAACCTGTAGTAACCCTAGGCCAGTAACGGGACCTGGGTCTAATTAGGACACAGATTTAAATCAGGGTTTTACAGTAGTTAGATGACAAGTATCAAACCCCCTAATTAGTGACTCATGTGAATGGCACATTGTGTGCCTCTGTTTTAAGGGCAAAGGATGGTGTT
>NC_085015.1:21154987-21254987 GCF_963854185.1 Sardina pilchardus
ACATATTACAGGTGCCGACAGAAATACCTCAACCACGCTCAATCACTTGTATCACATTCAAGACACAAGATCAAGACACTTATAGCAATTCTGTCAATAACCTTTGACGGAAATCCCTCAAATGACCATTTATACCACTTCAGCCAATGAGGGACAATGAGGACATTAACATACTGACCCTTCAGTCATTTCACAAGGATAACATACCACACAGTACAAGGAGCATGTGAGACACAATGAAATACATGCTGTAGTATTAAATGGTTAGCACAGTGCTGCACAGCTGGGAGAAACACTTATACTACTTATATACTACTTACTACTATACTACTTACTATGTATCCATTTGGCTAGCACGCTAAGACTTACATGCCAAGCGCTCCATGAGCTGGGTGGTGGGGGCCAGGTCCATGGCGCTCTTGTTGTGGCAGTTGAGGAAGGTGGGGTCAGCGCCGTGACTCACCAGCAGGGAGCACACCTCCACGCGGTTCTTAGAGGCGGCCTCGTGCAGCGGCGTGAACTGCCACAAGTCCATAGCATTTACACAGGCCCCATGCTGAGAGAGAGAGAGAGAGAGAGAGGGAGAGAGAGAGAGAGAGAGAGAGAGAGAGAGAGAGAGAGAGAGAGAGAGAGAGAGAAAGAGAGAGAGAGAGGGACAGCAAGAGAGAGGGACAGAGAGAGAGAGAGATCTCACCGTGAACACAGAGATACAGTAAGTTCCTGTGTATTACTAATAGTTGGGACATTACGGTAGGAAGGAGCCAGTACAGATGGAGAGAGAAAGGAAACAGTGATACAAAGGTGAATGCCTTTACGGTATTTTGGTATTTTTTAATAAAACATGCTCACACACTAGTTTATCAAATCAGCATTAGTACTTGTGGGCCAATATGAATGCATTGCATGGTGCACGGAGTGCAGTACAGAATAGATCTCAAAGTTTAAAAGAGAAGCTACAGTAACTGACCTTTACTAGCAGCTCTGTCACTTCATAGTGTCCGTAAGAGCAGGCGTTATGAAGAGGCACCAGGTCACTGGAGGGAAACAAGCACAGCTACAGATAAACCCACACATACTGTACAGTATACACACACAAAGACATGGACAGATGGACGGACGGACGGACAGACAGACAGACAGACAGCAGGCACAAAAAAACACACACACACACACACACACTCACACACACACACACACACACACACACACACACACACACACACTCACTCACTCACTCACTCACTCACTCACTCACTCACTCACTCACTCACTCACTCACTCACTCACAGCCTGGTACCCAAGGTAGTTCTGTGGATGACTGCAGTGCAGTCTCGCTACACTCTCGCTACACACACACACACTCTCTCTCTCTCTCTCTCTCTCTCTCTCTCTCTCTCTCTCTCTCACACACACACACACACACACACACACACACTCACACACACACACACATGCACACAGACTATTTTAAACAGTGTCTGAGAATTTTGTTGTTATGACAACAAACTTTCTCGTCGTCTCTCTTTCTTTCTCTCTCTCTCTCTCTCTCTCTCTCTCTCACACACACAAACACAAACACACACTAGGCCAGATGTTCGTACATTTGCGAACGTAGCGTTAGCAGAGCCATGGACAACCCGCAGAAAGTGATACCTAAGCTTAGGTGGTATTTATCAAACCTTCAGTTCATCGGTTAATCCGCACCTTTCTCCACCCCTACCACAATTTGCGAGCACGGTATACTTCAAGTTGAATGAAGTTAACTGATGACAACATTAAAAAGAATCAAACATTTAGCGGCCATGAAATAAAGCAATACATGATACAGTAGGATGTCAACAAGCAGGGAGATAATGAAGAGCAGTAGTTCTACTTACACTACTTTGCACGTAGGTTATACCTTGGAAATCTCGCGAGAGCACAATTTGAATTTGCTCAAGTCACTCTGGCAATTATTATTATCATTATTATTATATAATAATAATATTATTATTATTGCTGTTATTATTATTATTATTATTATTATTTATTTTTATCTTGTTTTGTTCTTTATATGTGAAACACTTTGGATTAATTATGTTGTGTTAAATGTGCTATATAAATAAAGTTGACTTGACTTTGGGATAATGTGGCAGAGACCATAACATTTCCAGTATGGTCCGACTTTGACTATATCAAAACTGTTCACTGTTCTTTTTGTGTGTAACTATTGTATTGCCTTGTATTTGTAAGTCCTTTGGACAATAACCATAACCATGTCATCAAGAGAGACAGATTTCCAGATACAGTAAATACATCATTCCATGGAATGTTCTCAAATTCCACTGTCATCATCAAACTATTGTTTTTATCACAGAGGCAGCTTAGCAACATTATGATGTATTAGAACACAAGACAGCAACTCTACAAAACTGTCATTCTCGGTCACTCTTTCTTTTATTGCCCTAGAAGTTGGTTGGTTTTGTTGGTTGGTGATTTTATAGCCTGATATACTGTAATGTGGATGTTCTGGTTTCTGACCTGCTGCCTAGCAGCACAGCAGAAGAGGGATGATGGTTCAGCTGCCATTAAGAAAAAGATTAAGAAATACAAACTGTGGGAGCTGAATCTGGAATTGTTCAATCTGGGTGTTCACCTTGATAAGGACAGTTCCAATGACATGAAAAACAAAAAGAAGATGAAGCAGGCACTCCAGAAGCGTCTCATTAGTGAGCTGCTGAAGATCCACGTGGACAGAGCCAACAAGAGAGCTAAAGAACTCCAAATGAGTAACCCAGATATTATCACACAGAATGTGTTCAATTATGGGAATGCCTCACTGGAGAGTGAACTTCCCAAACGTATGGACAATGTTGAAGACAACAATGACAGCACTGATGGACATGAAGTGGACAGCACTCTGAGTGAGTAGAAGTGCAGATAGGCCAGTTGAACAAAAGATCAAAACACATTTAAGTGACGTAAACATAAACATTGAAGAAGAGTGCTTCATCATTCTTGTCTTTTTTTCCAGCTCTGACTCTGATTTCTGCCGAGCACCTGAATAAAACGGCATGAACGAATGAAATGCCAAAGGATGGTATGTACCAGATATTCATTTACAAGGGAACAAACTGATTGAAATAAATTAAAAATCAATTTTTTCTGACTAACTTTCTTCTGTGATGGACAGATGTAAACAGCATCAGACTGAAAGTTGGCACAGGGGAAGGTGACAACGCATTTCAACATGGCAAATGACTGAGTGTGAAAATGTGCTTAGGCCTTGGACTGGAGATGAGATGGAGGACAGGAAATCCCTTTTTGGCATCTAGCTCTTCTGTTGCTGTTGTTATTGTCATTATTTTTTGCCCCTTCTGGCAAAAGCTCTTCAGTAAAAGTTTAATTGAAACTAATATGTTTATGTCTCCTTCAATAATGTCACTTTCAAGTTTCATGTATACTGCTAAATTCGTACAACAAACATCCACCCACTATAATACTCTTCTGGACAAATTTGACAAGTTAAGTTTGTCCCATGAAACTGGAAGCAATTCAATGACAGTTTGCAGGCTACTTTATTTAGCAGGACTGTAACTTAAGACTATACAAATAGACTGAAGAATTTATGAAGAAAGCTCTTTCTGATGATGATGGTCAGACAACTATCAATTCCATAATGCTCCAGGTAGGCACTCAAGAAGACCTAGCTCAAATATCGTTTTTCTTTTCTCCTTCAAGAGTTTTATCTGTCTTATCATGACTTACCGTAATAATGATTATTGAAAAGCCAACCATGTGCCACTGAAACACTGGAATGGTAGTGACAGAAATGGAACTGCACTAGGAGATTTCTAGAAGAAGGGGTCGTCATGGCAAAACATGCCTTTATAACTGGCCTTCAGCCCCCTTTTCAAAACCTGCCTGTCTTGATGGATCGCCCTTGCACGTACACACACACTCAGTCCCTGGTGCACATGGCCATAACTGGCATCACTTTTTCACATATGAATCAATACACACAGAGAAACACACACAGATACACACATACTGTACGTGTGAGCCCACAAGGGTGACCATTCGTCCGGATTTTGGGGGCTTTTCCACTGCACGGTATCAGCTCAACTCGACTCGACTGGATTGTGGTACCGGGTGTTCCTTTTCCACTAAAACAAAGCATCATCATAAGCTCGCCAATTGCCATAGCAACGCTGAAGAAAACAACTGTAATGTCGTTAACGTCACCTTTTGGTATTGTCTCAGCTCGCTTGGAACTTCAACGGAGGTGATACCAAAAATAGCAACAGGTACCAGCTTTTGCTAATGGAAAACCAAAAAAAGGGAGTAGAGTCAAGTCAAGTTGAGCTGATACCATGCCGTGGAAAAGCCCTATTTGTCAGTCTTGGCTTTCGAACCCTCTGTCTGGACTTCGGTGGAGTGTCGTCCTTTTTGGGTGTTTATGCACCTTTATGACAAGGACTCCACAGCTAACAATGTGCCTAAGTTGCACTGATACAAGCCCGTGAGTATGGATGTTATCTTAGATTTAGCAATTTTCCTTCCCAATCACACTAAGCATCACAGTGTCTAATGCTATTAACGGTGTACAAAAGACTAACGTTGACCATTTTTCTGCAACCCCCCACCCACACACACACTTTTAGACACAGGTGTCCTCCTTTTCAGAGGCTAAACATTCACTAATATGGTACTGCCATGTGAACACATAAACAAACACCCACTGTTGCTAGCATGAAAACAAACAGCCTATCTTAACTTCTTTAACGCACACACACCTACCCACACACACACCCACGAACACACACACACACACACACACACACACACACACACACACACACACACACACACACACACACACACACACACACACACACACACACACAAGCATCTCTTTCTCACCCTTTATCTTTAGCGTGGACGTCAGCACCGTGCTGAAGCAGCAGCTGGACTGTCTTCACACGGTTGTAGCCTGCAGCCAGATGCAGCGGAGTGGACTGGAGGAACACACACAGTATCCACCGTCACATTTACAATCACATACAAGCTTCAACACACTCAGCTATATCATAAAGTATATAGAACTTTATATATAATGTTTTTTTACAATAAAAAAGAAAGAGTGCACACACACAAACACACACACATACAGTACATACACACACACACACACACACATACTTGAATTTCCCCTTGGGGATCAATAAAGTATCTATCTATCTTTCTATCTATCACACACACACGTATGCTAAACGGGAAGAGTGCATCTTAAGTCGCTCTAATCACAGGTTCCATACCTTCCTCCCATCACTGGCATGGCAGTTGACATTCAGAGGCGTTAGCAGCGTCATCAGCTTCTCCTCATTTCCACACCTGAACAAAACAGATGCAAATGGATACATGATAGTGGAACCACCTGGAACCACCTGTTAGGAAGGGGCCATCCCTGAGCTGGGCTTGGTCTCTTAGTTCCAGTGAAAGGAACTCTGAATGCTTCAGCATTAACTAAGAGATTTTGGACAATTCCATGCTCCCAACTTTGTGGGAACAATTTGGGGATGGCCACTTCCTGTTCCAACATGACTGTGCACCAGTGCACAAAGCAAGGTCCATACGGACATGGATGACAGAGTTTGGTGTGGATGAACTTGACTGTCCTGACCTCAACCCAACAGAACATCTTTGAGATTAATTAGAGCGGAGACTAAGAGCCAGTCTCCTCGTTCAACATCAGTGTGTGACCTCGCAAATGTGCTTCTGAAAGACATGGTCAAAATTCCCATAAACACACTCCTAAACCTTGTGAAAAGCCTTCCCAGAAGAGTTGAAACTGTTATAGCTACAAGGAGTGGGCCGACGTCATGTTAAACCCTTTGGATTAAGAATAGGATGTAACTGAAGTTCATATGGGGGTCAAGGCAGGTGACCCAAATACTTTTGGCAATATAGTGTACATACTCACATGGACATACAAGACAGACACACACACACACACACACACACACACACACACACACAGTGTATTGTCTAGCAGTCTAGCAGAGGATGGTTTTAATGAGGAGCACTGAGGAATGTCACAATAATGATGCATTAAAAACCAACCTGGCACTCTCCAGGACTTCATCCTTTCTGTAGTCACCTAAGTTTGGCAGAGAACATATATTTTTAGCTTGTTGCATAACTTCCTTTCAAAGTGCAAGAAATCTTTAAAGACACAAACAGATTTGTTTTCCTTCTCAGTGTGTTCATGATGCAGGGGAGAGCCGGAATGATTGAAAAATGTTTTAATTAAACAGTTTTAGATAAGAGATCGTACTGGATTGAAAGCTACTTTGTCACTAGCAACCTTCATCTGTCCCATGCAGTTGCATTTTCAGCCCTGAACAAAACCGTTCAGGAGTAATTTCATCAACAGTGGGACATGTTTAAAATGTCATCTCTCCTGGTCAGAACGAATAAAACAGGCATGTGGGACAAAAAAACGTACAGTTTAATGTAAAACTTCCCACGACTCCAATGTTTTACAACCTATCACCGTTTAAAAAGGTGTTATTACCTCCGCCAAGGAGGTTATGTTTTCATCGGGGACCGGCGTTTGTTTGTTCGTCTGTCTGTCTGTCTGTCTGTTTGTTTGTCTGTCTGTTAGCAAGATAACTCAAAAAGTAATGGATGGATTTCGCTGACGGATTTTCAGCAAATGTCAGGCATGACCCAAGGAAGAAACAATTACATTTTGGGAGTGATCTGTAATTCCGTCGGGATTCCGGAGCCGTTTATGTGTTTCGCTTAGTGGTGTAATGACATGGTATGGCCATGTGGTGGCAATCTGAATATTTTAGGTTCAAATGTATGACAACCTAGGAAGAACAATACAGGCGGAGGTCTCGCTGAGTGCTTTTCTAGTTTTAGACAGATTGTTGCTGGACTACATCTTAGTGTCTGTCTGTTAACACAAGCCATCATCATCAAGCGTGTATCTTGCAGCTATAGAAATATCCTGAACTATGGATGGTTCTGCTCTTTTCATAGCTAGAACAAGTGTTCTAATAATGATATTTCTATCATGCAGAATGTTATTCCAGTGACAGTGACACTAAGCAGGATATATGAGTATGAAACATTATGAGAAGGAGAACGCAGTACTTGATTTATTGGTGCAAGTAAGGGAAGTGTATGCATTTGTGTGTGTGTGTGTGTGTGTGTGTGTGTGTGTGTGTGTGTGTGTGTGTGTGTGTGTGTGTGTGTGTGTGTGTGTGTGTGTGTGTGTGTGTGCGTGCGTGCGTGCGTGCGTGCGTGCGTGCGTGCGTGCGTGCGTGCGTGCGTGCGTTCGTGTGTGTCCACCTGTGAGCACAGCCTTGGTAGATGGGTCAGCCAGGTCCAGCGCAGTCCTCCCGTCTGTGTTTCTAATGGTCGGGTCAGCCCCATGCTGAAGCAGCACTGGAGAATCACAATAGACATGATCAATTAATAAGGCATACGTGATTAGGCACTTAACAATCAAATCAATAAACATATTGCACATTAAGCTCTTGACTGGCATGTTAACATGTTATCACCAAATAACTCATACGATAACAAGTCATATCCTGGGGATTTTGATACTTGCACATTAAGAGGCCTAGTCTTACTTATGCACACGTCGGTCTTGCCCTTGATGGCAGCCTCATGGAGCGGGGTGTAGTTCCAGTTGTCTCTGGAGTTGGCATCCGCCCCGTGATGGAGGAGCAGCCTCACGACCTCACCGTGACCGAACGAGCAGGCGTTGTGCAAGGAGATGAGACCCCCGTCGTCACGGGCATGCACGTCCGCCCTGCTCTGCAGAAGGAACTCCACCACCTCCCTGCGACCAAAGCCTAAAGCAAATGAGTTGAAGGAATAAAATAATTGATTTATATCATTCAGGTCGTTAAGATAATTAATTTAGGCTATCAACCTGCACAAACCATGCAATCTCCAGCCCATAGGTCTAGACAATAACAAGACCTATAAGGTGTAGATTAAGCATAGGCCTACATGTCATGGTTTGTGCATAACAAAAAGGGCCACAGGCTAGGCCTATATAAAGTTTCATCTTGAATGAAAAATGACAGTAGCCTCATCCTATTCTACATGTACCCCGAATGGTTGAATATAGGCCTACTGAACTCCATACAATATGGCTATGGCACAGACTTCAAAGACATCTTTGTCTGCTTATGCTTATTAATTATTTATCCAATACTATATTTTCAATTCTGTTGGAGATGGGGATAGAGAGTCTATGGAGATCGTTTAGGCTACCCGTTACTCAGTGGCTTAACCTAAATGGTCTTACCTGCAGCAAAGTGGAGAGGGGTGGATTTTCTGCCCGCTGTGTCGCGGCTATTAACGTTATCCGGATTGACGAGCTTTTTCACTCGCTCCACATCTCCGTTTCGACAGGCCTCGAACAGTTCTCTGCCGCCTTCCACAGCCCCGGATGTGTCCATCACGGCGCCCCCACCAGCAAAGCCGGAGACCCTCGAGAAGCGACGGAGAGACATTGAAGCCTATGCACTCAAGTTATCCCCGTAAATTGCAAACGGCGAGTTTCCACGCCTGAGAAATGGGCGTACTCACATCAGAGAGTGCTATCCCTCCCAGTTATTGTCCAATATTATCCTGCCATTGTAAGGCAACAAATAGGTCTGCTGTCTTCCCTCTGCACACACCGCACGAGCTGTCAAATCGTTTAGGGTTGGGAACAGCAGGACTAGCCTACACGCTCAGTGTGCCACAGCCCCAACGTTCTGTCTTGTCCCGCGTTCCTGATTAAATATTCACATCAAACAGGTTTGAATTTAATGACAGACACATTCAGACAGTTAAGAGACAAATGACAAACGTTACATCTCCAACCGTATCTCCACGCCTTCTCTGTTGACGCCTTGTCTTCCTCTCCCCATCCAGACAGCCCAGGCACAGCGGACTATTGTTTTAACCCAGAGCCGTAGTAGTGTGACGCCCTCTGGTGGACATAAGACTGCTGAAGTGGAAGTTTGAATAAAAATGCCGAAAGTTAGTCCTAATAAATTCTCCAAAATAAACAAGCCATAGCTACATTGATAAGTAGCCTAGATGCTTCGTTGAGCCACAGTCTTATTTGTGACCAAACATGACATTTTATATTGATTTAAAAACAAGCATGAGACCCTTAGGGTAGATAGGCTACTGGTTGTGTAAGCTTTTGCCAGTGTTTATGAAAATGCTCTTCTGGTTATTTGTTAAATGTGAGTACTAGGCTGTGACAACATATTTTCCACTGGGAACAGTGGAGTATTTATCTGAATCTACACTGTTACAGTAATAATAATAATAATAATAAGAAGAAGAATAATAATCGTCATCATCATCATCATCATCATCATCATCATCATCATAACAATAATATAATGATGATGATAATAATAATAATAGGCCTAATAATAATAATAAAAGGCTAATAATCTTTAGGCCTATTTAAAGAGCGCTTAAATAATGTCACAAGTGCTTTAAAGATAATTATATAGAAAATAAACAGTACAAAATGTAGGCTAAATGTCTAAAAACAAGAATATTAGCAAGAATGTTGGAAAGGTATTTTTCTTGTTACAATGTAACACAATCTACAGGAATTAGAAAGTATACAGGGCAAAACAAAGCAAAAAAACAAGAAACGTACATTAACTCATAAAGGCATTAAAAAAGGAAATTCTTCTTTAAAAAAACAAGGTCTCCAAGTCAATTTGAAATGTGGTCAAGATCAAGGGGCTGTCTATATCTGAAGCCAGTGGAGGGCGCTCCTAACAGCTCTGATACAGTTACTGTATTCACATGATAATGCATGACGGAGAATTTTCCTAAGAAAATAAAACAGTAGCCTAGGCCTATTAAAAATGGTCTGGCCGTAACATTTCATCCCCCTAGAATATATGGTTCTATCGAACATTTTCGTCAAAACTGAGACATGGACATAGGCTAGGCTACTATGTGACAGCCTAAGTGAGGTGAGGTCTTTCTTGAAGTTACATTTTTGACATCTTTCACGTCTTAGAAGACCATATAGGCTACCAAGTTTGTTCCACTAATTGGTAGCCTATATGGTCTTCTAAGACGTGAAGCTTAGTATTTCAGAACTAATCTGAACGCGGGACGATAACAATTTAAGCCTATCGATATTTTGGGAAATCACTAGCGCTCGTTCTTATTTTTATTTTTTCACTAGCGCTCGTTCTCTGCAGGCAGGTCAGGGCATTGTGACGCAACAGTTGTTTAATTAGGTCATAACAGTCTAGGCCCTAGTTTTCATGGTAATGTGTTAAATACTCTCAGACAAAACATAACCTCATTTGAACAGGTCGACATTGCAATTCCTCGTGAAGGAAAAACTAGGGGAACTAATTTCTCAAAGGCCCTCGCTCTCCCTCCCAACCTCACAATGACGGAGGGAAACGAGGTAAGAATAATCTCACTCAAGAGCTATTAGACTCAGGTATTTTAGTTAAATATAGGCTTCTATATAGCCTATTTCTTATCGATTTAAAATATTGTTAAGGTTTGAGATGAAAAAGACTCGCCGTACGCTTGACTACTGTTATTGTTACTGTTGTAACTGTTGTGTGTAGGCTAATTTTGAACAACACATTTTTCCAAATAGTCTCGTATCTATCCAGAACCTGCCTGACTAAATGCATAAAGAAACTTATTATAGCTGGTATTGGACATTTTCAGAATATATACCTTGCTTATTGCCATCATTCAATATCATTTGGCCTGCCAGATATGCCTTGCAGTAGGCCTACTTGTTTTATTTGTAGCAATGAGTGAACGTTTACCTCTTTGCTAAAGAGATAACTGAATGTAATGGCCACTGCTGTCTGGATGTAGGCTATCCCAAGACAGAGTATACTCTTCAGGATTCTACTGCTGCTGATTATGACTATTTCTTGTGCTTTAGCCAAATAAGACATTTCCTGTGGAATCAAAGGCTGAATGTGGCTCTGCAAGCAGGACCACAGATATTGATGCAGGTTAGTCTGTGCCAAATTCAAATACATCAACAAAAGTTGTCAAAAAGAATAAATAAAGTTGTGTTAAATGTCTCACAATCAGTACAAATCACTATGTGCCCATGCTTAAACAGTTGCCCTTCCATACTGCTTTATCAGATCAGGATCATGTGAACTTGTCCCCCATGATACGCCACCTTGTGGAAAACATGACCGAAGAGTAAGAGAGAATAATAATAATTAAGACTTTAAATGGTCTGCACTGGTCTGATAGTGATATTCTGGGTTCTAAAAAATGATCTCTCCTTTTTTTCAGGCATTGGAGAGTTGTCCGTGAGGCTCTACATGTGCCTGTGAGACTAAATTCATCTTCTCAATGTCTTGCATATATTAGTCATCCATGCCACGATGCATAGAGAGCCTATTCTTTATCATTTAACATGATGATGAAAAAGCTTATGGTCTGTTTTTGTTTACTCAGAGGACCAAAGAAGATGTTAGCCAGCTTTGTTCCTGCATAGTTGCGAAAGTGGTCCGGACGACTCATTATTACCTAATCCCAGCCCTTAGAAAAGTTCTGGGTGTTCCTGTCACATACGTGATTCCATGTGGAACAGCAAGGTCAGGGCAACGCACACCTCTGTATGCACATTAATCACTGGAATGACTATCTTTTATTTATTGATAAGTAGCCTAGATGCTTCGTTGAGCCACAGTCTTATTTGTGACCAAACATGACATTTTATATTGATTTAAAAACAAGCATGAGACCCTTAGGGTAGATAGGCTACTGGTTGTGTAAGCTTTTGCCAGTGTTTATGAAAATGCTCTTCTGGTTATTTGTTAAATGTGAGTACTAGGCTGTGACAACATATTTTCCACTGGGAACAGTGGAGTATTTATCTGAATCTACACTGTTACAGTAATAATAATAATAATAACTAGAAATGCAATTCCAAGGAATTACCAGTGCATGAAAATGCAAAAAAGATAGATAATGTAGATATGGTTACTAAGGTGTAGCTAGGGTAAACATGGTGGTTGCATAGTTTACAGAGAGTTGATAGTGTGAAGGTAGACTGTTTAAAGATGAAACATTCCAGAACTAACTTAACTAATGATTTCTATTCATGTTAAAATGTTGATTAGCTAACTTAGCTAATGATTTCTAGCTGTTGTGCTAAAAATGTTAATTATGCTAGCAATGCTAACTTTATTAACAATGCTAACCAGGTTGATTAGCTAACTTAACCAATGATTTCTAGCAGTAATGCTAAAAATGCTGACTATGCTAACAATGCTAGATTTGCTAACAATGCTAACCAGGTTGATTAGCTAACTTAGTTGATGATTTTTTACAGTTATGTTAAAAATGCTAGCTATACTAACAATGCTAACTATGCTAACCATGCTAACTTGCTAGTGAGGACTTTTATTTTGAAACATTTGTGGCTAGGGTATCCATGGTGGCCACTATCAGGAAACAAGAAGTTACTGCAGTATAATCATGTTGGTTGCTATGGAAACGGTCATAAACACTTAATTTTAATGGTTGCTATGTTGGTTGCTAGGTACATGGAGGTTTCATGTAGTTGACTGGAGGCATAGTGGATGATAACTGACAGTTGGAATGGTTGAACAGTTCAATAGTTGAGTAGTTTCAATGGTTAAATGATTTAATAGTGTATTATTGCAGTGAGGACTTTTATTTTGAAACAGTTGTGGACAGAGGAAACAGTTAACAGGATATGTAGTCTTCTGAGAGACTGTATGCTTAAAGCCAGAGAGAAAGAGAGCTGCTGCAGGTGGGGCTGGCCACCTGGCATAAGATTCTAATTGCTTAACGACCCGATTGTGATGTCATAGAGGCCAATGTTAAGTCTATGGGGAAATTTTAATAGTTTTTAATTTATAGTGTAAAAAGTATAAAAGTTACAAAGTTGAAACATACAAAGCACACATGTCCTAAATAAGACCTACGCAACAACGTTTGAATGAAGTTTCTACGTTAAACGGTTGAAGCTGCATTAAACACGTTAGAAGAAGAATAATAATAACTAGAAATGCAATTCCAAGGAATTACCAGTGCATGAAAAGGCAAAAATAGATAGATAATGTAGATATGGTTACTAAGGTGTAGCTAGGGTAAAAATGGTGGTTGCATAGTTTACAGAGAGTTGATAGTGTGAAGGTAGACAGTTTAAAGATGAAACGTTCCAGTTCTAACTTAAGTAATGATTTCTATTCATGTTAAAATGTTGATTAGCTAACTTAGCTAATGATTTCTAGCAGTTACGCTAAAAATGCTTATTATGCTAGCAATGCTAACTTTACTAACAATGCTAACCAGGTTGATTAGCTAACTTAACCGATGATTTCTAGCAGTAATGCTGAAAATGCTAACTATGCTAACAATGCTAAATTTGCTAACAATGCTAACCAGGTTGATTAGCTAACTTAGTTGATGATTTTTTGCAGTTATGCTAAACATGCTAACTATGCTAACAATGCTAACTATGCTAACCATGCTAACTAGTTAACTTGCTAGTGAGGACTTTTATTTTGAAACATTTGTTGCTAGGGTATCCATGGTGGCCACTATCAGGAAACAAGAAGTTACTGCAGTATAATCATGTTGGTTGCTATGGAAACGGTCATAAACACTTAATTTTAATAGTTGCTATGTTGGTTGCTAGGTACATGGAGGTTTCATGTAGTTGACTGGAGGCATAGTGGATGATAACTGACAGTTAGAATGGTTGAATAGTTCAATAGTTGAGTAGTTTCAGTGGTTAAATGATTTAATAGTGTATTATTGCAGTGAGGACCTTTATTTTGAAACAGTTGTGGACAGAGGAAGTAGTGAAACAGGATCTGTAGTCTTAATGAGATTGTATGCTTAAAGCCTGAGACAGAAGGTGCCTCTCATATATAGCGTTTACGCGTCCTCTCTCGCTCCTCACTGATCTACAGATGGTACGGGTTGAGAATGCTCCTTTCTTTCCCGCACATCGGGACTCCCGAAGCATCGGGACTTTAATTAAAAGTGCAACCGCAAGGGGGCAACATAAGACCGCCCTAATTAGTGCCCTATATGTGGAGAGTATCGCCAACTGTGTTTGGAATGTTCAGAGCAGTTCTGCCAAGGATTGGTTCAGAGGTGGTCACGTGTTTTATGGACGCCATTTTTACTACCAAAAGCACTTTTGACTAGAATGCTTTCTAATGCTTTCAGATGGCAGTGTTTGAGTATCGTTGGAATTAAGTCTTAATATCTTCACCATACAGCGACCCATTTTCTCACTGGACACTTTTCTGATAACGTTAACATTATAACGTTTACGTCATAAGCATTTTTAGTGATAAGACTCGTTAAGACATTTGCAGCACGGATTTTGTTTCTAACTACCCGGAGAGATGCCACTTCTGGAGGAGCAGCGAATACATCATACATCGTTCGTCTTAACCTTGTCTAAAAGGAAAACGGTTGGAACAACTCTGGTAAATAAGGTTTTTCATCTCCTACTGTTATCATTTATGGTCTTAATTTCCTTGCATTTTTGCGTTTTTGAAGCACTAAAGTGGCTATTAAGATAAGCAGCCAGTACGTAGTGCTGTGTCGTGTGTGTTTACTAATAGTGCTACAGCTGCTTAGCAGGTAACATAGCGATCTGTAATCATTGATAAACTTGTTAGTTTTGCATTTTCTTTCTTGTCGAGCAAAATAAGACAACGTCTTGTTTGCCTATTTTAAGAATGTCCTCCTGCTTGACTGAAATAGCTGGTCGGATAATTGCAGTTTGCAAGTTAGCTAGTCTTTCTGTCAACGTTGTTATAAACTTTACCAGTAGCCTAGGCCAGTATTGTCCAAATAAATCTGTTGAAATACACAGCATAGTTTGAAGATATGGTTTGCTAGCTATCTGTCAAACTTGGTAGGTGGTGTGCTAATCACGAATTATTAAGTGGTGTCAATACAGACTTCAGCTCTACACTGGTTGTGTAGGCTATACTTCAATCTGTCAATCTGTCAGCCCTCTAGTGAGTGTGCCATGCTTTATTGAATCATGGTTTAAGGTGATGAATGTCTGTATTATAAAACAAAGCAATATAGTAAATATTATGCTTCCTCTTTGTCTTTTTTGTTATTTTAGATGTAGGTAGAGAAGAGTCAGTGGCTGGTGAAGTAAGAGGATACATCTGTCTGCTGATTCAAGGTCCCTGCCCCGTCGCCTCAACATCCTCAAGATCCTGTAGGCTACTGCTGCTGCTCCTTGCTTCAGCACCTTTCCCCTGATGCCTGACACCCCTCATCACCAAATCAGCCCAGTCAACATGGACCCAACATGGACCCAAGTCTCCACCACAGTGTGCACAATACACTATACAGACAGGGTATGTGATCGGTGTCAATATTGCATTCAGACAAATTGAAATTCCTTCCAAAGAACAAGTGCTTTCCTCAGCTGGATCAATTTAAGTCAAGATAAACAACAGCTTCCTTTCTTCATCGTGTTCTACCATTAACATTATTATGTTTATATTTTTGGTTAATTAAGGCACTTAGTTGCAGTTTCTCAGGTACACTTTGCTATGATGTCATTAGTAAAATTATTAGGAGGATGTAGCGTGTGTGGTGTTGAATGGTACTGCCTTGTATTATCCAAGTCTGAGGCTGAGAAGAGGAGATTCACGGTCTGCTCCCTTTGTGTCCCATGTTTTGTGGGTGTGTGTGAGAGAGTGCGCGACAGATAACGAGTGTGGTGTAGAAGCATACACATTTAATGACAACCTGTGCACATTTCAGATTTTTTAGAAGAGCAGTCCTTACTACAGTGGTAGAAATAGTGGTATTTTTATGTACATCTACCCATTTAATGACAAGAGTTTCATTATTTTACATGCAGGACGAGAACAAAGGTACAATTGGTCTGAGGGGAGGACACCGCAGACAGCTGATCAACTCCATGTCATCTAATCAGGCCATGTAAAGGACCATGAAGGGATGGACTTGGTGGAGGACAACAATGTGACACCCGAAAAGAGTACATGGAGATCTCTCATCCTCATCCCTCATGCTTATATTGCATTTCATATAGGCCTAGATTCTGATGGTCTTGTAAATGTTTGTTACACAAGTCAGAAATTGTTGTCTTTGATTATTTAATTTGATTATAATAAATGGAAATATATTTTATTGAAAAATATTTTTGAAAACCAAGTTTGTGTGTTTTAGTATCGGAATGAGCTTGTATTGACCAAGTATATCTACAAGGAATTTGACTGGCATTAGCTGTTGGAACAATTAAACATACAGTAGTATGCAGTCAGAAGATGCATACTATAGAGCACCACAATATACATAAGGCACCTACCAATAGATTGAGTGATGGCAGTGGGAAAAATGTGATTATTGTCTGGCAGGTTTTGTGCATAAGGGTAAGTTATTATTTAACGGAAAAGTTTGAGGTCAAACTAATGGTGACCTCCATGTAGCTTTTGTAATAATAATAACTTTATATAATAATAGCCTAACTTTATGATAATAATATATTTTTTAAATAACGTGTTCAATTAAAACTATTTTCTTTTACTGTCCCAGAGTCTATTGAAACAACATACTTATTGATAAAAAAGAAAATAAATAGCATATTTTAATCTTGCCTCATGCACGGTCGAAATACATTGTATGCCTGAATCTGGAGGTCAGACGTCAAATCTAACAGTGATTCAAAGAGTTGCTGCAACATGTAGGGATCGCTGGCTTAAGTAAGGTAAGATGTTATTCATTGTGCCCTAAACAGGCTTATTTCACCAAAATGAAGCTTTCAGCTTTCTCTTACTGCTTTATTTCAAGTTGTTTCCTCAGACTAATATTTAACTGCTGTAAGAAATTGGATAAACGAAGTTCGCCTCGTAGGCGTTTTCAGAGCTAGCTGGCTCCAACTAGGCAACGTTTATCACTATTTATCTGGTCTTTGCTAATTTTTTCAAAATGTATAATGCAGCGTATTTGCAACAGCATTTACATCTTAATGAATAGTGATGCATATTATAACATTTATAGGCTTGTTTATGACGATGTTAAGCTATTTGTTTCAACATGTCATATTCGCCCTATTGACCATCATTGAGACGAACGTACGTGACGTCACTTCTGGTCGTAAAGATGGCGCCCATGATTTGAGTTGGCGATACTCTCCACATATAGGGCACTAGCCCTAATAAAATGAAGGTTCGGCTCATACCGGAAAACACGGAAAAACCCGAAGACACCGCGCTGGTGACAAGCAGAGAAAAGAGACATCACGCTCGGCATGTCAGATTGCAGTTTCAGAGTTTTCGAATGTTTTACAGCGTACCTCACAGCTGGCTCTCTCACTCGACGTAGCCTATAACTCAGTCAGTCCAGCAGAGATGCCAGAGCAACGTTTTGGTCAATGGAGAGGGAGAGAAATGCATATCCGTCTCATTTAATCCGTCTCATTTAATCATTAAAATGAAGGTGATGACTGGCGAAATTATAATCAAACGACGTTTCAATAATCCATTGTTGAAATTAATGAAAATGGTTTTAGAAGCCTTCAATTCAACCTGAAAGACTCGATAGGCAACCTTAGATTAATTCATTAATTCATTACGGTTACAAGACCGCATTTCCGTGAATAGGCTATTATTGTCAAGGCGAAGACGAAAGAGATGGACAAGATGGACATTTAGGCTACATTTATGCTAGGAATACTTAGAAATGTGTAGGCCTATAGGCTATTTTAAAACGGAGGCATGTTCATTTTAACCGGCGACGCTGGGTAGCTTACCCAGCACTTTATCACAGATTTTGTCCCCACCACTTTTGACAACTGAAAATAAAATGTATTTAACAGAAATATCTTTAATAGGCCTACATGCCTATCATGTCACTTTACTTATAACCATAGGCTACATGCATGGAGAAGATCGCACATTTTGTAACATTGTAACAATGAATGGTCAGATATGCGATAGGGCAGTGAGGGTGATTCATTGTAACCATCGACTAGTAGGCCTAGCTCCGCAAAAGAAGTTTCTAGCAACTTGGAATATATGGATCTCGTTATGCATGTTCATGTTGATTCAGAGATAGACATAGACTACCGTGGGCTACTGTGCGTCAATATAACAGCATTTTATCATGTGGTGAATTAATGACTAACGTCAGTTTAACATGTCAGAACTTTTGATCGGCGTTTCAAGTGCATGCCGCGAATAAATGAACTCGACTGACTGAATCCTTTATATTTCTTGGCTAAGTGCGAAGAGATTGACACTCGAACTGTGGCGTAAATGGTTGAAGCGTGGTAAAGTTGGTTTTATATTGGATGTTGGATATTCGACACATTCGAAAAACCTATTCAGCACTGGCTACAAGGGACAAATTTGTGCCAAACCAACGTGCACGTGTTCCTACAAGGCTTGCCTACATAACACAAAGCTTCATTTGTCAAAAAAACTTATTTTGATTTTTAAAGTTGATACATGCTTTTTAATCTATTCTGCGACTTCATTTTTTGACTTACCCATGTCAAACCACATAGGGTGAATTCAGCTAACTGCCCCACACATAACACAAAGCTTCTTTTCTCCAAAAAACAACCTTTGATTTTATACAACTTTTAATTGTTCAAATGCTATAAATCTATTGTGCGGTCTGACCTTTTGACCTACACATGTCAAAACACATATGGTGAACTCGGCTAACTCTCCTACACATAACACAAAGCTTAATTTCTAAAAAAAAAAAACACTGTTTGATTTTATATATTTTTAAAAACCATGCTTGAAATGCTTTAAATCTATTCTGCGGCTTGACCTTTTCGCCTACCCATGTCAAAGCTCATCTGATGATCTCAACTGACTGCCCCACACATAACACAAAGCTTTTTTTTTTTTTTTTTAAAAAAACCACCCTTTGATTTTATACCATTTTTTAATGTGAAAAAAGGCTATAAATCTATTCAGCGGCTTGACCTTTTCACCTACCCATGTCAAAACACATCTGATTATCTCAACTAACTGCTCCACACATAACACAAAGCTTTTTTTTCCCAAAAAACCCACCCTTTGATTTTATAAAAAAAAATATAATTGAAAAAAGGCTATAAATCTATCCTGTGGCTTGACCTTTTCGTCTACCCATGTCAAAACACATCTGATTACCTCAACTAACTGCCCCACACATAACACAAAGCTTTTTTTCCAAAAAAAACCCACCCTTTGATTTTATACAATTTTTTAATGTGAAAAAAAGGCTATAAATCTATTCAGCGGCTTGACATTCTCACCTACCCATGTCAAAACACATCTGATGATCTCAACTAACTGCCCCACACATAACACAAAGCTTTTTTCCCCAAAAAACCCACCCTTTGATTTTATACCAATTTTTAATGTGAAAAAAAGGCTATAAATCTATTCAGCAGCTTGACCTTTTCGCCTACCCATGTCAAAACACATCTGATGATCTTAACTAACTACCCCACACATAACACAAAGCTTTTTTTCCCCAAAAACCCACCCTTTGATTTTATAAAAAAATTTATAAGTGAAAAAAGGCTATAAATCTATCCTGTGGCTTGACCTTTTCGCCTACCCATGTCAAAACACATCTGATTACCTCAACTAACTGCCCCACACATAACACAAAGCTTTTTTCCCAAAAAACCCACCCTTTGATTTTATACCATTTTTATAAGTGAAAAAAGGCTATAAATCTATCCTGTGGCTTGACCTTTTCGCCTACCCATGTCAAAACACATCTGATTATCTCAACTAACTGCCCCACACATAACACAAAGCTTTTTTCCCCCAAAAACCCACCCTTTGATTTTATAAATTTTTTTAATGTGGTTAAAAAAGGCTATACATCTATTCTGAGGCTTGACCTTTGAGTTTATACCATTTTTTATGAAAAAAAGCTTTGTGTTACGTGTGGGGCAGTCAGTTGAGGTAATCAGATGAGTTTTGATATCGGTAGGGGAGAGGGTCAAGCCGCAGAATTCATAGCCTTTTTTTCACATAACAAATGGTATAAAATCAAAGGGTGTTTTTTTAGGGAAAAAAAGCTTTGTGCTATGTGTGGGGCAGTTAGTGGAGGTAATCAGATGTGTTTTGACATGGGTAGACGAAAAGGTCAAGCAACAGGATAGATTTATAGCCTTTTTTCAATTATAAAAAATGTTATAAAATCAAAGGGTGGGTTTTTGGGGAAAAAAAGCTTTGTGTTATGTGTGGGGCAGTTAGTTGAGATCATCAGATGTGTTTTGACATGGGTAGGTGAAAAGGTCAAGCTGCTGAATAGATTTATAGCCTTTTTTTCACATAAAAAAATGGTATAAAATCAAAGGGTGCTCATTTTTTGAAAAAAAGCTTTGTGTTATGTGTAGGGCAGTTAGTTGAGATAATCAGATGCTTTTTGACATGGGTAGGTGAAAAGGTTAAGCCACAGGATAGATTTATAGCCTTTTTTCACTTATAATTTTTTTTTATAAAATCAAAGGGTGGGTTTTTGGGGGAAAAAAGCTTTGTGTTATGTGTGGGCCAGTTAGTTGAGGTAATCAGATGTGTTTTGACATGGGTAGACGAAAAGGTCAAGCCACGGGATAGATTTATAGCCTTTTTTCAATTATAAAAAATGTTATAAAATCAAAGGGTGGTTTTTTTAAAAAAAAAAAAAGCTTTGTGTTATGTGTGAGGCAGTTAGTTGAGATCATCAGATGTGTTTTGACATGGGTAGGTGAAAAGGTCAAGCCGCTGAATAGATTTATAGCCTTTTTTCACATTAAAAAATGGTATAAAATCAAAGGGTGCTCATTTTTTGAAAAAAAGCTTTGTGTTATGTGTAGGGCAGTTAGTTGAGATAATCAGATGCTTTTTGACATGGGTAGGTGAAAAGGTTAAGCCACAGGATAGATTTATAGCCTTTTTCACTTATAAATGTTTTTATAAAATCAAAGGGTGTTTTTTTTGGGGAAAAAAGCTTTGTGTTATGTGTGGGCCAGTTAGTTGAGGTAATCAGATGTGTTTTGACATGGGTAGACGAAAAGGTCAAGCCACAGGATAGATTTATAGCCTTTTTTCACATATGAAAAATGGTATAAAATCAAAGGGTGGGTTTTTTGGGAAAAAAAGCTTTGTGTTATGTGTGGGGCAGTTAGTTGAGGTAATCAGATGTGTTCTGACATGGGTAGGCGAAAAGGTCAAGCCACAGGATAGATTTATAGCCTTTTTTCAATTATAAAAAATGTTATAAAATCAAAGGGTGGGTTTTTGGGGAAAAAAAGCTTTGTGTTATGTGTGGGGCAGTTAGTTGAGATCATCAGATGTGTTTTGACATGGGTAGGTGAAAAGGTCAAGCCGCTGAATAGATTTATAGCCTTTTTTTCACATTAAAAAATGGTATAAAATCAAAGGGTGGTTTTTTTTTAAAAAAAAAAGCTTTGTGTTATGTGTGGGGCAGTCAGTTGAGATCATCAGATGAGTTTTGACATGGGTAGGCGAAAAGGTCAAGCCGCAGAATAGATTTAAAGCATTTCAAGCATGGTTTTTACATTAAAAAATATATAAAATCAAACAGTGTTTTTTTTTTTAGAAATTAAGCTTTGTGTTATGTGTAGGAGAGTTAGCCGAGTTCACATATGTGTTTTGACATGTGTAGGTCAAAAGGTCAGACCGCACAATAGATTTATAGCATTTGAACAATTAAAAGTTGTATAAAATCAAAGGTTGTTTTTTGGAGAAAAGAAGCTTTGTGTTATGTGTGGGGCAGTTAGCTGAATTCACCCTATGTGGTTTGACATGGGTAAGTCAAAAAATGAAGTCGCAGAATAGATTAAAAAGCATGTATCAACATTAAAAATCAAAATAAGTTTTTTTGACTTTGTGTTATGTAGGCAAGCCTTGTAGGAACACGTGCACGTTGGTTTGACACAAATTTGTCCCTTGTAGCCAGTGCTGAATAGGTTTTTCGAATGTGTCGAATATCCAACATCCAATAGCCTATAAAACCAACTTTACCACGCTAATGGTTGAGGCATCTTAATCATACGTCAGCGATCGGGGTTCAAAACTTACTCTACGAACCTCCGGAACCCATTAAGACAAGAGGCATTATTTTATTAAAAAGCGCAACACACACACACACACACACACACACACATTTTTTACATTTACATAATAGGGCTCGGGCACACGCCTTGCATTCTAGGAATATCGCCGCCATTGGTATAGCACTGAACGTAATATCCATTCATTCAGATGCACAAGACAAGAAGCAGAAATATAGTAGCGATTTATTCTTTTCCTCTTGCGATCGTGGGTTGCACTGTTACACCCCACTACACAGCAACATACTACCAAGAAGGCAAAAACTAAGTAACAGGAACACACTAAAAGGCGGGAGTAAATCCATAGTAATCCATAGTAAACTAAGGAGTGAAGCTGCCAATGTGGCTGTGCCCGCGAAGTTTTGATGTCTTGATCCCGAGCCCTAGTGTCAGGAAGTGTCTGTCGAGAGAGAGGGGGAAGGGAGGCAATCGTCCTCAATGCCTCATATAGGTAGGCTATAATGTCTAGTGAACTGGTTAGACAAGTGTGGGGGAGGGGGAATGATCGCACAAGACAATTGCTCTTCATGAAATGGGTAGTCTCACAGACGTTTGTCGATGTTTAAACGTAGCCTACTACATCACTTGCGAAATCGTGAAAAGACGTGGCGCATAGAATTATTAGGCTACTGGATTTAATATAGCAAGTCCATAGACTTTGTTCATCCTATATTAGCCTATATTAAAATGTAATGTGCTGCGGGGAAGCATTGGGGAAGTCAGTTTAAGTTGTCCTGTAACAATTTGCCTCTTATTATAATCAAGAGTATGCAGCCACTACGCACATAATAGTCTAGGTTACGGGCGGATGCGAGCAACCCCATGCAAAAGAATTGCATTAAATCTAAGAAACGAAAAACACAAATATCATGTATTGTGTCGTAAACAGTTAATGACTTCGTGGCTGGCCACTATGCGCAACTGCATCGCGCAGTGAGCTGAAGGATAGGAGGACCGACACTTATTAACACAAAGCTTTGTAAAGCACTAACAACCACCCCTCAAAGTTCATTGTCCATAAGTCCAACCTATAAGTATAAAAATCCGACAATCCAAAACGATAACGAGATCTCCCAGAAACGAAAAACAAGTTTGTTGAGTAGCCTAGTCCTTCCAACAATCTCAGCTTTTGCGTTTGTTAGATAAAATGCATTCTGTCCTGCTGTATTCCAATGAGAAAAAATCATCCACAAGGTAGGCTAAGGGTCACGGTAATGCAGCATGCAGGAATCTATATACGCACAAAACGAATGAATGGGTTATATCGGCCAAAACGAATGAATGGGTTGGGAGAGTCGTCTGGCTGTGTCAGCAGACTGCTGTCGGTCTCGAGGGGTTAAATAGCGCACGTACTTGAATTTTAATCTGAAGAAGACCACACGGTCGAAACGTCATTCCTTTGTGATAAATAAAATAAAGAAGGATTTCAAGTGTGCGAACCTTTTTCCATTTTTTATGATTTAGCCTACTCTTGTTCTGCACCTTGACCGGGGATGTGCACAAACTTTTTTACTACACTTGAATTTTAAACCAACTCTTCTCTAGCCTATATCCTATAGCCATACTTTAATAATCAGATGTTATGCTCATTTTTGTAGGCTACACCTCACCGGCAAGCACGCACGCAAATGCTGCTTTTGCACATCTACAATATTGGCCAGGCTATATAGAATAGGCTTTTAGGACTGTATTTTGCCTTCGTGCAACTTTAGTTGTGCTCAATCTAAATTGTCCAATCCAAATATTGTCAGTAAGGATAGGTCATATTACCAAATGGCGGACCTCGAAAATTATTTAGGATATAGAGCCGTGTCCATTACGCATGCAGTTATTTGTTAGGCTATTGTTTTATTTGAGTGTTTTTGTATACCATGGCAAACATAGTTGAAACGTTCGCTCTAAACTTATGTATTTCCAATCGGCTTTCACAATCAGCTACAGCTGCGCGGCGCGGCGCAGATGATCGCCATGAAAACTTGCAATGTCTTTACAGAACTGCTTTCACTTCCCCGAGTCGCGAACGCAACATGCACAACAACCGATATTTAGCAAACACATGTATTTCCAGCTCTCAAAACCGATGAGGTCTAATGATAGCCTAATAGTTATGACATTAATAGCCTATTAATGACCTCATGTCGGAATGGCACGTTGTTTGAAATAAAAGTTAAATAGGCCTAGGCCTACCGCCGAGTGGGGATATGTCGGAATGAACAGCGGATACCAGCTGGGTTGTAAAACATTACTGTAGGCTATTCGTTGATCTTATCGATGCAGTCCTTGCGGCCACTTCTCCCCATCGTAGGAAACGTTCTGCTTAGTGTTGACAACACAAAGGCCTTCACGTTGTGTGGCAGTGCTTGCTTGCCCTTCGATCCATCCCAGTTGGTGGTTTTGCACCTGTCCCTGAGTTATAGTCTATATGAGTAAGCGCTTATGCTCTAACCGCATAATAAAAGAAGCACCTGCAGCAGTGCTTATGGCAAGGCTATTAACACCTGTCACTGAGCTATGGACAACCAGTTATGCTCGAAAATTATCATAATAACAGACACACCTAATTGTATGGCTCTACGTTTAAACACATCAAATAAGCAAGCATTTCCGCAGCAACGTTTGCTTTCTTTTTCTGTCGGTCCGCGGTTGCTTGGTCAATTGCGCAGCAAATTGACCATTACATTACTTATATAGCCTACCCAGCAAACAATTAACGTTCTGCTAACTTTCACTAACGTTAGCTTTTGGTTCCCCTATGGTTCGTTTTTCAGCAACCTACTAATAACGTTTAGAGAACGTTATCTCCAGGTTGTCAAAACAAATAACGTTCCCCTAACGTTTTTACAACTAAAGAAAAAAACGTTATATTCTGGTTGAATCCCAGCAAGCAAATAACGTTAGCCGCTGGTTCTCCTGTGGTTAGTTTATCAGTAACCTTCTAACACCTTGTCCTAACCGAACGCGATGCGAGCGAACATTAGCGATAAAATCCATTTAATTCCATTGTTTTCAATTGGAGTGTCCAGACTGAAGCGACGCGAGCAGCGCGACGTTTTTAAGAGAACTTTTGTCGGACGCCCCGTTTCTATTTTCTTTTTGTCGCTCGCATTGCTCTACTATTCTGAATGAGAAATATGGAATCCCGTGACGCAACACAATGGCATATTTAACGGATTCAGTGTAGACAGACAATATTGACAGTCGCTCGCTTGGATCCGGTTAGGACACGGTGTAATACCCTGGAGAGAACGTTAGCTCCAGGTTATCAAAGTTTCCCGAACGTTATTACAACTAAAGAAAAAAACGTTATATTCTGGTTGCATTTCTCTTTTCACACAACGTTGCTACTTAGTTGTTTTTAGGTATCTTATTTGTATAACCATATCGGTATTCTCTGGTTATGTGCGTGGGGTTGATTGATGAAAATCGCCCCATGAGTTTCCAATTGAACACGGCCAGCAGCCACACTGCAAAGTCGGAATAATTTGTTGCAAAATCGACATATAGCCCTATTCTATTCTTCCCCCCTCTGTTGGATTGATATTCGGCCGACCAAAGCCAGCCCGTCAGCTAAAGGGGCCAGGCAGCGCGAGAAGCTAGGTTGAGAAACTTCCATCTCGGGTCCGTGAGTTCTGGGGTGTTGGTGTTTTAGCAGACTCGACCTCGCTAACTTTAAGACATTTGGATAACACAGAGATAAAGTTACTCACGTAGGCTGGCTGTATGGTATCGATCACATTCTTCACATCGTTCTCCATGCACTTGTTCCATTAAGTCCAACAGGCTTTTTAAAAACACTGTACAGTAGGGGTGTGAATCTCTCATGTGAAAGACGATACGATTCGCATCTAGATACATTGTCACGATACGATTCAAAAAAAGATACACGTTAATAGCAAACGATTCGGTACGATTCAATTCGATGCGATTCGATGCAATTCGATGCGGTTCAATAATCGAAAGCATTCTGAAAGTTATTTTTCATTGTGCACATTCACTTTACAATTGTGCACATTTTACATGATCAAGTTAATGGTTATCAATAGGACAAACAACTTGATGTATGAATATGACAAAACATTTTATTGTGAAAAGGTGAGGTTTTTCATATAATATTTTAGTAATGACACACACTGAGGACACCATAAAGAAATAAACAGAAGAAACACATATCTCTGTATATGTTGCATAAAAAAATTAAAGACCAAAGAGGTGTCGTTACAAAAGAAAATAAAGCAGTGCTTTGCCCTTGGCCTTTTCTCATGTAAAAGAATAAATGATTCTCTGCTTATCTCCATCAACAGTGGAATTCTCTTCTCTGATTGGCTGATGGGGTGGCCATTAACTTCGTATAACCTGCTGCCTTTGAAGTAGTTCCCGTATCACACTTGAATATTAATTCGCCAAACTCGTTGCGAAGTTTAAATGAACTATCTTGTTGCATCCAAGCTGAAATACAGACGTGCAGAACCATAGTAACATTGTAGAATATGACGGAGGTGGATTGTAGCTAGTTGGATGCCATGTAGGCTATAAAAGTAGCGATCTTTCAAAGTTAAAGTTAATCAGAATCCTGGGATATGCCCGCTTGACAACGGGAGAGATAGAACCAGAGCCATATAAAGAGACCTTCTCTTTTGAAAAAGCCAAACGACTTCCAAACTTTGGATTTAAGTTTCGCCGGCGCGTTGAATATAGGTTCGGAGTTGTCAGAAATCTTTTCTGAGGAAGACTAGCATCTCATTCCTTCAGGCACGTCCAGGGCACGTTTCGTTGGAATGGATAGAAGAACGTGATAGGCTATGCCATCTTTGACCAATGAGAGGCTGTCATTGTTCTCAAATCAAAATTGGGATGCACACAGCCACGCACCAGGCCAGGAAATCGAGTATTTCATAAGAGACGGTGAAGTCAGAAACGTTTGCGAATGTGAACCGATTTGAGTCTTTTAAATCGAAACAATAACCGATTCATGTCATGAAAAATTCGAAACGAGGCTTGATGCATCGATGTAGTCGTCTTTTACAGGTTAAAAACGAATATCGATATGTATCGGTTATTTTTTACACCCCTACTGTACAGGGTAAACCGGGTGGAAGAGCTAGCTAGCCATAGTCCCAGGCAGGCACACAACGATTTCATGCTAACTAATCTGACGAATAGTTTTGGATTAATCCATAATCGATTAGAGTGGCACCTGAAATGCATTCATGTTTTTAAAGCTTTATTTGTTATGAAAATATGATGATGAGGACTCCAATGAATTCTTTCTCAAACGTTGAGACTGCATCTTAAACAGCACAATGTTCCCGGGGGAGAATTGTTTTATATTAACACGTAGTCTAAGTTATAGCCTATGTTACTGTGCTGTTCACTCAGCCTATCCCACAATTCCCAGTCCCAATTTAAAACAAAATAAACCAAAATCCATCATAATTCTGAACCGAGGACTTTTAATGGCATACGATGCAATAAAAACAGCCAGTTTTGAATGTTGGAACAGTGTGTTAGGCTAGCGCCTGCTCTGCTTATGTTTTGATCTGACTAATCGTTTATTATAGGAAAAGACACCGTAGACAAGAAAGTATTAGACCTAACCGCATTTAAATACTTAGCTGACTCATTATCATATTAACGGGCCGTATTCGTCGCAGATCAGCAAGCAGCTAATGGTAAGTGAAATTCATACATGCTATAGTCATTGCCGTAGTCACTAGAGGCTTTCGCTCTCCCAGGTAACAGATAGGCTGTCGTCGCAGACGGCGAGTGTGCCGCGAGCCATGCCTGGATGTCACGATAATTCTACATATTTTTTCCCCCTTTACACTTTGTTGCTGGGAGGTTAGGGGAACGTTAATGCAACCAAATATTGTAAAGTTCCCTAAAGGGTAGGAGAACGTTCTGCTAACCAAAATAAACAACCAGAAAAAAACGTAGTATTTTCGTCAAGAAAACTTTCCTGGGGAACCTTGTGGCAACTTTCGCAACTTTCAGGCAACGTTTTCCTAACCAGGAAAAAAACGTTCTAAAAACGTTCTCCTAACCAGAAATTGTTAGCTGGGTATTTCTTATAACGAAACGCGAAGAAAAAATACGAGGACTGACCATCTCGTTTCTCCGCGTTTCCCCCAATACCATGGCGACAAAGAGAAATAAATATGATTTGACATTTAAGCTGATTGCTGACAAATTTGCCACACAATTCGGGAGAAGCAGCGGACAGGAGTGCCACCACAAGCAAGCACTTCTAGCCCAAATTAACATGGCAACGTTGCCTATGACTAAAGTGTCTAAGTAGGCTAGTCCTACTAATATTACATTTGATTGGTAGCATGTTTGTAGCGCGCCAGTTTACCCATCCCCTACATCAAAACAGCTTCAATCAAAGAATCAGTTGTGTCGGCGTTAGGCTGTAGGCGATTTTCTATAACCATTTTCATTCATTTCAACAATGGTTCATTGAAACGTCGTTTGAATAATTTCGCCAGTCATCACCTTCATTGTTATGATTAAATGAGATTAAGGAGTCGACTATTGACGGATATGCGGTCTTCATCATTTTGAAATGCGGGATGAAACTTTCTGCCACCTGGTGGTTGTTTGGGTACATTGCCTTAGCCTCGAAAAAAATCGGCTTGACGGCCTGCGGGATCTCTTCGGGAGTCCCGCGGGAGAAGGTGCATTCTCAACCCGTACCCACTGTACATAAAGAATGATGGAGTGGCAACAATGGGATAGTCTAGCCCTTCTTCTATCTTTCTTTATGTAGATCATTGAGGATCGAGGAGCGAGGGAGGACATATAAACGCTGCTTGAGAGGGACCCACAGTAAATACTTTAAAAGTTGTATATAGTCTAATTAATGTTGATAGACAGAATGTTTAATGGATGTTGATAGGCAGATTGTTTAAAAGATATTGATTGACAGTTTAATGGGTGGATGAGTGAATGGTCTGAAGAAGATGAATGGATAGAAGGTTGGATGGAATGTGCCTTATATTCTTGTTAAGAGAGACACTGATACAGCTCTCTGAGAGTAGTTGACACAGGTGTAATCAATTTAACTGGCTAGTCTTAAGAGAGCCAGTGTACTCTTAAAGCCTGAGACAGAGTAAATAATTTAAAAGTTGAATGTAGATAGTCTAATTAATGTTGATAGACAGAGAGTTTAATGGATGTTGATAGGCAGATTGTTTAATGGATGTTGATAGACAGTTTAATGGGTGGATGAGTGAATGGTCTGAAGAAGATGAATGGATAGAATGTTGGATGGAATGTGCCTTATATTCTTGTAGAATGGAGAGACACAGCTCTCTACTGAGAGTAGTGGATACAGATACAGGTGTAATCAATTTAACTGGCTAGTCTTAAGAGAGCCAGCCTGAGACAGAGTAGATTGTTTAAAAGTTGAATGTAGAGCGTCTAATTGATGTTGACAGGCAGACTGTTTAGAATGGGTGGATGAGTGAATGGTTTGAAGAAGATGAATGGATATAAAGTTGGATGGAATTAGGAGGACTTATTTTGATACTGTTGTGCGCAGAGGATACAGGGGAACAGAATATGTAGTCTTCAGAGAGATTGTATGCACTTGTATGAGATTGTATGCTCTAGCCTGAGAGAAACTGACAGTTGGTGCCCAGGTGGCCGGCCACCTGGCGTAAGATTCTAATTGCTGCCGTGATGTCATAATGAGCAATGTTAAGTCTATGGGGGAAATTGTAATAGTTTTTAACTAATAGTTTAAAAAGTATAAAAGTTACAAAGTTGAAAAATACAAAGCCCACATCGCGTAAGTAAGACCTACGCGACAAAATTTGAATGGAGTTTCTACGTTAAGCGGTTGAAGCTGAATTGCGTGCGTTAGAAGAAGAACTAGAAATGCAATTCCAAGGAATTACCAGTGCATGAAAATGCAAAAATAGATAGATAATGTAGATATGGTTACTAAGGTGTAGCTAGGGTAAACATGGTGGTTGCATAGTTTACAGAGAGTTGATAGTGTGAAGGTAGACAGTTTAAAGATGAAACGTTCCAGTTCTAACTTAACTAATGATTTCTATTCATGTTAAAATGTTGATTAGCTAACTTAGCTAATGATTTCTAGCAGTTACGCTAAAAATGCTTACTATGCTAGCAATGCTAACAATGCTAACCAGGTTGATTAGCTAACTTAACCGATGATTTCTAGCAGTAATGCTAAAAATGCTAACTATGCTAACAATGCTAAATTTGCTAACAATGCTAACCAGGTTGATTAGCTAACTTAGTTGATGATTTTTTGCAGTTATGCTAAAAATGCTAACTATGCTAACAATGCTAACTATGCTAACCATGGTAACTAGCTAACTTGCTAGTGAGGACTTTTATTTTGAAACATTTGTTGCTAGGGTATCCATGGTGGCCACTATCAGGAAACAAGAAGTTACTGCAGTATAATCATGTTGGTTGCTATGGAAACGGTCATAAACACTTTTTAATGGTTGCCATGTTGGTTGCTAGGTACATGGAGGTTTCATGTAGTTGACTGGAGGCATAGTGGATGATAACTGACAGTTGGAATGGTTGAACAGTTCAATAGTTGAGTAGTTTCAATGGTTAAATGATTTAATAGTGTATTATTGCAGTGAGGACCTTTATTTTGAAACAGTTGTGGACAGAGGAAGTAGTGAAACAGGATCTGTAGTCTTAATGAGATTGTATGCTTAAAGCCTGAGACAGAAGGTGCTTCTCATAGCGTTTACGCGTCCTCTCTCGCTCCTCACTGATCTACATAAAGAATGATGGAGCGGCAACAATGGGATAGTCTAGCCCTTCTTCTATCTTTCTTTATGTAGATCATTGAGGATCGAGGATCGAGGGAGGACATATAAACGCTGCTTGAGAGGGACCCACAGTAAATACTTTAAAAGTTGAATGTAGATAGTCTAATTAATGTTGATAGACAGAGAGTTTAATGGATGCTAGACAGATTGTTTAATAGATGTTGATAGACAGTTTAATGGGTGGATGAGTGAATGGTCTGAAGAAGATGAATGGATAGAATGTTGGATGGAATGTGCCTTATATTCTTGTAGAATGGAGAGACACAGCTCTCTACTGAGAGTAGTGGATACAGATACAGGTGTAATCAATTTAACTGGCTAGTCTTAAGAGAGCCAGCCTGAGACAGAGTAGATTGTTTAAAAGTTCAATGTAGAGCGTCTAATTGATGTTGTTGATAGGCAGACTGTTTAGAATGGGTGGATGAGTGAATGGTTTGAAGAAGATGAATGGATATAAAGTTGGATGGAATTAGGAGGACTTATTTTGATACTGTTGTGCGCAGAGGATACAGGGGAACAGAATATGTAGTCTTCAGAGAGGAGCCTGAGAGAAACTGACAGTTGGTGCCCAGGTGGCTGACCAGCTGGGGTAACATTCTAATTGCTGCCGTGATGTCATAATGAGCAATGTTAAGTCTATGGGGGAAATGGTGATAGTTTTTAACTAATAGTTTAAAAAGTATAAAAGTTACAAAGTTGAAAAATATAAAGCACATATGGCATAAGCAAGACCTACGCAACAAAGTTTGAATGAAGTTTCTACGTTAAACAGTTGAAGCTGAATTGCGAGCGTTAGAAGAAGAAGTTTAATAATAACTAGAAATGCAATTCCAAGGAATTACCAGTGCATGAAAATGCAAAAATAGATAGATAATGTAGATATGGTAACTAAGGTGTAGCTAGGGTAAACATGGTGGTTGCATAGTTTACAGAGAGTTGATAGTGTGAAGGTAGACAGTTTAAAGATGAAACGTTCCAGTTCTAACTTAACTAATGATTTCTATTCATGTTAAAATGTTGATTAGCTAACTTAGCTAATGATTTCTAGCAGTTACGCTAAAAATGCTTACTATGCTAGCAATGCTAACAATGCTAACCAGGTTGATTAGCTAACTTAACCGATGATTTCTAGCAGTAATGCTAAAAATGCTAACTATGCTAACAATGCTAACCAGGTTGATTAGCTAACTTAGTTGATGATTTTTTGCAGTTATGCTAAAAATGCTAACTATGCTAACAATGCTAACTATGCTAACCATGGTAACTAGCTAACTTGCTAGTGAGGACTTTTATTTTGAAACATTTGTTGCTAGGGTATCCATGGTGGCCACTATCAGGAAACAAGAAGTTACTGCAGTATAATCATGTTGGTTGTTATGGAAACGGTCATAAACACTTTTTAATGGTTGCTATGTTGGTTGCTAGGTACATGGAGGTTTCATGTAGTTGACTGGAGGCATAGTGGATGATAACTGACAGTTGGAATGGTTGAACAGTTCAATAGTTGAGTAGTTTCAATGGTTAAATGATTTAATAGTGTATTATTGCAGTGAGGACCTTTATTTTGAAACAGTTGTGGACAGAGGAAGTAGTGAAACAGGATCTGTAGTCTTAATGAGATTGTATGCTTAAAGCCTGAGACAGAAGGTGCTTCTCATAGCGTTTACGCGTCCTCTCTCGCTCCTCACTGATCTACATAAAGAATGATGGAGCGGCAACAATGGGATAGTCTAGCCCTTCTTCTATCTTTCTTTATGTAGATCATTGAGGATCGAGGATCGAGGGAGGACATATAAACGCTGCTTGAGAGGGACCCACAGTAAATACTTTAAAAGTTGAATGTAGATAGTCTAATTAATGTTGATAGACAGAGAGTTTAATGGATGTTAGACAGATTGTTTAATAGATGTTGATAGACAGTTTAATGGGTGGATGAGTGAATGGTCTGAAGAAGATGAATGGATAGAATGTTGGATGGAATGTGCCTTATATTCTTGTAGAATGGAGAGACACAGCTCTCTACTGAGAGTAGTGGATACAGATACAGGTGTAATCAATTTATCTGGCTAGTCTTAAGAGAGCCAGCCTGAGACAGAGTAGATTGTTTAAAAGTTCAATGTAGAGCGTCTAATTGATGTTGTTGATAGGCAGACTGTTTAGAATGGGTGGATGAGTGAATGGTTTGAAGAAGATGAATGGATATAAAGTTGGATGGAATTAGGAGGACTTATTTTGATACTGTTGTGCGCAGAGGATACAGGGGAACAGAATATGTAGTCTTCAGAGAGGAGCCTGAGAGAAACTGACAGTTGGTGCCCAGGTGGCTGACCAGCTGGGGTAACATTCTAATTGCTGCCGTGATGTCATAATGAGCAATGTTAAGTCTATGGGGGAAATGGTGATCGTTTTTAACTAATAGTTTAAAAAGTATAAAAGTTACAAAGTTGAAAAATATAAAGCACATATGGCATAAGCAAGACCTACGCAACAAAGTTTGAATGAAGTTTCTACGTTAAACGGTTGAAGCTGAATTGCGAGCGTTAGAAGAAGAAGTTTAATAATAATAATAAGAAGAATAGGAAGAACAGTACAGTGCATTTTCATGCACTGTAATAAGAAGAATAGGAAGAACAGTACAGTGCATTTTCATGCACTGTAATAATAAGAAGAAGCAGAAGACCGAGGAAGAACAGTACAGTGCATTTTCATGCACTGTAACTAGAAATGCAATTCCAAGGAATTACCAGTGCATGAAAATGCAAAAAAGATAGATAATGTAGATATGGTTACTAAGGTGTAGCTAGGGTAAACATGGTGGTTGCATAGTTTACAGAGAGTTGATAGTGTGAAGGTAGACTGTTTAAAGATGAAACATTCCAGAACTAACTTAACTAATGATTTCTATTCATGTTAAAATGTTGATTAGCTAACTTAGCTAATGATTTCTAGCTGTTGTGCTAAAAATGTTAATTATGCTAGCAATGCTAACTTTATTAACAATGCTAACCAGGTTGATTAGCTAACTTAACCAATGATTTCTAGCAGTAATGCTAAAAATGCTGACTATGCTAACAATGCTAGATTTGCTAACAATGCTAACCAGGTTGATTAGCTAACTTAGTTGATGATTTTTTACAGTTATGCTAAAAATGCTAGCTATACTAACAATGCTAACTATGCTAACCATGCTAACTAGCTAACTTGCTAGTGAGGACTTTTATTTTGAAACATTTGTGGCTAGGGTATCCATGGTGGCCACTATCAGGAAACAAGAAGTTACTGCAGTATAATCATGTTGGTTGCTATGGAAACGGTCATAAACACTTAATTTTAATGGTTGCTATGTTGGTTGCTAGGTACATGGAGGTTTCATGTAGTTGACTGGAGGCATAGTGGATGATAACTGACAGTTGGAATGGTTGAACAGTTCAATAGTTGAGTAGTTTCAATGGTTAAATGATTTAATAGTGTATTATTGCAGTGAGGACTTTTATTTTGAAACAGTTGTGGACAGAGGAAACAGTTAACAGGATATGTAGTCTTCTGAGAGACTGTATGCTTAAAGCCAGAGAGAAAGAGAGCTGCTGCAGGTGGGGCTGGCCACCTGGCATAAGATTCTAATTGCTTAACGACCCGATTGTGATGTCATAGAGGCCAATGTTAAGTCTATGGGGAAATTTTAATAGTTTTTAATTTATAGTGTAAAAAGTATAAAAGTTACAAAGTTGAAACATACAAAGCACACATGTCCTAAATAAGACCTACGCAACAACGTTTGAATGAAGTTTCTACGTTAAACGGTTGAAGCTGCATTAAACACGTTAGAAGAAGAATAATAAGAACTAGAAATGCAATTCCAAGGAATTACCAGTGCATGAAAATGCAAAAATAGATAGATAATGTAGATATGGTTACTAAGGTGTAGCTAGGGTAAACATGGTGGTTGCATAGTTTAGAGAGTTGATAGTGTGAAGGTAGACAGTTTAAAGATGAAACATTCCAGTTCTAACTTAACTAATGATTTCTAGCAGTTACGTTAAAAATGCTAATTATGCTAGCAATGCTAACTTTACTAACAATGCTAACCAGGTTGATTAGCTAACTTAACCGATGATTTCTAGCAGTAATGCTAAAAATGCTAACTATGCTAACAATGCTAAATTTGCTAACAATGCTAACCAGGTTGATTAGCTAACTTAGTTGATGATTTTTTGCAGTTATGCTAAAAATGCTAACAATGCTAACTATGCTAACCATGCTAACTAGCTAACTTGCTAGTGAGGGCTTTTATTTTGAAACATTTGTTGATAGGGTATCCATGGTGGCCACTATCAGGAATAAAGAAGTTACTGTAGTAAAATCATGTTGGTTGCTATGGAAACGGTCATGAACGCTTAATTTTAATGGTTGCTATGTTGGTTGCCAGGTACATGGAGGTTTCATGTAGTTGACTGGAGGCATAGTTGATGATAACTGACAGTTGGAATGGTTGAACAGTTCAATAGTTGAGTAATTTCTATGGTTAAATGATTTAATAGTGTATTATTGCAGTGAGGACTTTTATTTTGAAACAGTTGTGGACAGAGGAAACAGTTAACAGGATATGTAGTCTTCTGAGAGACTGTATGCTTAAAGCCAGAGAGAAAGAGAGCTGCTGCAGGTGGGGCTGGCCACCTGGCATAAGATTCTAATTGCTTAACGACCCGATTGTGATGTCATAGAGGCCAATGTTAAGTCTATGGGGAAATTTTAATAGTTTTTAATTTATAGTTTAAAAAGTATAAAAGTTACAAAGTTGAAACATACAAAGCACACATGTCCTAAATAAGACCTACGCAACAACGTTTGAATGAAGTTTCTACGTTAAACGGTTGAAGCTGCATTAAACACGTTAGAAGAAGAATAATAAGAACTAGAAATGCAATTCCAAGGAATTACCAGTGCATGAAAATGCAAAAAAAGATAGATAATGTAGATATGGTTACTAAGGTGTAGCTAGGGTAAACATGGTGGTTGCATAGTTTACAGAGAGTTGATAGTGTGAAGGTAGACAGTTTAAAGCTGAAACATTTTGATTTGCTGATTTCTATTCATGTTAAAATGTTAACTATGGTAACAATGATAACCAGGTTCATTGGTTAACTTAGCTACTGATTTCATGCAGTAATGGTAAAAATGTTAACTATGCTAACTATGCTCACAGTGTTAACCAGGTTGATTAGCTAACTTAGCTAATGATTTCTAGCAGTTATGCTAAAAATGCTAACTATACTAGCAATGCTAACTTAAACTAACAATGCCAACCAGGTTGATTAGCTAACTTAACTGATGATTTCTAGCAATAATGCTAAAAATGCTAACTATGCTAACAATGCTAAAATTGCTAACAATGCTAACCAGGTTGATTAGCTAACTTAGTTAGATGTTTTTTGCAGTTATGCTAACTATGCTAACCATGCTAACTAGCTAACTTGCTAGTGAGGACTTTTATTTTGAAACATTTGTTGCTAGGGTATCCATGGTGGCCACTATCAGGAAGCAAGAAGTTACTGCAGCATAATCATGTTGGTTGCTATGGAAACGGTCTTAAACGCTTAATTTTATTGGTTGGTATGTTGATTGCTATGTACATGGAGGTTTCGTGTAGTTGACTGGAGGCATAGTTGATAACTGACAGTTGGAATGGTTGAACAGTTAAATAGTTGAGTAGTTACAATGGTTAAATTATTTAATAGTGTATTATTGCAGTGAGGACCTTTATTTTGAAACAGTTGTGGACAAAGGAAGTAGTGAAACAGAATCTGTAGTCTAAATGAGATTGTATGCTTAAAGCCTGAGACAGAAGGTGCCTCTCATATAGCGTTTACGCGTCCTCTCTCGCTCCTCGATCCTCACTGATCTACATAAAGAATGATGGAGCGGCAACAATGGGATAGTCTAGCCCTTCTTCTATCTTTCTTTATGTAGATCATTGAGGATCGAGGAGCGAGGGAGGACATATAAACGCTGCTTGAGAGGCACCCACAGTAAATACTTTGAAAGTTATATGTAGATAGTCTAATTAATGTTGATAGACAGAATGTTTAATGGATGTTGATAGGCAGATGGTTTAATAGATATTGATTGACAGTTTAATGGGTGGATGAGTGAATGGTCTGAAGAAGATGAATGGATAGAAGGTTGGATGGAATGTGCCTTATATTCTTGTTAAGAGAGACACTGATACAGCTCTCTGAGAGTAGTTGATACAGGTGTAATCAATTTAACTGGCTAGTCTTAAGAGAGAGTGTGCTTAAAGCCTGAGACAGAGTAAATCATTTAAAAGTTGAATGTAGATAGTCTAATTAATGTTGATAGACAGAGAGTTTAATGGATGTTGATAGGCAGATTGTTTAATAGATGTTGATAGACAGTTTAATGGGTGGATGAGTGAATGGTCTGAAGAAGATGAATGGATAGAATGTTGGATGGAATGTGCCTTATATTCTTGTAGACTGGAGAGACACAGCTCTCTACTGAGAGTAGTGGATACAGATACAGGTGTAATCAATTTAACTGGCTAGTCTCAAGAGAGCCAGCCTGAGACAGAGTAGATTGTTTAAAAGTTCAATGTAGAGCGTCTAATTGATGTTGTTGATAGGCAGACTGTTTAGAATGGGTGGATGAGTGAATGGTTTGAAGAAGATGAATGGATATAAAGTTGGATGGAATTAGGAGGACTTATTTTGATACTGTTGTGCGCAGAGGATACAGGGGAACAGAATATGTAGTCTTCAGAGAGGAGCCTGAGAGAAACTGACAGTTGGTGCCCAGGTGGCCGGCCACCTGGCATACGATTCTAATTGCTGCCGTGATGTCATAATGAGCAATGTTAAGTCTATGGGGGAAATGGTAATAGTTTTTAACTAATAGTTTAAAAAGTATAAAAGTTACAAAGTTGAAAAATACAAAGCACACATCGCGTAAGTAAGACCTACGCGACATAGTTTGAATGGAGTTTCTACGTTAAGCGGTTGAAGCTGAATTGCGTGCGTTAGAAGAAGAATAATAAGAAGTTGAAGCCTAGGAAGAACAGTACAGTGCATTTTCATGCACTGTAATAAGAAAACTTGGAATAACAGTATAGTGCATTTTCATGCACTATAACTAGAAATGCAATTCCAAGGAATTACCAGTGCATGAAAATGCAAAAATAGATAGATAATGTAGATATGGTTACTAATGAATTTCCCCTTGGGGATCAACTATCAGTATCTATCTATCTATCTATCTAAGGTGTAGCTAGGGTAAACATGGTGGTTGCATAGTTTACAGTGAGTTGATAGTGTGAAGGTAGACAGTTTAAAGATTAAATGTTCCAGTTCTAACTTAACTAATGATTTCTATTCATGTTAAAATGTTGATTAGCTAACTTAGCTAATGATTTCTAACAGTTACGCTGAAAATGCTAACTATGCTAACAATGCTAAATTTGCTAACAATGCTAACCAGGTTGATTAGCTAACTTAGTTGATGATTTTTTGCAGTTATGCTAAAAATGCTAACTATGCTAACAATGCTAACCATGCTAACTAGCTAACTTGCTAGTGAGGACTTTTATTTTGAAACATTTGTTGCTAGGGTATCCATGGTGGCCACTATCAGGAAACAAGAAGTTACTGCAGTATAATCATGTTGGTTGCTATGGAAACGGTCATAAACACTTAATTTTAATGGTTGCTATGTTGGTTGCTAGGTACATGGAGGTTTCATGTAGTTGACTGGAGGCATAGTGGATGATAACTGACAGTTGGAATGGTTGAACAGTTAAATAGTTGAGTAGTTTCAATGGTTAAATGATTTAATGGTGTATTATTGCACTGAGGACTTTTATTTTGAAACAGTTGTGGACAGAGGAAACAGTTTAACAGGATATGTGTAGTCTTCTGAGAGACTGTATGCTTAAAGCCAGAGAAACTGACAGTTGGTGCCCAGGTGGCCGGCCACCTGGCGTAAGATTCTAATTGCTGCCGTGATGTCATAATGAGCAATGTTAAGTCTATGGGGGAAATTGTAATAGTTTTTAACTAATAGTTTAAAAAGTATTAAAGTTACAAAGTTGAAAAATACAAAGCCCACATCGCGTAAGTAAGACCTACGCGACATAGTTTGAATGGAGTTTCTACGTTAAGCGGTTGAAGCTGATTTGCGTGCGTTAGAAGAAGAATAATAACTAGAAATGCAATTCCAAGGAATTACCAGTGCATGAAAATGCAAAAATAGATAGATAATGTAGATATGGTTACTAAGGTGTAGCTAGGGTAAACATGGTGGTTGCATAGTTTACAGAGAGTTGATAGTGTGAAGGTAGACAGTTTAAAGCTGAAACATTCCAGTTCTAACTTAACTAATGATTTCTATTCATGTTAAAATGTTGATTAGCTAACTTAGCTAATGATTTCTAGCAGTTACGCTAAAAATGCTAATCATGCTAGCAATGCTAACTTTACTAACAATGCTTACCAGGTTGATTAGCTAACTTAACCGATGATTTCTAGTAGTAATGCTAAAAATGCTAACTATGCTAACAATGCTACATTTGCTAATAATGCTAACCAGGTTGATTAGCTAACTTAGTTGATGATTTTTTTGTAGTTATGCTAAAAATGCTAACTATGCTAAACATGCTAACAAGCTAACTTGCTAGTGAGGACTTTTATTTTGAAACATTTGTTGCAAGGGTATCCATTGTGGCCACTATCAGGAAACAAGAAGTTACTGCAGTATAATCATGTTGGTTGCTATGGAAACGGTCATAAACGCTTAATTTTAATGGTTGTTATGTTGGTTGCTAGGTACATGGAGGTTTCATGTAGTTGACTGGAGTCATAGTTGATGATAACTGACAGTTGGAATGGTTGAACAGTTAAATAGTTGAGTAGTTTCAATGGTTAAATGATTTAATGGTGTATTATTGCAGTGAGGACTTTTATTTTGAAACAGTTGTGGACAGAGGAAACAGTTAACAGGATATGTAGTCGTCAGAGAGATTGTATGCTTATAGCCAGAGAAACTGACAGTTGATACAGGTGTAATCAATTTAACTGGCTAGTCTTAAGAGAAGAGTGTATATGCTTGAAGCCTGAGACAGAGTAAATAATTTAAAAGTTGAATGTAGTCTAATTAGTGTTGATAGACAGAGAGTTTAATGGATGTTGATAGACAGTTTAATGAGTGGATGAGTGAATGGTCTGAAGTAGATGAATGGATAGAGAGTTGGATGGAATGTGCCTTATATTCTTGTAGAGTGGAGAGACACAGCTCTCTACTGAGAGTAGTGGATACAGATACAGGTGTAATCAATTTAACTGGCTAGTCTTAAGACAGCCAGAGTGTGTGCTTAAAGCCTGAGACAGAGTAGATTGTTTAAAAGTTGAATGTAGATCGTCTAATTGATGTTGATAGGCAGACTGTTTAGAATGGGTGGATGAGTGAATGGTTTGAAGAAGATGAATGGATAGAAAGTTGGATGGAATTAGGAAGACTTATGTTGATACAGTTGATACAGGGGAACAGAAAATGTAGTCTCAAGAGAGCCAGTGTGAGAGAGAGAGCTGCTGCACCTGGACTGGCCACCTGGCGTAACATTCTAATTGCTGCCGTGATGTCATAATGAGCAATGTTAAGTCTATGGGGAAATTTGAATAGTTTTTAATTAATAGTTCAAAAAGTATAAAAGTTACAAAGTTGAAAAATATAAAGCCCACATCGCGTAAGTAAGACCTACGCAACAAAGTTTGAATGAAGTTTCTACGTTAAACGGTTGAAGTTGCATTAACTGCGTTAGAAGAAGAAGAATAAGAACTAGAAATGCAATTCCAAGGAATTACCAGTGCATGAAAATGCAAAAAAAGATAGATAATGTAGATATGGTTACTAAGGTGTAGCTAGGGTAAACATGGTGGTTGCATAGTTTACAGAGAGTTGATAGTGTGAAGGTAGACAGTTTAAAGCTGAAACATTCCAGTTCTAACTTAACTAATGATTTCTATTCATGTTAAAATGTTGATTAGCTAACTTAGGTAATGATTTCTAGCAGTTGTGCCAAAAATGCTAATTATGATAGCAATGCTAACTTTACTAACAATGCTAACCAGGTTGATTAGCTAACTTAACCGATGATTTCTAGCAGTAATGCTAAAAATGCTAACTATGCTAACAATGCTAGATTTGCTAACAATGCTAACCAGGTTGATTAGCTAACTTAGTTGATGATTTTTTGCAGTTATGCTAAATATGCTAGCTATGCTAACAATGCTAACCATGCTAACTAGCTAACTTGCTAGTGAGGACTTTTATTTTGAAACATTTGTTGCTAGGGTATCCATGGTGGCCACTATCAGGAATAAAGAAGTTACTGTAGTAAAATCATGTTGGTTGCTATGGAAACGGTCATAAACGCTTAATTTTAATGGTTGCTATGTTGGTTGCTAGGTACATGGAGGTTTCATGTAGTTGACTGGAGGCATAGTTGATGATAACTGACAGTTGGAATGGTTGAACAGTTAAATAGTTGAGTAGTTTCAATGGTTAAATGATTTAATAGTGTATTATTGCAGTGAGGACTTTTATTTTGAAACAGTTGTGGACAGAGGAAACAGTTTAACAGGATATGTGTAGTCTTCAGAGAGATTGTATGCTTAAAGCCTGAGAGAAACTGACAGTTGGTGCCCAGGTGGCTGACCAGCTGGGGTAACATTCTAATTGCTGCCGTGATGTCATAATGAGCAATGTTAAGTCTATGGGGGAAATTATAATAGTTTTTAACCAATAGTTTAAAAAGTATAAAAGTTACAAAGTTGAAAAATACAAAGCCCACATCGCGTAAGTAAGACCTACGCGACATAGTTTGAATGGAGTTTCTACGTTAAGCGGTTGAAGCTGCATTAAGTGCGTTAGAAGAAGAATAATAACTAGAGAAAGCAATTCCAGGGAATTACGAGTGCATGAAAATTCAAACATTTCTGCTCAGTAAAATATAGTTAGATAATGTTTCAAATATCATTCAAGCACAAAGATAGAGGTGAAGTAGAAAAAAGGTTGATGGGAGTCATAGTTGATGACGATTAACAGTTGGAATGGGCAAAAAGTTAAACAGTTGAGTAGTTCAAATAGTTGAGCTAAATGAGTTAAATAGTTGCATAGTTTAAATAGTTAAATTATTAATTTAGGAATTATGGCACTGATGACTTATTTTGAAACAGTTGTGGGCAGAGGAAATAGGTGGTGGTAGTCATAGTTGAAGACAACTGGCAGTTAAGATTGCTGAACAGTTGATTAATTAGTTTAAAGTAGTAATAAATGTAGTTAAAGTAGTTTAAATGTTTAATTATTTAATAGTGAATTGTTTTAGTGAGGACTCATATTTTTGAAACAGTTTCAGACAGTAGAAACAGCTGGAGGGAGTCATAGTTGATGCAAACTGACAGTTGGAATAGCCAAACAGTTAAATAGTTGAGTAGTTTAAATAGTTGAATTAATTCATAGTGAATTTAGTTTCAGGCAGTAGAAACAGTTGAAGGGAGTCATAGTTGATGAAAACTGACAGTTGGAATAGCCAAACAGTTAAATAGTTGAGTAGTTGAAATAGTTGAATTAATTAAAAGTGAATTTTAGTTTCAGGCAGTAGAAACAGTTGGAGGGAGTCATAGTTGATGAAAACGGACAGTTGGAATAGCCAAACAGTTAAATAGTTGAGTATAAATAGTTGAGTAGTTTAAATAGTTAATGACAACTGACAGTTAAAATGGCTGAACAGTTAAATAGTTGAGTAGTTTAAATGGTTGAACGATTTGATAGTGAATTATGGTAGTGAGGACTTTTATTTTGAAACAGTTGTGGGCAGAGGAAACTGTTGGTGGGATACATAGCTGATGACAACTGTAATTCGGAATGGCTAAAGAGTTAAATAGTTGCATAGTTTAAATAGTTACATTATAAAATACGGAATAAGGACACTAATGACTTATTCTGAAACAGTTGTGGACAGAGGAAATAGGTGGTGGGAGTCATAGTTGAAGACAACTGGCAGTTAAAATGGCTGAACAGTTGATTAATTGAGCAGTTTAAATGTTTAATTCTTTAATTGTGAATAATTGTAGTAAGGACTTTCATTATGAAACAGTTTCAGGCAGTAGAAACAGTTGGAGGGAGTCATAGTTGATGACAGCTGACAGTTAAAATGGATGAAAAGTTAAATAGTTGAACAGTTTAAATAGTTGAATTAATTAATAGTGAATTATTTGAGTGAGGACTTTTATTTTGAAAAGTTTCAGGCAGTAAAAACAGTTGGAGGGAATCATAGTTGATGAAAACGGACAGTTGGAATAGCCAAACACTTAATAGTTGAGCAGTTAATAGTTGAGCAGTTTAAATAGATGAGTAGTTTAAATAGTTGAATAAATTAATAGTGAATTATTTTAGTGAAGACTTTTATTTTGAAACAGTTTCAGGCAGTAGAAACAGTTGGAGGGAGTCATAGTTGATGAAAACGGAAAGTTGGAATAGCCAAACAGTTAAATAGTTGAGTAGTTTAAATAGTTGAATGAATTAATAGTGACTTTAGTTTCAGGCAGTAGAAACAGTTGGAGGGAGTCATAGTTGATGCAAACTGACAGTTGGAATAGCCAAACAGTTAAATAGTTGAGTAGTTTAAATAGTTGAATTAATTAATAGTGAATTTAGTTTCAGGCAGTAGAAACAGTTGGAGGGAGTCATAGTTGATGAAAACGGAGAGTTGGAATAGCCAAACAGTTAAATAGTTGAGTATAAATAGTTGAGTAATTTAAATAGTTGATGACAACTGACAGTTAAAATGGCTGAACAGTTAAATAGTTGAGTAGTTTAAATGGTTGAATGATTTGATAGTGAATTATGGTAGTGAGGATTTTTATTTTGAAACAGTTTTGGGCACAGGGAACAGTTGAATAGGATCTGTAGTCTTATTAGAGCCAGACTTTATGCTTAAAAGCCTGAGAGAGAGAGTTCTGGCATACAGTAGGATTCTAGAAGCCTTAGAGTTCTGGGATAGGATTCTAAAAGCCTGGGAGAGAGAGTTCTGGCATAGGATTCTAATCGGTGATGTCATAATCATAATGTTAAGTCTATGGGGAAATTTTGATAGTTTTAATTAAATAGTTTAAAAAGTATAAAAGTTACAAAGTTGAAAAATACATGTCTCCAGTCACCTAAGTAAGATCTACGCGACACAGTTTGAATGAAGTTTCAAAGTTAAACCGTTGAAGCCGCATTAAACGCACAAAAAGCGTTAGAAGAAGAATAAGAACTATAATAAGAACTAGAGAAAGCAATTCCAGGGAATTACGAGTGCATGAAAATAGAGACAAAGCTAGAGGTGAAGTAGAGAAAAGGTTGAGGGGAGTCATAGTTGATGACAATTAACAGTTGGAATGAGCAAAAGGTTAAACAGTTGAGTAGTTCAAATAGTTGAGCTATTTAATAGAGAATTATTGTGTGAGGACTTTTATTTTGAAACAGTTGTGGGCAGAGGAAAGTGTTGGTGGGATACATAGCTGATGACAACTGTAATTCGGAATGGCTAAAGAGTTAAATAGTTGCAAATAGTTACATTATTAAATACAGAATTAGGACACTGATGACTTATTTTGAAACAGTTGTGGGCAGACGAAATAGGTGACGGGAGTCATAGCTGAAGACAACTGACCGTTAAAATGGCTGAACAGTTGATTAACTGAGCAGTTTAAATGTTTAATTCTTTAATTGTGAATAATTTTAGAAAGGACTTTCATTAAGAAACAGTTTCAGGCAGTAGAAACAGTTGGAGGGAGTCATAGTTGATGAAAACGGACAGTTGGAATAGCCAAACAGTTAAATAGTTGAGTAGTTTAAATAGTTGAATTAATTAATAGTGAATTTAGTTTCAGGCAGTAGAAACATTTGGAGGGAGTCATAGTTGATGAAAAACGGACAGTTGGAATAGCCAAACAGTTAAATAGTTGAGTAGTTTAAATAGTTGAATTAATTAATAGTGAATTTAGTTTCAGGCAGTAGAAACAGTTGGAGGGATTCATAGTTGATGAAAACGGACAGTTGGAATAGCCAAACAGTTAAATAGTTGAGTAGTTTAAATAGTTGATGACAACTGACAGTTAAAATGGCTGAACAGTTAAATAGTTGAGTAGTTTAAATGGTTGAACGATTTGATAGTGAATTATGGTAGTGAGGATTTTCATTTTGAAAACAGTTTTGGGCACAGGGAACAGTTGAATAGGATCTGTAGTCTTATTAGAGCCAGACTTTATGCTTAAAAGCCTGAGAGAGAGAGTTCTGGCATACAGTAGGATTCTAGAAGCCTGAGAGTTCTGGCATAGGATTCTAAAAGCCTGGGAGAGAGAGTTCTGGCATAGGATTCTAATCGGTGATGTCATAATCATAATGTTAAGTCTATGGGGAAATTTTGATAGTTTTAATTAAATAGTTTAAAAAGTATAAAAGTTACAAAGTTGAAAAATACATGTCTGAAGTCACCTAAGTAAGATCTACGCGACACAGTTTGAATGAAGTTTCAAAGTTAAACCGTTGAAGCCGCATTAAACGCACAAAAAGCGTTAGAAGAAGAATAAGAACTATAATAAGAACTAGAGAAAGCAATTCCAGGGAATTACGAGTGCATGAAAATTGAAACATTTCTGCTCAGTAAAATACCATGGATAATGTTTCAAATATCATTCAAGCACAAAGATAGAAGAGAAGTAGAGAAAAGGTGGAGGGGTGTCATAGTTGATGACAATTAACAGTTGGAATGAGCAAAAAGTTAAACAGTTGAGTAGTTCAAATAGTTGAGCTATTTAATAGAGAATTATTGTCTTTTAGGACTTTTATTTTGAAACAGTTGTGGGCAGAGGAAACTGTTGGTGGGATACATAGCTGATGACAACTGTAATTCGGAATGGCTAAAGAGTTAAATAGTTGCATAGTTTAAATAGTTACATTATTAAATACGGAATAAGGACACTGATGACTTATTTTGAAACAGTTGTGGGCAGAGGAAACAGGTGGTGGGAGTCATAGTTGAAGACAACTGACAGTTAAAATGGCTGAACAGTTGATTAATTGAGCAGTTTAAATGTTTAATTCTTTAATTGTGAATAATTGTAGTAAGGACTTTCATTAAGAAACAGTTTCAGGCAGTAGAAACAGTTGGAGGGAGTCATAGTTGATGACAGCTGACAGTTGGAATAGCCAAACAGTTAAATAGTTGAGTAGTTTAAATAGTTGAATTATTTAATAGTGAATTTAGTTTCAGGCAGTAGAAACAGTTGGAGGGAGTCATAGTTGATGACAGCTGACAGTTGGAATAGCCAAACAGTTAAATAGTTGAGTAGTTTAAATAGTTGAATTATTTAATAGTGAATTTAGTTTCAGGCAGTAGAAACAGTTGGAGGGAGTCATAGTTGATGAAAACGGACAGTTGGAATAGCCAAACAGTTAAATAGTTGAGTATAAATAGTTGAGTAGTTTAAATAGTTGATGACAACTGACAGTTAAAATGGCTGAACAGTTAAATAGTTGAGTAGTTTAAATGGTTGAACGATTTGATAGTGAATTATGGTAGTGAAGATTTTTATTTTGAAACAGTTTTGGGCACAGGGAACAGTTGAATAGGATCTGTAGTCTTATTAGAGAGAGAGTTCTGGCATACAGTAGGATTCTAGAAGCCTGAGAGTTCTGGCATAGGATTCTAAAAGCCTGGGAGAGAGAGTTCTGGCATAGGATTCTAATCGGAACTGTGATGTCATAGTCACAATGTTAAGTCTATGGGGAAATTTTGATAGTTTTAATTAAATAGTTTAAAAAGTATAAAAGTTACAAAGTTGAAAAATACAAAGCCCAGATGGCCTAAGTAAGACCTACGCGACACAGTTTGAATTAAGTTTCAAAGTTAAACCGTTGAAGCCGCATTAAACGCGTCAAAAGCGTTAGAAGAAGAATAAGAATAACTAGAGAAAGCAATTCCAGGGAATTACGAGTGCATGAAAATTGAGACAAAGATAGAGGTGAAGTACAGAAAAGGTTAAGAGGAGTCATAGTTGATGACAATTAACAGTTGGAATGAGCAAAAAGTTAAACAATTGAGTAGTTCAAATAGTTGAGCTATTTAATAGAGAATTATTGTGTGAGGACTTTTATTTTTAAACAGTTGTGGGCAGAGGAAACTGTTGGTGGGATACATAGCTGATGACAACTGTAATTCGGAATGGTTAAATAGTTAAATAGTTGCATAGTTTAAATAGTTACATTATTAAATACGGAATTATGACACTGATGACTTATTTTGAAACAGTTTTGGGCAGAAGAAATAGGTGGTGGGAGTCATAGTTGAAGACAACTGGCAGTTAGGCAGTAGAAACAGTTGGAGGGAGTAATAGTTGAAGACAACTGACAGTTAAAATGTCTGAACAGTTGATTAATTGAGCAGTTTAAATGTTTCTTTAATTGTGAATAATTGAAGTAAGTACTTTCATTAAGAAACAGTTTCAGGCAGTAGAAACAGTTGGAGGGAATCATAGTTGATGACAACTGACAGTTAGAATGGCTGAACAGTTAAATAGTTGAATAGTTTAAATAGTTGAATTAATTAATAGTGAATTATTTGGGTGAGGACTTTTATTTTGAAACAGTTTCAGGCAGTAGAAACAGTTGGAGGGGGTCATAGTTGATGAAAAAGGACAGTTGGAATAGCCAAACACTTAATAGTTGAGCAGTTTAAATAGATGAGTAGTTTAAATAGTTGAATTAATTAATAGTGAATTATTTTAGTGAAGACTTTTATTTTGAAACAGTTTCAGGCAGTAGAAACAGTTGGAGGGAGTCATAGTTGATGCAAACTGACAGTTGGAATAGCCAAACAGTTAAATAGTTGAATAGTATAGTTGAATTAATTAATAGTGAATTTAGTTTCAGGCAGTAGAAACAGTTGGAGGGAGTCATAGTTGATGAAACCTGACAGTTGGAATAGCCAAGCGGTTAAATAGTTGAGTAGTTTAAATAGTTGAATTAATTAATAGTGAATTTAGTTTCAGGCAGTAGAAACAGTTGGAGGGAGTCATAGTTGATGAAAACTGACAGTTTGAATAGCCAAACAGTTAAATAGTTGAGTAGTTTAAATAGTTGAGTAGTTTAAACAGTTGATGACAACTGACAGTTAAAATGACTGAACAGTTAAATAGTTGAGTAGCCTAGTTTAAATGGTTGAACGATTTGATAGTGGGCACAGGGAACAGTTGAGCAGGATCTGTAGTCTTATTAGAGCCAGCCTGAGAGAGAGAGAGTTCTGGCATACAGTAGGATTCTAGAAGCCTGAGAGCTCTGGCATAGGATTCTAAAAGCCTGGGAGAGAGAGTTCTGGCATAGGATTCTAATCGAATTGTGATGTCATAATCACAATGTTAAGTCTATGGGGAAATTTTGATAGTTTTAATTAAATAGTTTAAAAAGTTTAAAAGTTTCAAAGTTGAAAAAAACAAAGCTGAAGTCACCTAAATGAGATCTACGCAACACAGTTTGAATGAAGTTTCAAAGTTAAACCGTTGAAGCCGCATTAAACGCGTAAAAAGCGTTGAAGAATAATAATAATAAGAATAAGTGGAATAACAATAGAGTGCATTTTTCATGCACTCTAATAAGTGGAATAACAGTAGAGTGCATTTTTCATGCACTCTAATAAAATGCCTAGGAAGAACAGTACAGTGCATTTTCATGCACTGTAATAAGAAGCCTAGGAAGAACAGTACAGTGCATTTTCATGCACTGTAATAAGAAGAAGAAGAAGAAGAAGACCGAGGAAGAACAGTACAGTGCATTTTCATGCACTGTAATAATAAGAAGACTTGGAATAACAGTATAGTGCATTTTCATGCACTATAATAATCGTCATCATCATCATCATCATCATCATCATCATCATCATCATCATCATCATAACAATAATATAATGATGATGATAATAATAATAATAATAATAATAATAACTAGAAATGCAATTCCAAGGAATTACCAGTGCATGAAAATGCAGAAATAGATAGATAATATAGATATGGTTACTTAGGTGTAGCTAGGGTAAACATGGTGGTTGCATAGTTTACAGAGAGTTGATAGTGTGAAGGTAGACTGTTTAAAGATGAAACATTCCAGTTCTAACTTAACTAATGATTTCTATTCATGTTAAAATGTTGATTAGCTAACTTAGCTAATGATTTCTAGCAGTTACGCTAAAAATGTTAATTATGCTAGCAATGCTAACTTTACTAACAATGCTAACCAGGTTGATTAGCTAACTTAACCAATGATTTCTAGCAGCAATGCTAAAAATGCTAACTATGCTAACAATGCTAAATTTGCTAACAATGCTAACCAGGTTGATTAGCTAACTTATTTGATGATTTTTTGCAGTTATGCTAAAAATGCTAACTATGCTAACAATGCTAACTATGCTAACCATGCTAACTAGCTAACTTGCTAGTGAGGACTTTTATTTTGAAACATTTGTTGCTAGGGTATCCATGGTGGCCACTATCAGGAAACAAAAAGTTACTGCAGTATAATCATGTTGGTTGCTATGGAAACGGTCATAAACGCTTAATTTTAATGGTTGCTATGTTGGTTGCTAGGTACATGGAGGTTTCATGTAGTTGACTGGAGGCATAGTGGATGATAACTGACAGTTGGAATGGTTGAACAGTTCAATAGTTGAGTAGTTTCAATGGTTAAATGATTTAATAGTGTATTATTGCAGTGAGGACTTTTATTTTGAAACAGGTGTGGACAGAGGAAACAGTTAACAGGATATGTAGTCTTCTGAGAGACTGTATGCTTAAAGCCAGAGAAACTGACAGTTGGTGCCCAGGTGGCCGGCCACCTGGCCTAAGATTCTAATTGCTGCCGTGATGTCATAATGAGCAATGTTAAGTCTATGGGGGAAATTGTAATAGTTTTTAACTAATAGTTTAAAAAGTATAAAAGTTACAAAGTTGAAAAATACAAAGCAGGCATGGCATAAGCAAGACCTACGCAACAACGTTTGAATGAAGTTTCTACGTTAAACGGTTGAAGCTGAATTGGGTGCGTTAGAAGAAGAAGTTTAACTAGAAATGCAATTCCAAGGAATTACCAGTGCATGAAAATGCAAAAATAGATAGATAATGTTGATATGGTTACTAAGGTGTAGCTAGGGTAAACATGGTGGTTGCATAGTTTACAGAGAGTTGATGGTGTGAAGGTAGACAGTTTAAAGATGAAACGTTCCAGTTCTAACTTAACTAATGATTTCTATTCATGTTAAAATGTTGATTAGCTAACTTAGCTAATGATTTCTAGCAGTTGTGCTAAAAATGCTAATTATGTTAGCAATGCTAACTTTACTAACAATGCTAACCAGGTTGATTAGCTAACTTAACCGATGATTTCTAGCAGTAATGCTAAAAATGCTAACTATGCTAACAATGCTAGATTTGCTAACAATGCTAACCAGGTTGATTAGCTAACTTAGTTGATGATTTTTTGCAGTTATGCTAAAAATGCTAACTATGCTAACAATGCTAACTATGCTAACTAGCTAACTTGCTAGTGAGGACTTTTATTTTGAAACATTTGTTGCTAGGGTATCCATGGTGGCCACTGTCAGGAAACAAGAAGTTACTGCAGTATAATCATGTTGGTTGCTATGGAAACGGTCATAAACACTTAATTTTAATGGTTGCTATGTTGGTTGCTAGGTACATGGAGGTTTCATGTAGTTGACTGGAGGCATAGTTGATGATAACTGACAGTTGGAATGGTTGAACAGTTAAATAGTTGAGTAGTTTCAATGGTCAAATGATTTAATAGTGTATTATTGCAGTGAGGACTTTTATTTTGAAACAGTTGTGGACAGAGGAAACAGTTAACAGGATCTGTAGTCTTAATGAGATTGTATGCTTAAAGCCTGAGACAGAAGGTGCCTCTCATATAGCGTTTACGCGTCCTCTCTCGCTCCTCACTGTCTACATAAAGAATGATGGAGCGGCAACAATGGGATAGTCTAGCCCTTCTTCTATCTTTCTTTATGTAGATCATTGAGGATCGAGGAGCGAGGGAGGACATATAAACGCTGCTTGAGAGGGACCCACAGTAAATACTTTAAAAGTTGTATGTAGATAGTCTAATTAATGTTGATAGACAGAATCTTTAGTGGATGTTGATAGGCAGATTGTTTAATAGATATTGATTGACAGTTTAATGGTGGATGAGTGAATGGTCTGAAGAAGATGAATGGATAGAAGGTTGGATGGAATGTGCCTTATATTCTTGTTAAGAGAGACACTGATACAGCTCTCTGAGAGTAGTTGACACAGGTGTAATCAATTTAACTGGCTAGTCTTAAGAGAGCCAGAGTGTACTCTTAAAGCCTGAGACAGAGTAAATAATTAAAAAGTTGAATGTAGATAGTCTAATTAATGTTGATAGACAGAGAGTTTAATGGATGTTGATAGACAGATTGTTTAATAGATGTTGATAGACAGTTTAATGGGTGGATGAGTGAATGGTCTGAAGAAGATGAATGGATAGAATGTTGAATGGAATGTGCCTTATATTCTTGTAGAATGGAGAGACACAGCTCTCTACTGAGAGTAGTGGATACAGATACAGGTGTAATCAATTTAACTGGCTAGTCTTAAGAGAGCCAGCCTGAGACAGAGTAGATTGTTTAAAAGTTGAATGTAGAACGTCTAATTGATGTTGATAGGCAGACTGTTTAGAATGGGTGGATGAGTGAATGGTCTGAAGAAGATGAATGGATAGAATGTTGAATGGAATGTGCCTTATATTCTTGTAGAATGGAGAGACACAGCTCTCTACTGAGAGTAGTGGATACAGATACAGGTGCAATCAATTTAACTGGCTAGTCTTAAGAGAGCCAGCCTGAGACAGAGTAGATTGTTTAAAAGTTGAATGTAGAACGTCTAATTGATGTTGATAGGCAGACTGTTTAGAATGGGTGGATGAGTGAATGGTTTGAAGAAGATGAATGGATATAAAGTTGGATGGAATTAGGAGGACTTATTTTGATACTGTTGTGCACAGAGGATACAGGGGAACAGAATATGTAGTCTTCAGAGAGATTGCCTGAGAGAAACTGACAGTTGGTGCCCAGGTGGCTGACCAGCTGGAGTAAGATTCTAATTGCTGCCGTGATGTCATAATGAGCAATGTTAAGTCTATGGGGGAAATTGTAATAGTTTTTAACTAATAGTTTAAAAAGTATAAAAGTTACAAAGTTGAAAAATACAAAGCCCACATCGCGTAAGTAAGACCTACGCGTCAAAATTTGAATGGAGTTTCTACGTTAAGCGGTTGAAGCTGAATTGCGTGCGTTAGAAGAAGAATAAGAAGAAGAAGAAGACCGAGGAAGAACAGTACAGTGCATTTTCATGCACTGTAATAATAAGAAGACTTGGAATAACAGTATAGTGCATTTTCATGCACTATAATAAAAGGCTAATAATCTTTAGGCCTATTTAAAGAGGTCAACTGTGTGTAGTTTACCTTACCCTGCAGTACATTTTTTGCTAGATATCTACATGTGTTTATGCCTTGGAACAGGGTAAGCACGTCGGATGCCAAGAAGGCTAGAGAGTTGTCCTTGGGTCAAGGAAATCTGAGGGCTGAACATGCCAAAGCCTCAGGACTGTCACTCTCCATTCCTTTACTGGATCAGCTGACCGGCGCTGAATTTAGAGGAAGGGTAACCGAGCAAGTGAGTGAGGTTTTGCTCAGCACTCTTGGCAGTGATTCCTGCCCTGAATCTTCAGCTGAGGTATTTGCCAAAGATGACCACGAGTCAAACACCATAGCAGAGAGGCAGACAGACATCGGTGAGCTTCCTGCCTTCTATCCATCCGGCACCCACTCACAGTCTGTCGCTGATGATCTTGTCGATGATCTTGTCGATGACTTTGTTGATGATGTTATCGACTCCATGAACGAAGACTTGGGCCAAAACGCTCTCTCAGCAGCGTATGACGTTGTTGGATATGTCGTTGCGGGGATGAAAGATCTTGTGGAGGCAACACGAGTCATGGGAGGCGTCTCTATGAGAAGGATCTGCGCAACATCGCAAACAATGTTCTGTGCCATTCAGAGTGCGGTGAGGAATCTTTTCTCCAAATCTGCTTACTCTGACAGTAAAGAGGAGACAACAATGGCCTCTGCTAGACATGTCATCAGCCAAGTGATATTGTCCATGCAGTGTGAGCTTTCTGATCTTAATAGTGCAGAAGATTTAGAGCAAAGAGCACTGATCCAGAAGATCCTCAGTGCTTTGTTGCGTGAAGTCAGAATGACTGGCATGGAAATAAATAAGGACAGGTCACAAAGCCCTCAGTTCTTAAAAACAGTTTCAGACTCAGAAACTGTAGACCTCATCAAACTTCATGGCACTCCTGTTCCTCCTGAAGTGGTTGTCAACATGGAAGGCTCTTCATTGTCCCCTGCATGTGCCAATGAAGCCATCGCCCAAGTGGTGGACACCGTGTTAGAAAGTGAAAGACTTGTTTCCGTCCCCAACATAGTGGAGAAATTGATCTCTGAATCAAAAGTGAGGGTATTCTCCCATGATATTGCGGATCAAGTCCAAAAGATCCTAAAAAGCTCTCATGGCCTCCAGACTATTTCTGTGCCCGTGGGGAAGAGTCTTTCAGACTCCATTCTCTGCAAGTTGCCGGCCAGAGCTGAGAGACAGAATGAAGCTCCATCTGCATTTATTTACACTTATGTAGAGCAGGCTGTGAAGCAACTCGTATCATCATGGTTGTTCCCCTCAACATCTTCTGAGGACCAAGAGCGGACCTCAACTTCATCCGGTATACTTGACATGTTCACGGAAGTGATGGTCAAAGAAGTCATGGTGACTCTTCCCACAGAGTTTGAGGGAAACGTTGCTTCTGGCAACAGTGACGACTTTAAGAATGACTATGCCTCCCTTGTCTCCATGTTGGTCATTCGAATTCTGAGGAAAGTTGATAGCTTACGCCCTTCCATTGGCACCCATCAGGATGGCGTTCCGGATAAAGTCCTGGATATCTCCAGAGAACTGATCCAGAAGATTCTATGTGAGCTTGACACACGTTTTGGTATCGCAAGTGATGAAAGTCATCCGCAGCAAGTGAATTTTCACCTGATGTACCGAAATGTGTACAAGGATCTTACCAAAGAGTTTGGGTCTGAAGATGTGCTGTGTTCTGCCCTGGAATCACAAGATCCATCTTTTGAGTCCTCCCTTGTGGAGAAATTGACAGGAGAGATCGGAAGGACTTGTAGCCAAACCCACTTAGCAGTTCAAGCTGTAAACGGGCTACAGGAAAATAATAAGGAAAAGACCAAAAAGAAAATGACTCCGTCCTGGCTGAAGATGCCAACGTTCAATTGGAAGTTAAGTATGGTGCTTATGATTAAGCTAATTTCGTCATGGAGTGTTGCATTAAACAATATACTACACACTTGTAGGGTGTACCCTTTACTCATGATAAAGCTTTGTGTTCTTCAGAGATCAAAGAATGGAGCACACAGTCTCCTTGACAGTGAGGGCTCTCATGTTCCAAGCGCAAGTAAGTTCATGATAGTTCTTGTTTTCCCTTTTGTAACAAATCCCATTGAGGATGTACAAAATAATCCTATTACATACAATAATACAAAATAATCTGCTCTAACCAGTTTTGAATGAAATATATATATACTGTATATATAAATCTCACTCTGTTATTCGCAGGTTCCATTCAGGTGCAGGCCATGAAGACTGAGCTGAGGGAGAGTCTGGCCGAGGTCACCAAGGCTCCTGAGTGTGCAGCCAGCCGTCTGGAGATGGCTCAGGAGGAAGAGACCACAGGGTGCTGTTTCCTCAAGATGCCCAAGTTCAAGTTCTCCTTCAAGGTAGTTCAGTTTTTGTAACGCGTCATTGCAATGTGTCTATTATGTGGACTAATTGTGATCTGACAGACTAGTGAGTGAAGGACAAATCGGTTCATACTGATGTGAGTATGCAGATATAATATTTCTTCATTAATCAACATCTGAATTTGAACTAATCCCTCTCTTTCTTCATCAGAAAATAATGAGAGGAGCTAAAGTTGGGCATTACCACAATGTTACCTCATTTGAAGAGAAAAGTAGTAATGTGCCAGGTAAGTAAAACAAGTAAAAATGTGATCAAAGTCTGGAAACATTCACATATTCATTAATTTTAGTTGTGATAACATTCTTTGATAGGCTTACATGGCAAGTATTTTTATTCTTTGTAATTTTCCAGCCTGTGTGCCATCCTCCGGTGAGACTGATGAATGAGGAGCCTTCTGCCAAATTGGTTGCTTTTGAGGGTCTCACTAAGCATGAGATTGCATCTGGGCTTGCCAACAGATCTTCTCCAGAGATGGGACTTTCTGACCCAAATGTTTAAGTCACCTACACAACTAAGAGATCTTTTGGATCATCAGATTTTTCCCCACCCAAAATTGTCCGTGTCATTAAAAAAAAAAAAATTCAACTCAAAAATTGTAAACTCAAAATGTCTATTAAATTTGTAGTTCCATACATATTTGTTATGTTATTATGTCGATATTCTTATCATAGACTGTGGTTCTTATTCATTCTTGTGATACAATAACGGTCACTATTGTATATGGGGCAGATGGCCCCTTCCTGTTCCAACATGACTGTGCACCAGTGCACAAAGGAAATTTCCACTGCATCCTCCACAAATGAGAAAGACTCCCAGAACCCAAATGTTTTCATAAAGATGCTGAACATCTCTACAGTCTTGCACCGTGGGACTCACACCGCGGCATAGAAAATCACTAACACTAACATTTTGTCAGGACCTATCATCAATGGGCTATGTCATATAGGAAAGCAAACAAGAAAAAAAACGCTTTAATACAGCTGTCCTCCTTTCCAAAGCAGGACAGCATTTTGGTGTAATTTCTTCCCTCACAGGTGAAACACTTTTTCCCATTGAGAGTATTTGGATTTAGCTCTAAACACGCACACACACACACACACACACACACACACACACACACACACACACACACACACACACACACACACACACACACACACACACACACACACACACATTAGGCTTCATACAGCTCAATACAACCATCACAATATACAGTATGTTACGTAAAATACTTCACAGATTTGCACTTTAGCTCAATTACCGATGATGGAGTATAAACATAATTTATGGTTCATATGTGCCATTTACCCCTGTGAGATCACATTTATGATCGTACGATCAAAACAGGAACAAGACTTTTGATAGTTATAGGTGCTTATTTCTTAGGACTTAAACAGAACTGTTTACACATTTTAATTCCACGAACAGACATGTATGTATAACATGAAATATATATATATTTAGCCTAAATATAATTAATTATAACATAAACATATATATATATATATTTTAAAACTTGTTAACCAAACAGGCTACCGCTGGCACTCCAAGACAGTACATTTACAATAGCCTACATAACATAGCCTACCTGGAGTTTCCTCAGAATTGAGGAATATGTAATAAGTATATGTAATAGTGTGGCGCCCTCTGGTGGACATAAGACTGCTGAAGTGGAAGTTTGAATAAAAATGCCGAAAGTTAGTCCTAATAAATTCTCCAAAATAAAAAAGCCATAGGCTACATTGATAAGTAGCCTAGATGCTTCGTTGAGCCACAGTCTTATTATGTGATCAAACATGACATTTTATATCGATTTAAAAACAAGCATGAGACCCTTAGGGTACTGTAGATAGGCTACTGGTTAAGGTTGTGTACGTTTTTGCCAGTATTATGAAAATGCTCTTCTGGTTATTTGTTAAATGTGAGTACTAGGCTGTGACAACACATTTTCCACTGGGAACAGTGGAGTATTTATCTGAATCTACACTGTTACAGTAATAATAATAATAATAATAATAATAGGATAATAATAATCGTCATCATCATCATCATCATCATCATCATAACAATAATATAATGATGATAATAATATTAATAATAATAATAATAATAATAAAAGGCTAATAATCTTTAGGCCTATTTAGAGCGCTTTTCTAAATAATGTCACAAGGGCTTTAAGGATATATAGAAAATAAACAGTAGGCTACAAAATGTAAATGTCTAAAAACAAGAATATTAGCAAGAATATTGAAAATGTATCTTTTTCTTGTTACAATGTAACACAATCTACAGGAATTAGAAAGTATACAGGGCAAAACAAAGCAAAAAACAAGAAACCTACATGAACTCTTTAAAGGCAATAAAAAAGGAAATCCAAGGCACTCTTCTTTAAAAAAGCAAGGTCTCAAAGTCAGTTTGAAATGTGGTCAAAATCAAGGGGCTGTCTATATTTCTGAAGCCAGTGGAGGGCGCTCCTAACAGCTCTGATACAGTTACTGTAATCACATGATAATGCATGACGGAGAATTTTCCTAAGAAAATAAAACAGTAGGCCTATTAGAAATTGGCTGGCCGTAACATTTCATCCCCCTAGAATAGTATGGTTCTATCGAACATTTTCGTCAAAACGGACATAGGCTATGTGACAGCCTAATAAAGTGAGGTGAGTGAGGTCTTTCTTGAAGTTACATTTTTGACAAAGTTTATTCTACTTATTGGTAGCCTATATTGTCCTCTAAGACATGAAGCTCAGTATTTCAGAACGAATCTGAACGCGGGACGATTTATAACAATTTAAGCCCATTGATATTTTGGGAAATCACCTAGCGCTCGTTCTTATTTTCATTTTTTCACTAGCGCTCGTTCTCTGCAGGCAGGTCAGGGCATTGTGACGCAACAGTTGTTTAATTAGGTCATAATAGTCGAGGCCCTAGTTTTCATGGTAATGTGTTAAATACTCTCAGACAAAACATAACCTCATTTGAACAGGTCGACATTGCAATTCCTCGTGAAGGAAAAACTAGGGGAACTAATTTCTCAAAGGCCCTGGTCCTCCCAACCTCACAATGTCGGAAGGAAACGGGGTAAGAATAATCTCACTCAAGAGCTATTAGACTCAGGTATTTTAGTTAAATATAGGCTACTGTATAGCCTATTTCTTATCGATTTGAAATATTGTTAAGGTTTGAGATGAAAAAGACTCGCCGTACGCTTGACTACTGTTATTTGTTACACATTGTAACTGTTGTGTGTAGGCTACAATGTGTGTAAACACATTTTCCCAAATAGTCTCGTATCTATCCAGAACCTGCCTGACTAAATGCATAAAGAAACTTATTATAGCTGGTATTGGAAATTTTCAGAATATATACCTTGCTTATTGCCATCATGCAATATCATTTGGCCTGCCAGATGTGCTTTGCAGTAGGCCTACTTGTTTTATTTGTAGCAATGAGTGAACGTTTACCTCTTTGCTAAAGAGGTAACTGAATGTAATGGCCACTGCTGCCTGGATGTATCCCAAGACAGAGTATACTCTTCAGGATTCTACTGCTGCTGATTATGACTATTTCTTGTGCTTTAGCCAAATGAGACATTTCCTGTGGAATCAAAGGCTGAATGTGGCTCTGCAAGCAGGACCACAGATATTGATGCAGGTTAGTCTGTGCCAAATTCAAATACATCAACAAAAGTTGTCAAAAAGAATAAATAAAGTTGTGTTAAATGTCTCACAATCAGTACAATTCACTATGTGCCCATGCTTAAACAGTTGCCCTTCCATACTGCTTTTTCAGATCAGGATCATGTGAACTTGTCCCCCATGATACGCCACCTTGTGGAAAACATGACCGAAGAGTAAGAGAGAATAATAATAATTAAGACTTTAAATGGTCTGTACTGGTCTGATAGTGATATTCTGGGTTCTAAAAAATGATCTCTCCTTTTTTTTCAGGCATTGGAGAGTCGTCCGTGAGGCTCTACATGTGTCTGTGAGACTAAATTCATCTTCTCAATGTCATGCATATTAGTCATCAATGCCACGATGCATAGAGAGCCTATTCTTTATCATTTAACATGATGATGAAAAAGCTTATGGTCTGTTTTTGTTTACTCAGAGGACCAAAGAAGATGTTAGCCAGCTTTGTTCCTGCATAGTTGCGAAAGTGGTCCGGACGACTCATTATTACCTGATCCCAGCCCTTAGAAAAGTTCTGGGTGTTCCTGTCACATACGTGATTCCATGTGGAACAGCAAGGTCAGGGCAACTCACACCTCAGTATGCACATTAATCACTGGAATGACTATCTTTTATTTATTTATTTATTTTTTATGAAAGGGAAGCTTTTAATATTTACTACATCGATCATCTCGTGCATCCCTAAAGTAGAGCTTTCCTGATAGTAAATCGTGCCCAAATGGGATGCTTGTGTGGAATTAGCTCTTATTTTAGTTTTAGGTCAACTGTGTGTAGTTTACCTTACCCTGCAGTACATTTTTTGCTAGATATCTACATGTGTTTATGCCTTGGAACAGGGTAAGCACGTCGGATGCCAAGAAGGCTAGAGAGTTGTCCTTGGGTCAAGGAAATCTGAGGGCTGAACATGCCAAAGCCTCAGGACTGTCACTCTCCATTCCTTTACTGGATCAGCTGACCGGCGCTGAATTTAGAGGAAGGGTAACCGAGCAAGTGAGTGAGGTTTTGCTCAGCACTCTTGGCAGTGATTCTTGCCCTGAATCTCCAGCTGAGGTATTTGCCAAAGATGACCACGAGTCAAACACCATAGCAGAGAGGCAGACAGACATCGGTGAGCTTCCTGCCTTCTATCCATCCGGCACCCACTCACAGTCTGTCGCTGATGATCTTGTCGATGATCTTGTCGATGATTTTGTCGATGATGTTATCGACTCCATGAACGAAGACTTGGGCCAAAACGCTCTCTCAGCAGCGTATGACGTTGTTGGATATGTCGTTGCGGGGATGAAAGATCTTGTGGAGGCAACACGAGTCATGGGAGGCGTCTCTATGAGAAGGATCTGCGCAACATCGCAAACAATGTTCTGTGTCATTCAGAGTGCGGTGAGGAATCTTTTCTCCAAATCTGCTTACTCTGACAGTAAAGAGGAGACAACAATGGCCTCTGCTAGACATGTCATCAGCCAAGTGATATTGTCCATGCAGTGTGAGCTTTCTGATCTTAATAGTGCAGAAGATTTAGAGCAAAGAGCACTGATCCAGAAGATCCTCAGTGCTTTGTTGCGTGAAGTCAGAATGACTGGCATGGAAATAAATAAGGACAGGTCACAAAGCCCTCAGTTCTTAAAAACAGTTTCAGACTCAGAAACTGTAGACCTCATCAAACTTCATGGCACTCCTGTTCCTCCTGAAGTGGTTGTCAACATGGAAGGCTCTTCATTGTCCCCTGCATGTGCCAATGAAGCCATCGCCCAAGTGGTGGACACCGTGTTAGAAAGTGAAAGACTTGTTTCCGTCCCCAACATAGTGGAGAAATTGATCTCTGAATCAAAAGTGAGGGTATTCTCCCATGATATTGCGGATCAAGTCCAAAAGATCCTAAAAAGCTCTCATGGCCTCCAGACTATTTCTGTGCCCGTGGGGAAGAGTCTTTCAGACTCCATTCTCTGCAAGTTGCCGGCCAGAGCTGAGAGACAGAATGAAGCTCCATCTGCATTTATTTACACTTATGTAGAGCAGGCTGTGAAGCAACTCGTATCATCATGGTTGTTCCCCTCAACATCTTCTGAGGACCAAGAGCGGACCTCAACTTCATCCGGTATACTTGACATGTTCACGGAAGTGATGGTCAAAGAAGTCATGGTGACTCTTCCCACAGAGTTTGAGGGAAACGTTGCTTCTGGCAACAGTGACGACTTTAAGAATGACTATGCCTCCCTTGTCTCCATGTTGGTCATTCGAATTCTGAGGAAAGTTGATAGCTTACGCCCTTCCATTGGCACCCATCAGGATGGCGTTCCGGATAAAGTCCTGGATATCTCCAGAGAACTGATCCAGAAGATTCTATGTGAGCTTGACACACGTTTTGGTATCGCAAGTGATGAAAGTCATCCGCAGCAAGTGAATTTTCACCTGATGTACCGAAATGTGTACAAGGATCTTACCAAAGAGTTTGGGTCTGAAGATGTGCTGTGTTCTGCCCTGGAATCACAAGATCCATCTTTTGAGTCCTCCCTTGTGGGGAAATTGACAGGAGAGATCGGAAGGACTTGTAGCCAAACCCACTTAGCAGCGTCTGCACCCCTCCCTCCAGTTCAAGCTGTAAACGGGCTACAGGAAAATAATAAGGAAAAGACCAAAAAGAAAATGACTCCGTCCTGGCTGAAGATGCCAACGTTCAATTGGAAGGTAAGTATGGTGCTTATGATTAAGCTAATTTGGTCATGGAGTGTTGCATCAAACAATATACTACACACTTGTAGGGTGTACCCTTTACTCATGATATAGCTTTGTGTTCTTCAGAGATCAAAGAATGGAGCACACAGTCTCCTTGACAGTGAGGGCTCTCATGTTCCAAGCGCAAGTAAGTTCATGATAGTTCTTGTTTTCCCTTTTGTAACAAATCCCATTGAGGATGTACAAAATAATCCTATTACATACAATAATACAAAATAACCTGCTCTAACCAGTTTTGAATGAAATATATATATAAATCTCACTCTGATATTCGCAGGTTCCATTCAGGTGCAGGCCATGAAGACCGAGCTGAGGGAGACTCTGGCCGAGGTCACCAAGGCTCCTGAGTGTGCAGCCAGCCGTCTGGAGAAGGCTCAGGAGGAAGAGACCACAGGGTGCTGTTTCTTCAGGATGCCCAAATTCAAGTTCTCCTTCAAGGTAGAGTTCAGTTTTTGTAACGGGTCAGTGTAATGTGTCTATTATGTGGACTAATTGTGATCTGACAGACTAGTGAGTGAAGGACAAATCGGTTCATACTAATGTGAGTATGCAGATATAATATTTCTTCATTAATCAACATCTGAATTTGAACTAATCCCTCTCTTTCTTCATCAGAAAATAACGAGAGGAGCTAAAGTTGGGCATTACCACAATGTTACCTCATTTGAAGAGAAAAGTAGTAATGTGCCAGGTAAGTAAAACAAGTAAAAATGTGATCAAAGTCTGGAAATATTCACGTATTCATTCATTTTAGTTGTGATAACATTCTTTGATAGGCTTACATGGCAAGTATTTTTATTCTTTGTCATTTTCCAGCCTGTGTGCCATCCTCCGGTGAGACTCAGTTGAATGAGGAGCCTTCTGTCGAATTGGTTGCTTTTGAGGGTCTCACTAAGCATGAGATTGCATCTGGGCTTGCCAACAGATCTTCTCCAGATGGATTTTCTGACCCAAATGTTTAAGTCACCTTCACAACTAAGAGATCTTTTGGATCATCAGATTTTTTCCTACCTAAAATTGGCCGTGTCATTTTAAAAAATTCAACTCAATTCAACTCAAAAATTGCAAACTCAAAATGTCTATTAAATTTGTAATCCCATACATATTTGTTATGTTATATGTCGATATTCTTATCATAGACTGTGGTTCTTATTCATTCTTTTGATACAATAACGGTCACTATTCTATATGGGGCAGATGGCTTCTTCCTGTTCCAACATGAATTTCCACTGCATCCTCCACAAATGAGAAAGACTCCCAGAACCCAAATGTTTTCATAAAGATGCTGAAGATCTCTACAGTCTTGCATCGTGGGACTCACACCGCGGCATAGAAAATCACTAACACTAACATTTTGACAGGACCTATCATCAATGGGCTATGTCATAGGAAAGCAAACAAGAAAAAAAAATGCTTTAATACAGCTGTCCTCCTTTCCAAAACAGGACAGCATTAGGCTTCATACAGCTCAATACAACCATCACAATATACAGTATGTTAAAATACTTAACAGATTTGCACTTTTAAGCTCAATTACCGATGATGGAGTATAAACATAATTTATGGCTCATATGTGCCATTTACCCCTGTGAGATCACATTTATGATCATACGATCCAAACAGGAACAAGACTTTTGATAGTAGGTGCTTATTTCTTAGAACTTAAACAGAACTGTTTACACATTTTAATTCCATGAACAGACATGTATGTATAACATGAAATATAATATATATATATATATATTTAGCCTAAATATAATTAATTATAACATAAACATATATATATATATATTTTAAAACTTGTTAACCAAACAGGCTACCGCTGGCACTCCAAGACAGTACATTTACAATAGCCTACATAACATAGCCTACCTGGAGTTTCCTCAGAATTGAGGAATATGTAATAAGTATATGTAATAGTGTGGCGCCCTCTGGTGGACATAAGACTGCTGAAGTGGAAGTTTGACTAAAAATGCCGAAATATATATATTTAAATAATCAATTATAACATAAACATATATTTTTTTAAAAACTTGTTAACCAAAGAACTTACCGCTGACACTCCAAGACAGTACATTTACAATACATAACATACCTGGAGTTTCCTCAGAATTGCAGGTCAGTCGTGCAGCATTTGCTGCTCACTGTCGTCCTGTAAATCACGCCCCCCTTGAAAGGATCTTCGTCGTCCTCTTCGATGATTTCCATGGGCTTGGCTGGAGCTTTTTGTCATCTGAGTTACTGAACCCTGCATATCAACCAATCCACGACACGACAGTCAGAAATCAAAGTCAGTTTCCTGCTCGTTGACATGGCTGATGGAAGATAAGTGCTTTAGTTGTACCAAAATCTAAGAAATACAATGTACGTGAGTCTTGATATGTGCGGCTCAAAGGCTTCAAGTCATTACAAAAGCAGTTTTAGCTTCCCCTTTTTTCTTATGAAAAGCCTTTGTGCAGTGGCTGAACAAAATAAGGAGGGACGGATTGTCGGTGAGCAAACATTTTGGTAAAACCGAATCACTCAGGTGCTTGTTAACAGCGATGTCAATGGACCAGGAAACTGGTTTGCCGATTTGAAGTAAGCTAGTTGCACAGAGACCATAAAGAGCACTGTCTGGATATGATTATCATGCATGGATGGCTACTTGATGTGTATAGGAACCTCTGGCTTCAAAAGTGTTCCAACTCCTCACTAATTCAGCTGATTAGGTCTTCAGTCAGGTAGTTGCAGCGTAGTATCGACTCTTTCTAACAATGGATGTGCTAATCAAGTTTCAATGGCTTATCATGGTTTCTTGCAGGCCGCCTTCTGAATTTCCTGTTTCCAATTTCCTGTCACACAAATCTCCTGCCCTCATTTATCAATGGTGCTTATGCAAACTTACAATCAAGAGAGGCTACTACATGCGTGTTACGCTTGCACATGTGGTACCATCCACCTCCAGGTTAATGTTTCCTATGACGCACAAGTTCTACCAAGTTCTTCTTTTGCTTTATTGATCCAGCACTCGTCCGCTTTAAGTAATTTGAAAAAATAGAATGCGTGGGAACAGATTTGTAGGCGGATCTTCTGCCATGGATCTTGAGCACGACAAGCAAAGCGACGCATAACGGTCGACCACCAGAGAAGACACGAAAAGAAGGGGCACAGGAGAAAATACAACGGGACGACGAGAAGAGAAAGCCGCAATTAAACGTAAGTGGAGAAATTAAGTGGTGCATTTTGACCCTAACGTAAGACCTTTACCATATTGCTAAAGCCAAAAGTTTGAAAATATTTGACTGCTACGTAAATGTATCCAGTTAGCTGCTACTAGCTAGCAGCTAAGAATGTTGCTTCTGTATGCCAGCACTTGATTGATCAGCTAACTTAACGCTAGCAATATCCAATGTGACTTTAAAACATGGAATAATTTACCCCGTTAGTACTGTTTAACACAATGACTTTGAAGTGCAAGCTATGTGGTGCGTTGCTTAATAACAGGGCACAGGTTCTGACCGGCAACATTAGCGTTTAGCATGCTAGCGTTTAGCATGCTAGCGATGTTACGTCCGTCCGTTAGTCCACTTCCATGCCGTTATGATGACCGTGTGTGTGCACATTTCATTCAGTAAATGCGTTTAAGATTAAGGTGATTAGATTTTTGGGATATAATCCTTGGACATTTTCAGTTCAGAACCAGAAAGACCTAAAATGCTTTACTAGAAATTATTCAAATTATTAGTGCTGTTACCTAGACTATCTTGCACTTCAGAATTTTAACCATGCACACTCAGCTGGAATAGTTATGATGACACAACAGCAATGCGTTCACAACCTCAAAGCATATTTGAGCTCAGAAATGGTCCAAAATACTGTAGGCTACATTTCAGCACTCCATGAAATCCTACAGTAGCCTAGTGGTCACCTGTGTGTAGATAATCTAAAATAAGATAGTTGTCTTGGTCATCTAGTAATTGCTATCTAGGTCTATACATGCTATATCTTCCTATTTTAGGACAGTCGGGGCTACCCATATCTAAAGAAAGTATGATGTTATAATAGATGTATAGTATAATGTGTAATAAGATTAAAGAATACTTTGGTTTCAGAAGCTGTACTAACTATCAAAGAAAGGTAATCCCTACTGCATTTCAAATTGTTATTATTACTGGCTTGACTATATGACTGTTTGTTTTCACATGCAGAGATCCTCGGATGTAAATATCCAACGTGCTGTGGCGCTCCGTGGCCTTCCTTTCTACCTCCATGAAGATGATGCAACTTTTATAAAGACATGGGATGTAAGTAAGCATGTTGTCTATTATTGACATGACCGTTAAAGGTAATGGCTATCTAGGTCTATACATGCTATATCTTCCTATTTCAGGACAGTCGGGCTACCCATATCTAAAGAAAGTATGATGTTATAATAGATGCATTGTATAATGTTTATTAAGATTAAAGAATGCTTTGGTTTCAGAAGCTGTAACTATCAAAGAAAGGTAATCCTACTGCATTTTGAATTGTTATTATTACTGGCTTGACTACATGACTTATTTTCACATGCAGGGATCCTCGGATGTAAATATCCAACATAGTGTGGCGCTCCGTGGCCTTCCTTTCTACCTCCATGAAGATGATGGCACTTTTATAAAGACATGGGATGTACAGTAAGTATGTTGTCTATTATTGACATGACTGTTAAAGGGGTAGTTTTTGGACATAGGACCTCATTTCCAAGTGTCCTGGTAGGTTATCAATAGCTGCCGAGCCACTATTTAGTCTCTGTTGCATCAAATTTTGTCATTTTTATTCTTATGGACAGAAGCGATCTCGAAGAACAGGGCTATGGGTCGAGCAACACTGGAGTTACATTTCAAGCTTTTGTTTTTTTCACCAGGAAACTCCAGAGACGTTACTTAGTATTATTTCAAGTAATTATTTCAATAATGCAACTGCCCTGGAAAAGTTTGAGGAGAAAATGTTAAACTTAATAGTGCAATAGACATAGTAGCCCTTGACTTGTAATCCCTATTAGATATTCAATTAACACACAGTTGTTCTTTGTTTATTTTTTCAGGTCTCTCAATCGGAGTTCAAGATGAGGAAACCCAGCCCGATTTGTCGCCGATTGGATCTCGCTCTGCAGGCTGGAATCCTGCACATTTATCTCTTCTGCTTCCGTTCCACTTTTGCTGGAACCAATCACATCCTGGCTTATCCATCAGACGCACCAGGATCGTCGTTTGATTGGTTGAAGGACTATCCAAGCGTACAGAGACATTTGAACTATGCAAATTCATCACGCCTCTTGTCCAGTAGAAATACAGCGCAGACTCCCCAGACAAATGTTCAATCTCAAAAGACTGAGCTTGGTGATAGCCAGCCTATGAACTCCAATGTTTTTATAATGTATTCATTAATTGTTCCCTGAACATATTCGATGATTTGTTGATGGTTGAAGTTATTGTCCAATGTTTTTTTTTTATTATTATTTTAATACTATCATCTCCTACCATCTTCTATCTCATTTCTCAAATTAGAGGTGGATAAACTGTGTTTATTTGAATTTATCCTCACTACAGCCTTGATCTGAACTCCAATCTGTACTTGTTTTCATGGTTTACATTAAAAGATTAAGTAGAATTTCAGTGGTCTATGTTCTTTCAAGTCCTAAAGTTGAAACTAATCAAAATGGGCAAGGTTGTTCAACTTTCTGATAATTGAAACTTTTAAGTTAAGTTTAATTAAAAGAATTGGTTGATGCTAAATTAAATATTTTATGTTGATATTAATGAATCCAAGTAAGCTGAGCTTAATTTGATTAATTACTGCAAACTCAACAAGTGGATGTTTCTTCAACTTAAAAAAGACTTGTTGAACACACTCAAAATTCACTAGTGGAGACTAATTAAAAAAGTTTCTTTGACTTAGCAAAACCAAGTTACCATTACTTAAATTTTTTTGTGTAATCGGTTTCACCAAATTTTTTGAGTTCAACTAACTTGTCGGGTTTTACAGTGAAAAAAAACACCTGAAAACATACATACTGTATGAGAGCTTTTAGTTAACTCACTTTTATCCGGTAGCCTATTTCTTCATCACATTATTTTAGATTCTGCAGCTAAATTAATTAATATGATAAAGCTTATTAGTAGTAGTAGTAGTATCATTACAACTGCAAGAGAGTTTGCATCCAAAGCCTTTTGTTTGTTATGTTTTGATGCATGACTGTGTGTAACCCAAACATCTGCACACATTTGTCATGGTCAGGCAAAACAGGTTTTGACAAGCATCGGTCACAATAACCTGACAGCTCATGTTCTTGTTTGTCTTAGAGCAGTAGAATCTGGAACAAAGCAACAACACCCTTGTCAAATTATTTGTCTGCGATGATTGCTGCCCAAGGCACAAATGAAGTTATGTACAATATCCATACACATTTTCTAAATCAGTATTTTTATTATAACTTTGTGTATTGTAATTTAAGGTAGGCAACTTACTAATATGAAATAAAGATAAGTTAATTTTCTATTAACAGTGTGCACATAAATTAATGAATAAATAAATAAATAAATAAATAAATAAATACAGAATTGGAGGAAGCACAGCTAGTACACTGGTAGGCAGAAAGAGCCCATTTCTGAATCCCTAAAAACCCAAGAACCAGTTACACCCACTTATCTGGACATTGATACACTCTTAGTAAATCATTATGAAGTACAAAAAACACATCTGTATTGTAAATGTTTTCAGAAGCAGTTGAAAAACGTCAACCGTCCTCCTCATATATATATATAAAAAACCCTGCCCCATTCCAGACAGGTGGATTGTGATGATTCAGATATGATTCAAATGGGTACATAATAAATGGGATTATTGAGCAAAAGATAAAAAAAAATAAAAAAAAACATCTGATGCAGATATCACAAATATGACCCAACCCTGACTGAATCACATATTGCACATTGCGAACTCACAGAATTAGCTGCTGTGGTTCTTCTCGTAACTACCACAGTGAACAGAGTTCCTTTTAAATTCAAACTTCTACTGAGCAAACATGCAAGTAGAGTAGTGTGATGTGAATCAATACGCTGTTTTCTTAAGGAGACTGGGCTGCCTGACTTAAAGTCTCAGAGCTGCATCTACATCCCCACAGACTGCTCAGGCTTCCCAGATTCTCCAGGTACAGAAAAGGCATGATGGTGCAACCGATCATAGGTGCAATCAAAATAGGCATGCTGATGGTGCACATCCTCTCCTGGGTGCTCATGGGAATCAGATTTTGGAATCCGTACACAACCATTGTAGGGAGATAGGACACTATGGCCATGACCAGGCTGTTGATTATGGTCTGCAGTGCTCTCTGCTTCTGTGGGTGGACTTCGCTCCTTCCAGAAGGATCTGGCTTTTTCAGAGCATGGAGGATAGCGAGATCACAGGCAGTGATGGTTGGAAGAGAAAGGAGAAATGGAATCACAGTGAAGGATGTGGCGAACAGACCTGTATTCAAAATCAGCATCATCCCATAGAATAAAGTAAATCCCCACACCATTGCACAGGCTGCCAGACGGTAACTGGAACGCTTCATCTTCATATATGTAATGGGGTAAACCACAGCCATGTAGCAGTCCACACAAATACAGGTCATAAGGAGAGGCCTTCCAGACATATTCAAACAATACAGAATATCAGCTATTGCAGAGTACAAGTCATCTTTCCATACAAAGTAATTGATCACTCCTGGTATTGAAAAGAGGTTGAAGATGAGGTCCATGATGGTAAGGTTGATCATGTAGACGTCGTTGGACGAGCTGCTACGTTGCCTCTGAATGAGCACCCACAGAAGCCAAGTGCTGGCAGGCACACCCACACATGCACAAGGGATGCTGAGGCCACCCCAAATCCAAGGACCCACAGGCATCGCAGTGCAGTAATAGTCATACGCCACAGTGCTGTTGGTGTTTGAGTAAACAGACCCATTGGTCATCAAAAAACCTGAAAATATTCAATTAATATTAATAATACTTAATAATTATTAATAGGACAAATCACAGAGAACATAAAAATGCAGATACATTTTCAGCTGGGAATATGTCTATCAGCCAAGCTGATTATGCTAGACAGGCACGGTTTATCTGTAATCATAGCTATTCATTAAGATTATTATCTTGGTGCAACCAAAAAACAACATTTGTTTTTTTCAGAGTCCAGCAATAGGACCCACAGGCTTTCAGTGCAGTAGAAGTCAAACACCCCAGTGCTCTTGGCCATGCTGCTGGGCTGGTGCTCATATTGTGCAGTACAGTATGTTGGAAAATCAAAAGTATAGTATCTGTTGTGATGAAGCTCCTTTTACGTTCCAATTTCACTTGACCATATAAATCTCAATAAACAAAATCTAGTTCATACAACCAAAAATAAACATTTGCTCATATTGTTTATCAATATATTCATGTTACTGTATATAAATAGGTTATATTGTGATTGCCCCTTAAATTTACCCATTTTCTCAGAGTGTTGGATATCTGCAGTGCCTCCTCTCATGCGGACAGTCTGTGTCGGGAAAGAAAGGTGTTGCGGCCACCTGTTTCATTTGAGCACAATTCAATTTGAATATTCAGGTGAAGCCAGAAAGAAACACAACTCAATTATTTCCAAATGGCTGAAGCAGGATTATCTTTCCATCCTAGTAAAACAGGCCAAATGATCAATTTCATGTGTGTCTTTACAGACTACATAGCTCTATGAAACTAGTTAATGTTTGTAAATTAAAAAGCTTATACCTAATAGGACCATTGATAAGTGGAAAATGTTGACCTCATGCAGGCACAATTTCGATTTGAATAACCTGGAGTGTTATGCAAGTCTCAAATAATGGCTCACTGATTTTCCACTGTTACTGTCTTAAGCTGCATGGGACAGGCCAGTCACACACTTCCTTAGTTGCCACTACCAGCCACTACCTCTGCACTCAAGTGATATCCAAGATGGAAAGCGACCACACATGCTGCTCATTCTCATGTTGACCAAGTTAAGCTTTATACTGTATAAGTGTACTGTATACTTATAAGTGTAGACTAAATGTTTTTACCATGAACTAACGTGTCATCCAGGTACACCGAGCTTTTTAGGGATGCTTTGCAACATCCCAAACATCACAGAAGCATTGTTGTGGCACAACGGGGGCATCTACAGCACCAACAGCCACTCAGTAGGTCCATTTGGAGTAGAGCAGTTACTCTGTCTGAGACCTGGCTGCGGAAGGTATCCACAGGAGCAGTTATGAGTCTTTGAATGTCACATTGAACAGCTGAAAGTCAACACCATTGATTTGCCATTTGGGGCTTAATGACGAAGAAGGCCCATGGGCTGTCAGAGCACATAGTTATGGTTACGTTTACGGTTATGTTCCTTTGCAGACGCCTTTGTAGCCTACAAAGCTCACACACCACAGTATACACTTCTCTGGCTCGTCAGGGCGCTCACTGCTTGCATCCTTGTGGAGGAATCTAGAAGGGAGGAAGCCTCAAGCAAATCCGCCAGTCATTTTAAAACCTGTTTATGTCATTAGCTGTAGCGATCCTGGGTCAGGCTAGAAACAGCCATGAGTCTATTAAATCGATGCCTGCCATACAGATCTCTGTTTTGCCTAACTGATGGAGATGTGTGATTATAGTCGCCTCACTAACACACCTTGGCATTCAAATCAGAGTAAAAGACATCGACAGCACACCACATTTTGATTTTGACAAGAACACTACTTGCATTGCAGTAGTGTTCTTGTCATCATCAGCTATCATGGATTATGTAAGTTGAATATGAAAGACATTTTTTTTATGAGAATGGTTACACCTTTATGTTTTGGCTTCATGCTTAATGCTTACAGAACTGCTATTTAATTCCCACATTTTCCACAGGTCATGGACAGAGTTGCGCTCTATAATTTTACCGGTATCATGAACAAAACTGAATCCACTGACCCCTTTTGTGCTCAATTCTTAGTGGGTCCTTTGGTTTGGGGCATTTTCAGTGTGCCTTCTGTATGTGTGGGTGTGCCTGCCAGTGTGTGGCTTCTGTGGATCCTCATTCAGAGGCAGCGCAGCGGTTTGACCAACGACGTCTACATGCTCAACCTCACCATCATGGACCTGATCTACAACATTTTCAAACTTCCAGGCACGATTAATTTCTTTGTCTGGCAAGATTATATCTTCTTTTACCTAACCAGTTTCCTTGAAGGCTTCAGTTTAAATGGACGTCCTTTCTTCATGGCTTGTATCTGTGTGGACTGCTACATTGCTGTGTTTTTCCCCATAAAATACATGAACATGAAGCAGTCCAGATACAGAATGGTTGTATGTGTAGTCATCTGGGTTTTCACATTGGCTTTTGACCTGTATTTTGTATTTAGTGAAAACATACAATACTTAATCGGTGGGATCCCACGTATTTTTCCAATCACCACCATTGTTTTCTGTGATCTCTCTATCTTTCACGCTCTGAGAAAGCCAGATCCTTCTGGAAGGAGTGAAATCCACCCACAAAAACAGAGAGCTCTGCAGACCATCACCAACAGCTTCATCATGACCATGGTGTCCTACCTCCCGCTACTGGCTGTACAAATGCTCTCAGGTGTGATTCCTTTAAGTCAGCAAGAACAGTTATGTAATATTAGAAGGCCTGGTTTAATTTTTTCCATGATGGGGACCACCATCTTGCCTCTTCTCTACCTGGGGAATTTGGGGGGCTTAAAGGACCTGACCAGGCGTGTTTGTGTCAGAAATGTGTGAAGATTAATTATCTATAGACAACACGTAATCGACAGCTAAAAAGCTCAGAAATGACTCATCATATTCCAGCAAATGATCGTTTTTATGAATAACCACCTTTACAAGGACTGGGGCTTCTATTTTAATGAATGGTTGTTTTTGTAGCTTAGTATTTCCCTTATGTTAACTTAGATATCTTTAAGGGCACCTTTTGTTTGGAGCAATGTCTGCATTGACTTGTTAGACATTATGGTAGATGTTGTGTTACATTTAGGTTGCATTCTATTCCCTGTGCTGTTGCCACTAACTGACACTAATGATGTGCTTGTGCAAATGAGACCCACCCAGGTGATTGGGTATGTCTGTGTCTTTTATGCCATGGAACTTTGCCATGAGCAAAGGAACCTTGCCTTTTATCTACTGGTATACAGGAAATTTGATTGAAACTTTTCAGCGATTCTAAGGATAGAGCATTTGTCATAATTTGGCTGTTAGGCTACAGCTGTTATGTGCATTTATAAAAAGGGCTGTTGAAGAAAAAAATACATAGGGATCTATTATTATGGAAGCTTTGAGCAACATGGGTTCACAAAGAGTGTTTGTGGAATTCACATTATCTGAGCTTATATCACCACGTGATTTTTTATATAATGCATGACGCCTTCTTCTAACTGATCAAATGTACTTCCTGTCACTGAGTTACAAATTCCAAATTAATTTTGTTTACGTTTTCTTTGTATAATGCTCTTTACTTTTTAATCTATTCTATTTCCCTTTTATGCTTTTATTTGCTATCACTGTTTGCTTTTGTTTATGTAAAGCACATTGAATGACCTCTGTATGTTTGAAATGCACTATATAAATAAACTTGACTTGATCAAGAGGTCAAAAAAGATTCATATTGCTCTGACATTTTGCGGAGAGAATATGCAGGACTGAGCGGCGGTCATATTTTGTATCGCCTTGCGGTACATCCAGTTTTAAAAACTGTTCATGTTATTAGCTGTGACCCTAGGTCAGGCTAGAAACAGCCATCAGTCTATTAAATTGATGCCTGCCATACAGATGTCTGTTTTGCCTAACTGATGAAGATGTGTGATTATAGTCGCCTCACTTGGCACACACTTTGGCATTCAAATCAGAGTTAAGCACACGGACGGCCCACATTTTGCTTTTGACAAGAACACTAGATAGATACTTTATTGATCCCCAAGGGGAAATTCAAGTTTTACTACTTGCATTGCAAAGGCATAATTTCCTGTCATCATCAGCTACCATGGATTATGTAAGTTGAATATGAAAGACATTTTTTATAACACTGGTCACACCTTTATGTTTTGGCTTCATGCTTAATGCTTACAGAACTGCTATTAAATTTAAATTTAATTTAATTCACACATTTTCCACAGGTCATGGACAGAGTTGCGCTCTCCTATAATGTTACCAGTATCATGAACAAAACTGAATCCATTGACCCCTTTTGTGCTCAATTTTTAGTGGGTCCTTTGGTTTGGGGCATTTTCAGTGTGCCTTCTGTATGTGTTGGTGTGCCTGCCAGTGTGTGGCTTCTGTGGATCCTCATTCAGAGGCAGCACAGCGGTTTGACCAACGACGTCTACATGCTCAACCTCACCATCATGGACCTGATCTACAACATTTTCAAACTTCCAGGCACGATTAATTTCTTTGTCTGGCAAGATTATATCTTCTTTTACCTAACCAGTTTCCTCGAAGGTCTCAGTTTAAATGGACGTCCTTTCTTTATGGCTTGTATCTGTGTGGACTGCTATATTGCTGTGTTTTTCCCCATAAAATACATGAAAATGAAGCAGTCCAGATACAGAATGGTTGTATGTGTAGTCATCTGGTTTTCCACATTGGCTTTTGGCCTGTATCTTGCATTTATTGAAAATGTACAATACTTCACCAGTGGGATCCCACGTTTTTTTCCAATCACCACCATTGTTTTCTGTGATCTCTCTATCTTTCACGCTCTGAGAAAGCCAGATCCTTCTGGAAGGAGTGACATCCACCCACAAAAACAGAGAGCTCTGCACACCATCACCAACAGCTTCATCATGACCATGGTGTCCTACCTCCCGCTACTGGCTGTAGAAATGTTCTCAGGTGTGATTCCTTTAAGTCAGCAAGAACAGATATGTAATATTAGAAGGCCTGGTTTAATCTTTTCCATGCTGGGGACCACCATCTTGCCTCTTCTCTACCTGGGGAATTTGGGGGGCTTAAAGGACCTGAACAGGCGTGTTTGTGTCAGAAATGTGTGAAGATTAGTTATAGACAAGACCTAATTGATAGCTAAAAAGCACAGAAATTACACAAGTAAATGATCATTCTCATGAATAACCACCTTATAGGGACTGATGGGGCTTCTATTTTAATGAATGGTTGTTTTTGATGCTTACGTTAGCTTAGGCGTCTTTAAGGGCATCTTTTGTTAGAAGTAATGTCCGCACTGACTTGTTAGACATTATGGTGTAGATGTTGTGTGTGTTACAATCTGTATTCCCTATGCTGTTGCTACTAACTGACACTAATGATGTGCTTGTGCAAATGAGACCCACCCAGGTGATTTGGTGTGTCTGTGTCTTTTATGCCATGGAACTTGGCCTTGAGGTCAGATGAAAGGCACTCTCTCATAATACCTCTTGGGTCTTTGCCTCTTTGTGTGACCTGCAGATTGACACATTTTGAAATGGCCTTGGTCATCTCTTCTCCACATTCTGGGGACCATCTTATGGTTTAGGCTATATCAGTTGAAAAAATTTGAATGTTGTTTGTGACTGGACATGGGGGTAGTCGCACAATTTCCCAATTTTTCCCAGTTTTCTTTAGAGATCAGTGGATGTGTAGGCTCTAACCTCTAGCCTCTAACCCTGATTGTTGGCCACATCTTCTCAAATGATGTACAGTATGTGGCCCCCTGTTACAGCTGTTATGTGCATTTATAAAAAGGGCTGTTGAAGAGAAAATACATAAGGATCTATTATTATGGAGACTTTGAGCCACATGGGTTCACAGTGTTTGTTGAATTCACATTATCTGAGCTGTATATCACCACGTCATTTTTCATATAATACATATGCCTTCTTCTAACATAACTGATCAAATGTATTACTACTGAATTACAAATTACAAATTTAATGAATTTAACTTGTATGTTTTCTTTGTATTATGCTCTTCACTTCTTAATCTATTGTCCTTTTATGTTTTCATTTGCTATTACTCTTTGCTTTTGTTAATGTAGAGCACATTGAATGACCTCTGTGAAATGCACTATAAATAAACTTGACTTGATTTGACTTGACTTGATTTTTTCCATTATCAAAAGGTCAAAAAAGATTAATATTGCTTTGTGACATTTATGTCATGAGCAATCTTTCAATCTTGGCCTGTTGAAAACTATTGATCATACAATTGCCAAATCTGAAACATATGTATGGCACTGACAGGACTCTTAAACAGATAAATGTGCTCTTATGGAAAAGTCATTTGCAACTTTTTGTTGTTATTCCAATGAATATGCAGCATACTTAGGCTCTTTGGTGGCCTTTACATGAGAAACATGTTTTGGTGCCTTCTAAAGTGTCACTTCAATCAATAAGTTTGAAGAGTGTGCAGCTTATGTGACATGATGTGACAAGTGTTGTCGCTTGTGCTACGTGAATGTGAGCCAGAAGGAGTGTATGCATGACTTTTATTTTCCAGGGTTGTCCACGTCTGACCACTCAACTCTTAAGGGGAGGGACACATTTCTGATTTGATCCACCTTTGAACTAAGCATTTTGTAAATATCTCTATACACATCAACCACACAGGTTTCCATTCGTTTCATAAGGTCAAATCTCATTTTTAACTGCGGCCCCTGATAAACCCAAAGACCGGGTGCAGCAGTTTAATCTCACACCAGGCAGAGACAATATCAGGATCACTACATTTGAAAGACTCAAGTGAGAGTTTTAAAGATTTTTTTATAACAACGTGGAGAGGAATTCCAGTTTAAAGAGACCCTATGCAACTTTCTGCAGGAGACGATCGCTCTTTGTTTACATTTGGAAGTCTGAGACGAAGAACCACGCTTGCAATTTATATATTTAAATATAGCCTATACATGTATAAATGTACACGCTAAAGCTGTCGGGGAAGCTCTGCAGAGAAAATGCAAGCATAAAACGAGCGAAAACGAACAACGAAACCGAAACCAGAGATGAAATCGCCAATCCTGCATAGTTCCTCTTTAAACACATATATTCTGTAGCAGGAATATTTCTGTCCGCCACCTATTTCTGTCAATTTGCCTGTGTAAATGCGCTAGCCGTGACTGTGGTAGTTTTGATGGCACTTCTGGTTATTCAAATGAAAACTGCGTTGTTGCACCCTGGTTGCCCTCTCGACTGCAAATTGACTCATTGTTCTGAGCGTTTTGTATACAAATTACTCGACAGCATCAATATGTCACGCCCTCCTGTGTAATTTATAGAGTTTGGAATGGTGTTTTTTCAGTAAGCCTATTAGCTGGTTTGATGCTCATTGAGTTCAATGCAAATCAAACCAGCTAATAGGTTAACTGAAAAAAAAACACCATACCAATCTCTATGGTGAGTGGGGACTTTGTCAGGATACAGTATCCTGGATCCATGAAATAAGTGGCCTTTAAAAATCTGACTGTCTATGGGAATTTAGGGGTGCAGATACTTGTATTTAAAGGAAGAACATTGATTTATGCAACAATGGAATAGTCTATCCCTTCTTCAACTTCAACTTCAACTTTCCATCTTTATTGTCCCAAAAGGGCAATTGGTTGTGCAGCAAGACATACCCTTATAGACAACACAAATAACAAAACAGGACAGACCATAAAGTGCAGTGTGCACATAGACATACAAAGCTGTACCTGATAAAAGCAGGATAACATCAAAATAAATTAAGTAGATTATAAATAAACATCAAATGAAGTGATCTATTTGAGATCAGTGTTTAGCAGAGATATGGCACTGGGAACAAATGAAAATCTAAATCTATTGGTTTTTACAGTAGGCATCCTGTATCGTGAACCAGATGGTAAGATCTATCTTTTTTAATGTAGATCAGTGAGGATCGAGGCCCGAGGAACGAGGGAGGACGTATAAACAGTGCATGAGAGGCACCCAACGACTCAAAGAGTGAGGATAATTGGAAGTCCACGTGACCAAGATTGTTCCTTAACTGCCTGTTGGTTGTGTGCTTTTGTTGGAAATCACTTTTTACGTTTCAGTGGGCCACAGTTATTACATTTGTGGGGGAAAATATTATGTGATTATTACATTTAAAAAGTGCATAATATCTTTTTGATTATGTTTGTGAATCATTCATATTTGTGGGAAGCTATTACATCACACTCTATGTAAAGTGAAAAATATTTGTTAGTGAAATGTGCAGTCTGAAACTGGGATTAGAATATTCAAATTAAACCTATAGCCTATGCCTACCTGTATTACATATAGGCTATAGGGCTTATTAGTGATTTATGGGTCCAGAGCCATAGAACTCTTCCATGTTATGAGCGAACAGGTATTTCTCATGCATGATTACAATGACACTTCTGTAGATCAATCATCTTCACATGTATGCTTTGCATTCTCTCTTGCGTCATCTTATGTACTAAGCTATTTAGAATGTACTGATAATGTGTTATTGGTCCTGCTAAATGCTGGAAACAAGAACTTGTCAGCCTGAGAAAGAATCAGAATGTTCCTGCAGTGGTTCCAACTTGGGTATTTAAATCAAATTGCTACGAGAGTGATCAGAAACATCATCTGACCGCAAAACTGACCAGCAGAAGGTAATATAAATATTCCTGAGATGACTTACTCCCAAATGATAATGTTTTAAGGCATCATTTGGCTTATGAATCCTCAAGTTAATTTGAATTATAACTGAGGGTTGGGCGGTATACTGTAGATGTAAATGAGTAATTCTAATGTCTATATGTTGCCATTTGTCTTTACTTTGCTTTTATGTCCAGGTTTCACTATGCAGTCCTGGTCCTCAAGTTTCACTCCAAACGAGACCGACGGGCTAGACGTCTTCTGCACTGACTTGTCGGTGGGCCCTTTAGTGTGGGGTATCACCAGTGTTCCCTGTGCGTGTGTGGGGGTGCCGGCCAGCGTGTGGCTCCTGTGGCTGCTCCTCCGGAGGCAACGCAGTGGCTTTTCCAACGAAGTCTACATCCTCAACCTCACCGTCATGGACATGTACTTCACGGTTTTCATGATTCCGGACGTACTGAATTACTTGATCTTCCGCGATAGAGTGTTTTTAAAGATAAGTGACACTATCTACGCTTTTGGCTTGACCGGGCGGCCTCTGCTTATGTCCTGTATCTGCGTGGACTGCTACATGGCTGTGGTTCACCCCATTAAGTACATGGCACTGAAGAACTCCAGATACCGAACTGCATCCTCTGCACTGGTGTGGGCCTTCACGTTGCTCAATGGGATAGGCTGTGCCCTAAAAAGACAGATATTCGCCACATCTTTAACAGCAATCCCTTATGTCTTGACGATTCCAACCATCGTCTACTGTGATGTTTGCATCCTCTGCGCCCTAAGAAAGCCAGACCCCTCTGGAAGGAGAGACGTCCACCCGCAAAAACAAAGAGCCATGCAGATCATCATCGATAGCCTTGTGATGACCGTAGTGTCCTACCTCCCACCACTGATTGTTTTCAGTCTCCTAAGCCCAATAGGCCTGAGCATTGAGGAAAAGATTTGTAGCATCGCTTTGCCTGTTTTGATTGCACCGATGCTAGGCAGCACCATCATGCCTCTCTTGTCTTTGAAAAATCTAGGAAGACTGAGGAATGGGAGGTCGGGTAGTGCATGAACACAGGTGGACGCCATGCATTCCTTCTGCCTGTGCACTAACACATGGTAGCCAATCTCCATGGCTATGTGTTCATTAAGATCACTTGCTTTAATGAATAGTTGGGACAAATTAATGGTTGAATATTTACTTTTTAAAGTTGGGATGTCCATCTCTGTGCATGAAGCCTTTAACCAAAGACCAACCAGATATCATCTGGCTGTTTGCCCATAACAATATGTAAACATTTAGAACAATCTTTTGTGCTTGACAATCCTGTATCTGTGTGAAATGTGTTTAAAAGTCTTATAATATGGGCTTATAGCACTGAGAGGTAGCAAACACCACATTTTTAGAAAGCAGCAGCATTGTATTTGTGTTCATGTTGTTGTATCCATGCTAAAGAGTAAAACCACATCAGTAAACGGGTTGTACATTTCCAATCCTGGCTTGAAAAAATTCTATTTCATGTCTACAAACACTTTGAATTAAAGACTTTGATGTTTGTTGCTGCAGTATTGTTTTTGTTTTTGTTTGTTTCTGTTGCAGTCCAGTGTTAAAAGTCTTTAACATGATACTGATTGATAGACGTTCCACCAGGTTTAATCACGGTTCCATGTCAATGTTCATTTGAATGGTAACTATAACAACCATAGTAACATGATATACCAATTGATTGACGTTCCACCAGGAAATTCAAATGGCAAAGTACACAGTAGACACAAATCACACAGCAGATCCAGGTGCGTTTTTCACATCCAAAAAGAAATCTGGCAAGTCAGTTCATTTTTCTGTTGCATTTCTGACAGGAGAACATGTTGTATGAAGTGAGTGAAATGGATCTTTCAGCAGCAGACTTTTAGTATCGAACTCATCAGACCTCTTGTCTCTTGTCTGTGCTTTTTTAAATGTTAATAATTTTTTAATTTTTAATTCATTTTTAGTCTGTCCAATTAACAATTGTAGCCAATGTCATGGAGACAAACTTTACCACCAAATCTTTGTACTCAAACACCACCACCAACAGCACTGTGGTGTATGACTATTACTGCACTGAGATGCCTGTGGGTCCTTGGATTTGGGGTGGCCTCAGCATCCCTTGTGCATGTGTGGGTGTGCCTGCCAGCATCTGGCTTCTGTGGGTGCTCATTCAGAGGCAACACAGCAGCTCGTCCAACGACGTCTACATGATCAACCTCACCATCATGGACCTCATCTTCAACCTCTTTTCAATACCGGGAGTGATCAATTACTTTGTATGGAAAGATGACTTGTTTTCAAAAATAGCTGATATTCTGTATGGTTTCAACACTTGTGGACGACCTCTGTGTATGACCTGTATTTGTGTGGACTGCTACATGGCTGTGGTTTGCCCCATTAAATATATGAAGATGAAGCGTTCCAGTTACCGCCTAGCAGCCTGTGCAATGGTGTGGGGATTTACTGTGTTTTACGGGGTGATGATGGACATTGACAGACAGCTGGCCACCACATACTTCGCAGTGATTCCATATCTCCTTTCTCTTCCAACCATCACTGCCTGTGATCTCGCTATCCTCCATGCTCTGAAAAAGCCAAATCCTTCTAGAAGAACCGAAGTCCATCCACAGAAGCAGAGAGCACTGCAGACCATAATCAACAGCCTGGTCATGGCCATAGTGTCCTATCTCCCTCCAGTGGTTATCTATGGATTCCAAAATCTCATTACCAAGAGCACCCAGGAGAGGATGTGTGTAATCACTTTGCCTATTTTGATCGCACCTATGATCGGTTGCACCCTCATGCCTTTTCTTTATTTGGACAATCTGGGAAAGCTGAGCGCTCTGCAGGGATGTAGATGCACCTCTGAGACTTTAAGTCTTCAAGCGCAGCATCCTTAATAAACCAGTGTGTTCTAGTAAGCAAGCAAGGAGAAAATCATGATGTACATGCCCTTGTACAGATTTTGTACATGCCTTTGTACAGATCTTGTACATTTCTGCATCAAAGCTGCCTGTTATTAGCTTAATCTGTCATTTATTTAGGTTTATTTAGGGTGAATAGAGGTCAAATGGGATTAATTAATTAATGTCAATGTATTCGAAACAATTTATATTTAGCCTATATGTGTAATATATATAGGCTACGTATATACAGTATATATACAGTATATCCTATATCCTAGCTCGTTTGACACTTGGATATACTTTTTTTTTCTAAGATGATCATTAAAGGTGTGACTGTGTGTGATTATAAATCAACTGCAAATGCTTTTTGTTTTGCTTGCCTTGTTAATGTTGTATCAACATGTGCACTTTTTAATTGTGACATGCAGGGGGACTTAAGAATGAAAATAAACCTTGGGCAAAATGAAACATTTTTAGGCCTATAGCCTATTGGTCGCTTTACAAATGAAATAAACCAAAACAGGTCAACAGATTTTCTGTTATAGACTATAGAGAAATAGTTTTATATATTGTATTATGGCATACTGCTGACTGAATTATTATCAACTTTTACTGATGGATATATAGTTTAATTTTAAAGATTGACCACAGAAAACCCTGGCAATTTCTGTCTGTGTGCTTCCCCTAGTGGACAACCTCTTGAACTACACTTCTCTGCATATGTAACTGGACCGTGGTAGAGCAACAAATGTTATAATGTGTGATGTCATGTCACGTACATTCGTTTGCTTTGAGGGTATTTTTTTTCTTCTTGATTACAAACGACTGAGTTCCTCTGACGTGATGGGTCTTTAGAAGTTGTGCAGCTGCTGTCAAATGTCGATAAGGCAAGAACAAGATGAGCATAATGCACTATCTCCAGTAGCCTAGCCAAACTGGATACTTTCTAACTAGATATGTGTTTGCTGTCTACCGACTCACGTTAGGCCAACTTGCTGGATTGAAAGGAGAGACGCTACGGCTCTTATTCCGCAGCAACCCTAGCGCACTATCCAGATGTCGGCCTACCTTCCATGTTGAGGCATGCGCAGTAGATTGATACTTCCTGGTTTTAAAATTACAGGCGGAGTGGCTCGCCTTTCAAGTCAACGACGCGAGTGAAACCTATTAAAGGTGTGAGTGAGGTAAATGCTCAACTAATTCAAGGCGACGCATACTTAGCTAGTCAGAATATCCTAGTTTGGTTGACATTATGGCGCGCATTTGTTGATTGTTGTTGTCGGGGACATGCTCGCCTGACATGCCGCTACTGCGTCCTCGCTGTGCCTGATCGACCGACCTGGTCGTTGTACCTGATCGACTTGGTCGACCGACCGCCACCATGGGTCAGCCCTTCGGTCCTGTTACCAGCTTCATCGCGCTGGTAAGCGCCGTCCTTCTGCTTTCGGCTTCCGTTCATAGTTCCCAGGGCGACAAGGAGCCAGTGTACCGAGATTGCGTGAATCAGTGTGTCCGGACCAACTGCACTGGGGCCCGGCTACGTGGTTTCCAGTCCACCCAGCCTCCTTACATGGCGTTGACAGGTGAGAGTCGGTGTTTACATATGATGATGTTGTAGATGCGCTCACTGCGGAACCCACAACAATCCGATAATAGGCCTACAGTGCATCAGCCTATGTCAACTTCCAGCATCTTTGGTCTTTCATTCATTTTAAACACCAGCTTGGTAGAAGCGGAATCGGTAGAGACCAAATGAATTAGGTGACTCGAAGTAGAGATGACAACAATCTGATGGTTTACTGCGAAGATCACACAATGATAATGCAAGCGCTAATGAAAATAGGCTTATGTAGACTAAAACACGTGTCATTGTTGTGTTTTGTTCTCTGTTCTGTGTTATGTTCTGGCATGTTAGCCACGGTCGCTCACGCGTCGTTCGCGAATGGCTTAGCTCACTGGAAATGCTGGTTTTAGATCTCCACTCTTAATTTCGAGGTTAGCTTTTGAAACAATGAAACAGCTGACAAAGACATCAATTGACATCTGACCAGTTTAGATCTCTTTCGATGTTGGGCCGAGTCGGGCATCTTTCCTGATTTTCAGGTTTCTGGCCTGGGGTCGGATTTCTTGGGCCGTCTCGCTGTTCTTTTAGAAGAAAGCAGTTTTTCATAAGCCAGGGATGTATCGATTGATTAAAGAGTCAGTCTACTTGAGAGTCAGTGGAACTTTTTTGTTGTTGTTTCAAATGTTAAACTGCTCCACAGTTAAGGCCCAATAAGATATCTGGCTTAGTGAAGTAGCTTAGCCTATCATGAAGATGTAGGCTGTCAGAATGCCATAAATGACAACGTAGGCTATATGCATGTGAACTGTAAACACACTGAAAGTGTAAGATATTAGACAAAAATAGCTTGGTTGGAACAAACCTAGAGGAAAATATCACCATTTATGCAACAGGATCTCAAAAATAAATCAGGTTTAGAGATAAGCTTAGCTGAATTTTGACTCAGGCAAGTAAGGAGCATGAGATACAAGGGATGTTAACGTTAATGTTAAATTGAGCCCATTACTTCTGGGGAATGACGAGATTGAGAAAGTGAGATTGAATGAATGTCCCTCTCCTCCCCTCCAGGTTGGACATGTCGTGATGACTGTCGATACCAGTGCATGTGGACTACAGTGGGACTGTATCAGGCAGAGGGCTACAGAGTGCCACAATTCCATGGAAAAGTCAGTGTTTCCCCCCCCTTAATCATCACTTCAAGTACTGTGCATGATGAGATTTAAACACAGAACTACCAGACCAGTGAAATTGTGGATACATGCGCTATACTTCTGTACTTTACACATACATTAATCTAAAACCAATCTGGTCTTGATCTGGACCCAATATACTGCCCAGTGTCTGGTCCATTGTCAGTTGCTGTGTGCGTATACAGTGTGCAGTCAGTTATGTTTAATATGTGTGTGTGTGTATATCCCCTCTCCCTGTGTGCAGTGGCCCTTCACTCGCTTCCTCTGTTTCGAGGAGCCGGCATCAGCGCTGGCATCTCTGCTCAACGGCCTGGCCTGCCTGCTGATGCTGCTGCGCTACCGAAGCGCCGTGCCACGCCAGAGCCCCATGTACCACACCATCAATGCCTTCTCTCTGGTACGTTCCTGTGTGTGTGTGTGTGCGTGCGCGCACGCGTGTGTGTGTGTGTGTGTGTGTTTGTAAAACCAAAACGAACATGTAAAAACACAAAATGCAATTAAAACAAAGTGAGGTACATTCAGTTACACAAATTGTAATAGAAAGCAGAAAGAAGTCAATGGATGTGTGTTTATCCCTTTATACTTCTCTTCTTAAATGCATTTCTGTATGCACCACAGAAGTCAAAGGCTGCCAGCCAGAGAGCCATAGAGCAAAGCAATGTCCCCAAATAGAAGAGTTTTAAAGAAGACTTCTTATCTACTAATGGACAAAAAATAGAGCCTCAAAGAGGCCCACCCAATAGAACTGGAAATAGAATAAAAGGATGTATTTCTTAAAATCTCTCTCTCTCTCTCTCTCTCTCTATCTCAAGTTCAAGTTCAATTGAGCTTTATTACCATGACAAATATGTTTGCATTGCTAAAGCAGAACATTTAGACAAACATTTACATATAGAATGTTTGGAATGCAGTACATGGCAAATAGATATGCATCCAAAATTAACTCTCTCTCTCTCTCTCTCTCTCTCTCCCTCCCTCTAGGTCTCTCTCAACGCTTGGTTCTGGTCAACAGTGTTCCACACCAGAGACACGTACCTAACTGAAGTAAGTTCTGAGTTTGGGTTCCTTTGCTTGTCTCAGCAGCATAGAGCTTCAGAGACACCAGAGAGGTATATACTGTACACACTACGAGGAGTGACATTGGGATTGAGTCTAAAGTCTCAAATTCAGTACACGTAGACAAATGTTGGTGACAAATGTGTCGTCTTTAAACTTTTTTAATTGGAATGCTTTTGTGTAAAAATATGAAATAGTTTGTTTTACACTGTTAACGTTAATTTTGAGTTTTGACAAGGCAGTTGCCATGAATGTTCATTTGTTTTCATAATTCAAATGCAACTCTGGTTTTAGGTTCATCATGCCACGAATCAAATTCATAGTGTATCATTTCATAGTGTGTCATTTCTGTCCTTACTTGATAGTGTTGTCACCATACAAAATGATGACTTTGATACAATACTATGCCTTGATACCAGCACCGAAAAGATACCATGGCAACAATTTAATTGGTAAAAGAGTAGGCCTAGACAACAGAACAGTTGTATTAACTGACTGCAAATTTCAACCTATTGGTATGAAAGGGTGTAGTGGCAGTGGAAGTCTAGAGCAGCAGTCTTTGATTGGAAGCTATGACTTAATTTAGTCATCCATGTCTTCTGATATGGTATGGTCAGTCAGTTTATTCATGAAGTATTTTCCTGTCTTTGGCTTTCTGCAGAAAATGGACTACTTCTGTGCGTCCGCAGTCATCCTCTACTCCATCTACATGTGCTGTGTCAGGTAGGCCTGAGCCACCCCACCTCATGCCACCAACTTCTATAGCAATAGCCCCGTTTACATCGACACTTCTATTCTGATTAGAAACTGAAAAACAGCTCAATCGGAATAAAAATCATCACATAAACACCTCAATCGGAAGGAAAATTCTGATCCGATCAAAATCGTAATCGGAATGGAAGAGGTGGTGTAGTCCGTTCCTATTCCGAATGAACTCCCATGTACAGTATATGGTCATTCGGATTGACTACTACAGTATATCTTCCCAAAGAAAAGTAGCTTTTTCCAATCAAAGATCCTAAAGCTCTTACAAGCACCTGATCGGAATAGTAAGTAGCCCATGTAAACAGACGGCGCAAAATGTTCAATCGGAAAGACAAAAAAACTGTCCATGTAAACATGGCTAATGTTGCTCTGCAATCAACCGAGTGTTCTAACTGGACAGCTGTGACAAGTTGTCCACTTCTGATAAACTACCTAACTAACTATTGTGACCCAATATTGAAGGGAAAGTGCCCGAACTGATTGCAGTTGTAGTTGAACATACATACACACGCAGGCATGTAATTTCTGCATTATTTGCGATTTCCAGGAAACTCAAAGTCTACTGTGTGTGTGTGTATGCGTGGGCTGTGTGTGGCGTGTGTGTGTGTGTGCGCGCGCTGTGTGTGTGTGTGTGTGCGCGCTGTGTGTGTGTGTTCCTGTAGGACGCTGGGGCTGCGTAGGCCTGGGGTGTCCAGTATGGTGGGAGTGCTGCTCATCCTGGCCTTCACCTCCCACGTCTCCTATCTCACGTTCGTCAGCTTTGACTATGGGTACAACATGGCCGCCAACGCCACCATCGGTGAGAGGACGCACACCAGACCTACAGTATATCCGGAACGTCTATACACCCATTCGCTTAGTCAATCTAAATAAGCATTTTTTATATTATTATATTATTTATCATCTATATATATGCTATGCAAAAAACATTCTGTTGTGTTGACTACATAGGAAATCATAGATGAGCCAAACAGATGAGCAGATGTTGTCCTATTCTAGGTGACTGTGATCTCTGTCATGGTCATTCATACATTTGTTGTATCTCTTTCCTCTTTCTATCTCTCCTTTCCCCCATACTCTCCCTCTCTCTTTTGCTGTCCCTGTTTCTTTCACACCCTCTCCCTCTTCCGTCTCTCCCTCCTGCCTCCTGCCTCCTGCCCTCTCTCTCCCTCTCATTCCTATTCTTTCTTTCTTCCTTTCTCTCTCTCTCCCCTCCTGCCCTCTCTCTCTCTCTCTCTCTCTTCCTCCCTCCTACCCTCTCTCTCTCCCTCTCTCTCCTCCTGCGTGTGTGCTGCAGGCATGGTGAACCTGCTGTGGTGGCTGTGCTGGTGCTGGCAGAACCGGCGCACGCTGCCCTACTGGTGGAAGTGCAGCCTGGTGGTGGTGCTGCTGCACGGCCTGGCCCTGCTGGAGCTGCTGGACTTCCCCCCGCTCTTCTGGGTGCTGGACGCGCACGCCGTCTGGCACCTCAGCACCGTGCCCGTCCACTTCCTCTTCTACAGGTCAGTGTGTGCGTGCGTGCGTTTGCGTGTGCGTGCGTGCCTGTGCGTGTGCATGCGTGTGTGCATGTGCGTGTGTGTGTGTGCACAGCATTTCTCTACAGGTAGTGGAATATTGGGGTGTCACGATTTTCCAAATCCTCGATTAATTTACGATTTTAAAGTCATGATTCGTGACATTGAGGGTGTGCCTACATCGTCGATTCCACAAAGTTCGAGATTGAGATGTAACTTCGACCGATATCGACTTAATATTGAAATCATGACCCCCCTTAGTTGAGTGTGTGTATCTCTGTGTTTGTGTGTGTGCGGCAAAGGTTTCCGCTATTAAGGGTTTATGTGCCATCAAAATGTTTTTATAAATGTTATTTTCAGGTAAAATAATGATTAATTAGTTGTTTGGTTGGTTAATTGATTGAGTAATTGATTGAATAATTGATTGATTGATTGATTGATCGGTTGGTTGGGTGACATTATCCTTTCTCTTCTCTGTCCATCTCGGCTCTAATCCCTTCTTCCTTGTTCCCACAGTTTCCTGATCGATGACAGTCTGCACCTCCTCAACACAGAGAAGACAGGAGTCAAACTCGAGTAGGGGGAGTCTCCACCTGCACCCTGCCCCCTCCTCACACACACCCAATCAGGCAAGCGGATGCCGGGATGGGAGGGCCCTCAGTCTCCATGGCGACCTGCATGACACTCCTCTCAGCCAAAATCCTGAGAAACGTTTCTCTATCTCAACTCATGCCATTCTGCCCAGGAAGAAAACGAAAAACAAACTTTTTTTTCAGATTAGGTTTGTTTTTTTCTTTTCCATTTTCAGTTTGAAACTTGATTGATGTTTGCATTCACTGATCTTTGCCTTGAAATAGGATAAATAGGTTTGAGGCTTTTGTTTGTACTTGTTTTCACATATTTTCACTTTGTCACAGACCTCACTCATGTTAAACAAGACTTCAGTCGAGCGTAGGTTTATACGACCACACAACTCCCTCCCTCAGTCTTTGTTATGGCCAGATCTTTCTATTAGGGAAGGAGGCCATTTTAACTGTGTGAATTCCTGCTGTAAGACCTTGAGGTTTTTGGGTGCACTTTGAGGTTTTGATAGAGTACTCCCTGTGACATCACAAAACTGTGTGTTATCTTGCTATTGCACCCCCTCACATCAAGGACCATTCTTGGCCCTGACACAATTAGTAGCAGTACCCAAATCAGACTGTAGAGGGCAGCAGATCACCCTCACAAGGCTAGGAGGCCTGGGTGTAACTAGATTGATCATCTCTTGTTATACTTAGCACTTAGCTGCCTGTAGCAAGGACATGCTAATATGCTAACAGTTAGCATCTATCTCTCCAGGCTCATGCAGTGTTAATGGGGCCAAACAACTCTTGCAGGAAACAGGTTGGAGAATTAGCAGAGCGTACCTATGTAAGCAGTATGCGGGTCAGAGCGTGTCCCTCAGTATATACAGACTCACCACTTCTTCCTTATGTGTTCTATTTGACATGGTTGAATAGTTCTCTTTTTTTAATTATTATTTCTGATGGCTGCATGCTATAGTCATGGTTATGACTCAGTTGTTGAGTTCCAGATTTTTGCTATTGTGATTTTTTTATTTCTTCTTTTACTGTTTTATGATTTACAACCATAATGTGCTTTGTCTTTCATGCTCTGGATTGAGTTTTTCAGCTTTTTGTTGTGCTTCTTTTCTATTCATTTCTTCTCTGTTCTGTTTTCTATTTTTTGGGAATGTTTTGTTTGTGACACCGTCTTATTTTTTGTTCTCATGTTTACCAGGTTTGCCTTTTTCTAGCAACAGGGTGGAAGCAAGGAGACCCAGTATTTGTTAACTTAGCTGAGCTCTTGATCTTATGTGGGTCACACCTTGCACCGATGTTAGCCTGTATCTGGGGTGAGAGAGTGAGCGCATCAGAGATGAATCAATGTGAAATGAAGGAAGGAGGGAGGGGGTAAAAAGAAAAGAAGGAGAAGAAACGGGTTCCTCCTAAAGGCCTTGAGTTGTGTATGTAGTGCATGTCAGGGATAAAGATAGAGGTGTGTGTGTGTGTGTGTGTGTGTGTGTGTGTGTGTGTGTGTGTGTGTGTGTGTGTGTGTGTGTGTGTGTGACTGTGTGTGACTGTGACTGTGTGTTCACAAAGTCCTGCATGTATCTGAGATGTAACACTGGCTTTTGCAATGTGCATTTTTTTGTACACTTTGTGCACTAACTGCCTGCTTTCTTAGCTAACGCTAAAATCTCTGGTGGTTTACTGAACAGAATGTCCACACTAACACTCAGTGTCTGCCTTACTTTCCCTGTCCTGCCTTGTCAAAAGCTTTATGTCCTCATCAAGTGTGTGTGTGAGAGTGTGTGTGTGTGTGTGTGTGTGTGTGTTTGTTTTCCACCAAGTCTAACTAACTTAAGAGCATCATTTTCTCCACTAAATGCTAACTGCCATCACACAATGCTGTGTTCTGTTGTCTGCCTTTGTTTATCTGTTTGTTGGCCTGGTTCAGTCTCACACCAAGCCTTGCACAAATAACAATCGTTTCTCCTCAAGAACGATGTGTAACAGGAATGTGATGCTAATTGAAAAGCTGTAAAGTGCTTGTGAGCAGTTTGTGAACTGTTCAGCTTGACAATCTTAACATCTGGCTTTTGTGAATCATTTCAATTTTCTTTTGTTATCAGAACATGCGCTGTGGTCATAAGCTAAGTCTTGTACCACAATTGTGCCATAACTGTGTGTGTGTGTGTGTGTGTGTGTGTGTGTGTGTCGGGCGGTTGACCCGGGAGTGCTTGCTATCCCGTGAATTCCTGAATGCAGTGCGTCAGACCTCTGTGTGTGTGTGTGTGTGTGTGTGAGAGAGAGAGTGTGAGTGTGTGTAAATATAGCTTGTTTGAGAGGCTTAGAGTGGGAGAGTCGGAGCAAAAGTTAGAACGGGGGATTTGGGGGGCGGGAGTGGGGAGCAGCAAGACTATCAGAACTGTCATTTGACAGAACTTCATCACACTTAAACGCACACACACACTCACACACACACAGTAGAGGCATCAATGACTCTGTTGCCCTCTCTGCTGTAGAGAGTCACGCGACTCATTCGTCTCTCCGCATGCCTGGAGTGGGTGGCAGTCCATCTCATTCCGCAGGGTCACCCATGTACCTGGTGATGCTTTTCTCGTAATCGTGTAGGGGAAGCCAGCGGAGCTCAGATCACAAGCAATGCATTGACTGTAGTTGTGACGGTGTGAGTTTAGTAGGGATTGCAGTTTGCAGTGAAGAGCCTGACTCTTGGTTGGTTGGTTAGGAAAATTGGCTATTTTTTTTTTGTCCATATCCTGTGACCTGTGTGTCCATTTATCAAAAGCAAGATTTAAGCATTTGTGGTGATGATAATGGTGATGATCTCCTTGTAAACTTGTATGGTAACATCCACTGACTGTCACAACTGCAACTGCACCAACGCCATGCTTGTGATACAAATGTAACTGGCCTCTTTGTGACTTGTGATTTTCTGGTATGTATTAATTTCATTGCCTTTCCAAGTTAACGTGTCAAAACCTCCTGTCAGCTAAAGTTGTATGGAAGTGACTTATGGGGAGCTGTGGTCTTAAAAGTTATTTTGGATTTTCACAACCTCCCCCCCCTCCCCCAAAGCCAATGTGACTGTGGACTCCCAGTAGCTCCACACTGCCCCCTGCAGACTTAACACACACCTACACCTCCCATCACTGAACCCTCTATGCCCTCCTAATGCACCTTTCACTCTCTTTCTCTGTCTTTCTGAATGCACCTCCCCTTTCTCCCCTACCACACCAAGTTGTGTTTAAAGAAAGCTTTAAGTGATGAACTAATTAAAGAAAATGTTATCTATAGCATGTGTCTGGTTTATTTACAATTCAGCTGTTTTGCATCTACAAGAAGTACAGCGATGACTTCAGGGAATCCCCCATGACAAAATATTTGAAACTGAACTTCCTCAATGCTTATTATTAGTAGTAGTATGATGTTTAGGCTATTATTATTCAGACAACATACATGTTATGAACATGAATGTATGTGAAAAAAATGAACACAAAAAACAACTCTTAGAGAAAGACGGGGGGAAATGATGGTCGACTTACCTTGGACTTGGGTTGAGTTTAGTGTCTAGAGAATAAGCCCAGACAAAGGGCATATCTTATTTAGGGTGTTCTTTCCTTTGGGTTGTTTTGGCTCGGCAGCCTCTCCCATCTGTTCCACCTGACTGACTTGATCACATGCTCCTCTGACCTGGCACAAAACTATATTCATGGTAGGTTTCCTCAGTGAACTAGATGTGTAGTCCCAGTGAACTTTACCTCAATGACGTATAAACACACAAGCCTAGTGTAGATTTGTTAGCTCAGTGATGTGAATGCCTCCTTTAATCTACTTTTGTTACCTCAGCTTTGTAAGGTTATAGTTGTTACCTTAGTGGCTAGGCTACAGTATGCTACCTGTAGCTTAGACATGTGACATCGGTGGCATTTGTACATTATTGTTACTCTGATGATATGCAGTGGTAATTCCCAGCATGCATGCTGTGCTAATTCACAGTGTCCTCTGCATCTGTACCTTAAATGTTATTATTGCTGTATAGCTGTACTTAATTGTTAAAATGCTTAAACATTAATAGACTCAATATTATTCTAATGCTGCAACTGTAGCTCTAATTGAAATGTTAAAATGCTTAAACATTAATAGAGTAGATGTTACTCTTTATTACTTTATGTCACTTTGGATAAATGCATCTGCCAAATGAATAAATGTTTAGGGGCCTGTGGCCTATAGATCAGGTCTGGTTCGTTCCCACATTTGAATATGTATAGGTCTACAGCCTCACAGCCTCTCCTCACTCACTGCTGAGCTGTCAGCCTGGGCTGATTGGTTTAACTTTAAGGAGTGTTTAACTCTGTGTGTTTCAGTCAGCAGGTAGTCCGGGTGGTGGGGTGGCTGTGGTGGAGGACTCTGTGTGACTGGGGCAGAGGCCAGTCATCCTGTCTGAGTTCAGGCTTTGTCCTCTGGTGTAGGAACAACCCTGTGACCTTGTGAGGCTAATCACTGACCAGAGATCAGAGCTGCATCAGAGCTGCATGTTGGTGAGAACTGACGCATCGGAGTCAATGGAGGGTAGGCCTGTCACTCGTTTCCCATCCACTCACTTTACCTTGCCACCCTCTCTCTCTCTCTCTCTCTCACCCTACACACACACACACACACACACACACACACACACACACACACACAAGAGTGGTTTAGCTCTCTTTTGCCTTTAGTGTCTTATTTCTCTTCTTACAATTAAACCAATATCTTATTTCATTGGTTTGTACAGAAAGTCAAATAAAGTTGCTAAAGTCAAATAAAGTTGCTATCCATATCCATTGAAGGAGTGTGTGTGTGTGTGTGTGTGTGTGTGTGTGTGTGTGTGTGGTGGAGGTGGTGGGCGGGGGGGGGGGGGGGGGGGGGGGGGGGTTTGGTCGGATGGTTTCAGATGAATAGACTTTATTCTTCTTCCTTCGCTTCCCCCTCCGCCGGCGCTGAAGGGGGAAAAGTGCCCTGTGAACTATGTCAGAAATGCACCGATGATATCTGCATACTCCAAGCGCTTGAAAAACGCATGCGGAAAGAGCAACAATCAATAGCCCACGTGTTAATACAGAAGTAACTAATTAGATATAGCATGCCAACATATGGGCGCGCATGCTAAAATAAGGAGAGGGGTAATTAATCCATTGATGACACAGTTATAGAGTCTGTTCAGTGGCAAGTGATTCAGTCATCAACTGCAATGGCTGCATTTGACAGGTGACATGCCATTGCATGGGGCGCCAACACTCTGTGTTTTTTTAATTTGTATTGATTCTCCGTATGTTTTAACGCAGTTTTACTGGTCAATAACTACCATACACCCAGTATGACACGTAGTAGTTTAAAAAGGGCGCTCAAACATAGGCTATAGCTACACACTAGCCTTGGGCAAGAGAGACGTAACGTCACTGAGTAAGCTGCATGAGTGAGTAGTCCCCCTGTCCCGTTCCCCTATGTGACTTCTGACTGTAGGAGGGCAGTCATCGAAGTCCACCGTCCGCAACTGAAAGTCCCCACCCCTGCTCTCGACGGGAACGCGCCTCCTATGACACACTCTACTACGAACGCAGTCAACACGCACGGACTGACCCAGCTTTGCCAGGCGCACAGTCGAAATTCCAGGCAGGAAGTTGTGTTCTGGGACTTGGCGGAGAAAACAACCAGTTGATCTTACACGCGGCAGGATTTACAAGAACAAACGTGTTGAAGAGCGGCACTTGAGTGGAATACGTTATACGTTACTGGAGGGAATATGGACTAATGTTGGTTGCGCTCGATGGAGGCGGCGAGAACTTTAGTGCTTCTCTGGGTTCTGATTTTTGGAGTTCCGCGAACGGCTGCCAAAGGTGGGTAACACTGATATGGGTCTCTGTCTTTAACGGAATTAACACGTACAGTGATCTCAACAGTCACTCCAGCGTTTCACATACTGCCCAGCGAATATCTTTTTGAATGTGGAACGGCAAATTAAGTTGGATCTGAGCACTGTATGTCGCTTGAAACGACAATAGACCGCATTCCTGCAGCTGTAGCGAGCCACCCCCTCGCCAGACTCGAGTATGAGTGAACATTCATTAACCGTCAGTCTCCAACGGACGACGTGCGTATAATAGTAATAGGCCTAAATGTAACAATTTGTCGATTCTTAAAGTTGACTCACACTATATGAGAACAGAAGAAATGGAGGGTGATTGTTAACCACCACGCGCAGAGTGTAAAACAGTCACTTCCATAGCCTTAGCTTCGGAACCTGCTTTGTAACTTCGTTTTACAATAGTAGGCTACTTAAAACAACTCTCTCATTGTATCCGTTGTAGTGGTTGCTTAAGATGGTAAACAAACACCTGTTCAGCACCTCAATCTAAAGAAAATTCGTACAGCTGTCATCTGTGCATGTCCACACACCAGCTAGACTAACCAACATCTACTACAGAGCCAGCAACCGAGACTCCTTGAAGGAAATGTAAAATAATTTCTTAGTGCTGCAATTAACTGTTAATAGATGATTAATTGATTAGTTATTTGGATGATAAAACTAAAAAAAATCAATGTTTTCCAGAGGCCAAGATCATGTCATCAAATGCCTTGTTTTGTCCCCATGTCCAACATACATAGTTTAGCCTACTGAGACAAAGGAGTAAGTAGGCCTAAAGATGGAAAGATTGACTTGTAAGAAGCTGTATCAGAGAACTTTGAGGTATTGTCAGAAACGATACAAATCAATTAATTGGTTACCAAAATAGTTGACCATTCATTGAAAACTAATCGAGTTATTGAGTAATTGTTGCTAAACCTTTTATAGGTTACACAAAAATACTCTTTGGACCTTGCAATGAGAGAGAAATGCAAAATTATAACATTTTAATTATAACATAAATAAATGAAAATAGGGTCTATATCCAAGAGCACCAACCTTAAAAGACACTTGTCTGAGAACATTATAGGCCAACACAATGGGTGAAATAACTGGTCTTGTAGATACAGTTTCTTGAACAGCAAACACTGTTTCTACATTGTGTCTCTTACATCATAGCCTGCCGGTGCACCTGTCGCAGGTGTTGTCTATACCACTGTGTTACAGGTGACCTAAAATCACACAAATCAGATCTTATGTATGTTTATTGACGACTGCTTGTTGGTATTGTGGTTGTCTCGAGAGCCAGACTTAATGTCTATGTGAGCAGTGGCGCATGGTTAACCACCTGATGAGAAGAACTGTCTGTCTGTCCCTCACTGGGGGGAGACGCATGCCAAGCCACACAGCAGGGCTTCAGAGAAATGATTCTCATGAAGACAAGGAAAAGGAAATAAGTGAAAACTAATCCCCCTCACTCACATACACAGTCTCTCTCTCTCTCTCTCTCTCTCTCTCTCTCTCTCTCTCTCACACACACACACACACACACACACACACACACACACACACACACACACACACACACACACACACACACACACACACACACACACACACACAGTCACACACATAAACACACCCTGTTCAGCTCAACAGAAGATATTCCAAAGGTCGATAGCTGAAGTTTTATGCATAACTAACATGGTTTCTTAATTGACAGGGGGGAACACAGTTTGTTATGTGTGTGTGTGTGTGTGTGTGTGTGTGTGTGTGTGTGTGTGTGTGTGTGTGTGTGTGTATGTGTATGTATATCCACCAGATATATCGTGAGTAATTTGTGCTGACATAAAAAATCATTCCCTCTCTTCAGCAGATCGTGTAACTCATTAGGAGGGTGGCAAAACATTGATGAAGTCAAGTGTTGATTTTGGTGTGTCAGGCTCAGCTTGGCTTGGCTTCATTAGAAGGTCAGTTAGCCAAACGTATTCCTACGTGACCCAGGGCAGGTCTCCTCCAGATAGAAGCGCTGAAAGAATTCAGAAATGATTCAGAAAGATGAATATACTGTACCGTGGTGTAATGTATCATGATACTGTATGTTGAACAGTACATATGCACACACACATGCATGCACGCAGACAGGCTCACACGCACACACACACACACACACACACACACACAGAAACAGACTAATACAAGCACATTGATATGAGAACAGCTATTTTCCATAGTACTGTGTCTGTGATAAACAGTGGACTACATGTTTTGCATTTGGAATGACTCTGTGGTTCAGAATGCTTACTATGGAAAGGGTGGACCAATTATTGTTGTTGTTGTTGATGTGCTCTTGCAGAAGAACGATAACAGCCTCTGCAACAACAAACTGTTGTCTGTGCTGGTCTGACATGACTCTGCCTCTGGAGGCACCAAAACAAGAAGTCTTACTGGAATTTCAAGTGTGCTGCTCCATGGCTCTGATAATTATCGCAAAGATCGCAGATACAGAGGTGTAGAGATACAATGAAAGTTCTCTCCTGCTGTGTGAGACATGAAGTTTAGATGGAGGAGATAAGGGCCTTTCCAGCTTGTACCCACCAGAGAAAATAAACACAACGTTGCTGCAGTAGATTTAGTCAATATGATTGAAGTTGAGGATTAAATTGTGTAGGCAGCACACACTTACAAAAAGTGACTTAAATGAGACCAATATGAGAGAAATAGAATATTGGATCCAAGTGTGTTGGTGATAACATTTTCTTAGAGCTCTTTTATAAATACACCAAGCCACTTTACATGTAGAGTTAAAACAGATTAACACAAGCATATAGAAAAGCAATAAGTACATGAAATACAATGCAGCATCATATGAATTGAAAGCAGTACAGTAGTAGCATTAGTGACTTGGCAGAATATGCAGTGTGTGAACTTGTGAACAGTGTTGTGTTTTTGTGCTAAGATGCAGGTAGGGAGCCACTAATGTGCCAACCACAAAGTCAGAGATAGACCTGCATGCTGTCAACCTATAAGTATAAGTGTGTGACACAGTGAACGCGTGTGTGTGTGCCCCAGTATGTGAAGTTCACCGTGTAGAAACCAATCTGCAGGTTTGGTGAATGTGTATATTTGGTGACCATGGTACCAGGTGTGACATCACTAGATTGGGACCTTAAATGTTACTCTTAAGTACCTAGTAAATACCATTGACAGTAAAATAAATGGACAGAGCTTTTCAAAGGACTTCCATAGAGACGCCAATAAAGTGAAGCCAATTTGAACCAGTTTTCTGGTCTACGAGGCGTTGTGTAGCCTCAGTGTCAGTTGACTGACAAACACAACAGACTGAAACACAGTAAGTCGTCTGGTAGCCGCACTAAGAAAATTGATAACGTGTAGAGTGCTCCAAGTTTGAGTGCAGCTTTTGGTAGATGAATTGCTCCGATGTTGTGCCAACCCAACAAAACACCACTTCGTTTTTCCTCGGTGCTATGCTAAATGTCTTACCCATAGACTTTCCCTCAGACTGCCTTTGAGTTTCTTGTCCAGAGAATACGGTTACTTCTCTCCCGTGCGACAAAAAGTCGCATCCTTATGACGTAATTTTTCAGCATTGGTTTAGAGAAAATCCCGGAAAGTGGAATTCGAGGCTGTGATGCCAGTCACACAATGTTGTATTTCTCTGAAAATAGACACTGGTCATAAAGGTTTAAACCGATTCAGATAGCTTTATTTGATGTCAAAGTGAAATGAACTGGTGTCAATGGAATGCAATTCCAAGTGGTCTCATTTAGCCTCCCATAGGAGGTTCACTTTCCGAATGTTCGCCTACCCCTTGGTAAATAGTACCATCTGATTCTATCAACCAGTGAGATCCAACTGCAGTAAAATTGGACCTGATCTTGTCATTTTCACCTATGTGTTGCGTTCTTTGTTGTCATCTGATAGTGAGCAGTAAGAGTCTGAGCTTTTTGGGGGGGCAGTTGGATGTCTGTACTGAGCATAGCCTCCACATTGTGGCTTACTGTAAATCAAGTGTGGAGTTGTTTTAGTTCAGAGGTGTATTCCATGAAGCAAGGTTATTGGCTTACCTTGGCAACATAAATCTGTAAAAGAACACTAGACTAACGTGTTGATTAGAGATCAGTGGTTAGGAGTCAGATCAGGAGTAATCACTGATCTCCAATCAACACGTTACATTAGAAACAGTAGCTGCTCAGTGCAGGACTCTTTTACAGATCAACGATTTCTCAGGTTAGCCAGTTGCCTCACTCTATAGTACAGCGGCAGCCCTCTGAGAAACAGGAACTATGATGGTATGTGTATTGGTATGTAATGTATGTATCCATTAACGTTTCAATGGAAACCACTGATTCTACCTGACTTGTAAGTGTTTTGGTATGTATACTGTATATTAGGTCATGGTGTCTAATCTGTGTGTGTGTGTGTGTGTGTGTCTATATGTTTGTGTGTGTGTGTGTGTGTGTGCATGGATGTGCCTACAGCTTGCCTCGCTGCTGCCTATCAGTGTATTGTTGTGTTTTACTTTTCTGGTAGAATTAAATCCTCTTCACACTCCTGATGCACTCGACTGGTATATATCCGGTTCTTCCTGTCGGTTGAGCAATACTCGTTTGTTCCCTAAGCGTGTGTGTGTGTGAGAGGGAGAGAGTGAGAGAGAGAGAGAGAGAGAGAGAGAGAGAGAGAGAGCAAAAGAAAGAGGGACAGACAGAGAGAGAAAGAGAGAGAGAGGAATGTACAGAGGTCTTTTAGTCTGGAGCACAGAGTTCTCTGCTAGGGGGCAAAGTGCCCGTGGTGGTGTAAGTTAATGTGAGAGAGGAATCTTGCATCAATTAGAAGAACACCCTGGAGCTACTGGAGAGTAATGTCAAATCTGGAGTTTTGCATTTTCCATCGTGTGCAGTGGTGAAGTATAAATGAGATGTAGAGACGTCATCGAGCATTTAGGTTAAATTCCACTCTCCTGGATTTTGAGGTGCATTCGGGTTTAATTCCAGTCGCGTGGACTTTGAGGTGTAATTGTTCACCTATAAATGGATCAGTATTCTGCTTGAAACAAAATGCAACAACAAAACAAATAGAAGTGAAATGTATAATGCAAGCTATAAGATAAAGATGTAGATCAGATGTGTGTGGCTCTGGCTGTGTCTTTGGTGTCACAGAGAGCTTCTGTGATTGAGTCAGCTAGTTAGCCAAGCTAAGATATCAGATTGGGATGGGTTGTTCTGGATGGTTCCATGGATCAAATGGCCAGCAGAGGCATGGGTAAACACAATCTGCCCAAGTGACTTAGTAAACTTAGTAAACAACACGCACGCGCACATACACACACACACACACACACACACACACACACACACACACACACACACACACAAACACACACACAGAGAGAGAGTGCCCCATTTCCTGCCTGGCTATGTGCCATGCACAGGTGTGGCCAGGTTTGCTTGCACAGTCACTTGCAGGGCAGGTTTAGGTCATCAGTTCGTACACACACAAACACACTCTTGAATGCGCGCGCCGTGCACACATACGCACACGTATGCACACGCACACACACACACACACACATGCACACAAGGAACTCACTGTCCTTAATCAATCACGGCAGATTTCTGAGGAACACGGAAACTGTACAATGAAATACCTTCCCAAAATTCACATATATCCTTTACTATCACAGTATAAATATTTCATAAAATGCTACTAATTCATTTCAGTTTGTTAATAAAAAGCTTTCTTTCAAGTATGCAGTAGCCATTGTCAATCATGGCCAACGTTTGCTTTTGTGTGTTTTTTTTGTATGTTGTCGTTCGGACTGATTTTCAAACGAAGGTGGTTTAACTGAAGCAAGATAAGCACTTTCTCCATGGTACACTAGGAATTTGTGTGTGTGTGTGTGTGTGTGTATGTGTTTTACTACCAAGCCCCCCCTCCCACCCCAATAACTCCACAATGTTACCACAGAAACCATTTGGCACGCAGCTAGCTTTCCAAGCCAGGTTGCCAGGACACCAAGCAATTGAGTGGTGTCTAGCGAGCATTAGCGGGAATTAGCGTCTGCGCTAGCTGCCTTCATGAGTCTTCTGTGGTGTTTGGGTGTCAGCAACACTGCTTTGTGGAGCTCTGACACATACATAACACATAACACTTGTTCCTGTCTGGGGGAAGGATACAGACACATTCACACACAGTGTATGTGAGTGTGTGTGTGTGTGAGAGAGAGAGAGAGAGAGAGAGAAAGAGAGAGAGAGAGAGAGAGAGAGAGAGAAAGAGAGGGGGACACAGACACACACTCACACACAGTGCAAGAGAGAGAGGGAGGAATGGGGGTGGGTAGGAAAGGGTTTCTATTCAAGGCCACCAGCCGGCCTATCGACACACACACTCACACGCACACACACACACACACACACACACACACACACTCACACTCAGATTCCCCATGGAAGTGAGATTTGCAGGGGCAGGCCTATATAAAGAGTGAGGGGCAGAGGACTGCAGCAGGAGAGGCTTTTAACAGG